>NC_074697.1:2903948-3248948 GCF_029448725.1 Salvelinus fontinalis
GTAGTCTGTCATAATATCCAGGTCTGTGCCCAAACAATTGGAGCTTCTACATTTAAAAATCCATCTTTCCAGAAACAGGTCTCTCACTGTTGCCGCTTGTTATAGACCACCTTCTGCCGCCAGCTGTGCCCTGGACACCATATGTGAATTGATTGCCCCCCATCTATCTTCAGAGTTCGTACTGTTAGGCGACCTAAACTGGGATATGCTTAACACCGTGGCAGTCCTACAATCTAAGCTAGATGACCTCAATCACACACAAATCATCAAGGAACCTACCAGGTACAACCCTAAATCCGTAAACATGGGCACCCTTATAGATATCATCCTGACCAACCTGCCCTCTAAATCCACCTCTGCTGTCTTCAACCAGGATCTCAGCGATCACTGCCTCATTGCCTGCGTGCGTAATGGGTCTGCGGTTAAACGACCACTCCTCATCACTGTCAAATGCTCCCTAAAACACTTCAGCGAGCAGGCCTTTCTAATCGACCTGGCCCGGGTATCCTGGAAGGATATTGACCACATCCCGTCAGTAGAGGATGCCTGGTTGCTCTTCAAAAGTGCTTTCCTCTCCATCTTAAATAAACATGCCCCGTTCAAAAAATGTAGAACTAAGAACAGATATAGCCCTTGGTTCACCCTAGACTTGACTGCCCTTGAACAGCACAAAAACATCCTGTGGCGTACTGCATTAGCATCGAATAACTCCCGCAACTTTCCAGGGAAGTCAGGAACCAATATACTCAGTCAGTTAGTAAAGCTAAGGCTAGCTTTTTCAAACAGAAATTTGCTTCCTGTAGCTCTAATTCCCCAAAATTTGGGACACTGTAAAGTCCATGGAGAATAAGAGCACCTCCTCCCAGCTGCCCACTGCACTGAGGCTAGGAAACACTGTCACCACCAATAAATCCACGATAATCGATCATTTCAATCAGCATTTTTCCACGGCTGGCCATGCTTTCCACCTAGCTACCCCTACCCCGGCCAACATCTCAGCAACCCCTGCAGCAACTTGCCCCCCCCCCCCCCAAAACACACTTCTCCTTCACCCAAATCCAGACAGCTGATGTTCTGAAAGAGCTGCAAAATCTGGATCCCTACAAATCAGCCGGGCTAGACAATCTGGACCCTCTCATCCTAAAATTACCCGCCGAAATTGTTGCAAACCCTATTACTAGCCTTTTCAACCTCTCTTTCGTATCGTCTGAGATCCCCAAGGATTGGAAAGCTGCCGCGGTCATCCCCCTCTTCAAAGGGGGAGACACTCTAGACCCAAACTGTTATAGACCTATATCCATCCTACCGTGCCTTTCTAAAATCTTTGAAAGCCAAGTTAATAAAAAAATCACCGACCAATTCGAATCCCACCGTACCTTCTGCACTATACAATCTGGTTTCAGAGCTGGTCATGGGTGCACCTCAGCCACGCTCAAGGTCCTAAACAATATCTTAACCGCCATCGATAAGAGACAATACTGTGCAGCCATCTTCATCGACCTGGCCAAGGCTTTCGACTCTGTCAATCACCACATCCTCATCGGCAGACTCAATAGCCTTGGCTTCTCAAATGATTGCCTCGCCTGGTTTACCAACTACTTCTCAGATAGAGTTCAGTGTGTCAAATCGGAGGGCCTGTTGTCAGGCCCTCTGGCAGTCTCTATGGGGGTGCCACAGGGTTCAATCCTCGGACCGACTCTCTTCTCTGTATACATCAATGGTGTCTCTCTTCCTACAGGTGATTCTCTGATCCACCTCTACGCAGACGACACCATTCTGTATACATCTGGCCCTTCTTTGGACACTGTGCTAACAAACATACCCTTGTAAAACTGACTATCTTACCAATCCTTGACTTCGGTGATGTCATTTACAAAATAGCCTCCAACACTCTACTTAGCAAACTGGTTGTAGTCTATCACAGTGCCATCTGTTTTATCACCAAAGCCCCATATACTACCCACCACTGCGACCTGTATGCTCTCGTTGGCTGGCCCTCGCTTCATACTCGTCGCCAAACCCACTGGCTCTAGGTCATCTACAAGTCTTTGTTAGGTAAAGCCCCACCTTATCTCAGCTCACTGGTCACCATAGCAGCACCCACCCACAGCACGCGCGCCAGCAGGTATATCTCACTGGTCATCCCCAAAGCCAACACTTCCTTTGGTCTCCTTTCCTTCCAGTTATCTGCTGCCAATGACTGGAATGAATTGCAAAAATCACTGAAGATGGAGACTTATATCTCCATCTCTAACTTTAAGCATCAGCTGTCAGAGCAGCTTACCGATCACTGTACCTGTACACAGCCAATCTGTAAATAACACACCCAACTACCTCATCCCCATATTATTACTTACCCTCTTGCTCTTTTGCACCCCAGTATCTCTACTTGCACATCATCATCTGCACATCTATCACTCCAGTATTAATGCTAAATTGTAATTATTTTAGCCTCTATGGCCTATTTATTGCCTACCTCCCTAATCTTCTACATTTGCACACACTGTATATAGATTTTTCTATTGTGTTATTGACTGTACGTTTGTTTATGTGTAACTCTGTGTTGTTGTTTTTGTCGCACAGCTTTGCTTTATCTTGGCCAGGTCGCAGTTGTAAATGAGAACTTGTTCTCAACTGGCCTACCTGGTTAAAGTCGTTCCTTTACCTTTCTGTGACCAGAGTGGTGTAAAATCTGTTCTGGGGTCAGATCTTAGTAACACACACTTACTACTCTCTTTATATAGTATTGTACTAGATCTGTCTGAAGCCAGTTTTTAATAGCAATCACCTATATAGTATTAGATCTGTTCTGAGACCAGGTCTTACTTTGCCTCTCTGGCTCCAGAGTGGTGGCTCTATAGTATTAGATCTGTTCTGAGACCAGGTCTTACCTTGCCTCTCTGGCTCCAGAGTGGAGGCTCCAGCTGACCACGGGGCAGCAGGCCCGTCTCCAGGCAGGACAGGAAGGCCAGGAGATGGCCGCCGGGGGGGAAGTGGAGGGGGGGGTGCTGGATACCATCCTGATTAACCAGCACCAACGTCCCACCAGCTGGGGGGGGGGGAGAAAGAGAGGTAGATATGAAAAGAAAGAGTGTGAAAAGAGAGAGAGAAATTGAGAGGAGCAGTATAAAGGAGTCACCAAGATAAATGAGGAACCTTGAGAAGCTATATCCTCCATCCTTCTGCCCTCTGCCCCTCCTGCCCTCCGCCCATCTGCCCTCCGCCCATCTGCCCTCTACCCCTCCTGCCCTCTCCCCCTCCTGCCCTCTCCCCCTCCTGCCCTCTGCCCCTCCTGCCCTCTGCCCCTCCTGCCCTCCGCCCATCTGCCCTCCTGCTCTTCAACCACACCTGTTAAACCCTCCTTGACTTTATACCCACAAACAAGAAATTAACACTTAATCAAAACCAATGATCGATAGCTTAACGGGACACAGTCATAAAGCACACAGCCCTCCCATTGCTGCATACCATATAGCACCATATTCTCTATGGGCCCTGGTCAAATAGCAGGCTATTCCCTATGGGCCCTGGTCTAAAGTAGTGCACTACTTTGGACCAGGGTCTATAGGGTAGTAGTGCACTACTTTAGACCAGGGCCACGCTCACTAACCCTATAGACCCTGGTCCAAAGTAGTGCACTATAAAGGGGGTAGGGTGCCATAGGGGACACCTCCCAGGTGTCATGGTGGAATGGGTTCCCTGGTATTAGAAGGTAAAGGCCATCCAGTTTCTACGTAACACCAGGGTTGATGGAAAAAATAATGAGGTAGACTGTAATAGTGTGTTAGGTGTGTGTGTGTGTGTGTGTGTGTGTGTGTGTGTGTGTGTGTGTGTGTGTGTGTGTGTGTGTGTGTGTGTGTGTGTGTGTGTGTGTGTGTGTGTGTGTGTGTGTGTGTGTGTGTGTGTAGACTCACGTCGCTGGTGACAGTGAATGCACACGATCTGTCGTAAAGGCACGGTCAGCGCATAGTCCCAATAGATACTGAGAGACAGAGACAGAGAGAGAGACAGAGAGAGAGACAGAGAGAGAGAGACAGAGAGAGAGAGACAGAGAGAAAGACAGAGAGAGAGAGAGACAGAGAGAAAGACAGAGAGAGAGAGAGAGAGAGAGAGAGAGAGACAGACAGAGAGATAGAGAGACAGAGACAGAGAGAGAGAGAGCGAGAGAGAGATGAGTGAGTGAGTTAAATTATTGTGCCATTTTATGAAAAGGCCAACTAATCAACCAATACATTTGGACATGGGTTAGAGCTTCCTCCAGGGTGTATCGGTGGGGTGTTGGGGATATTAGGGGGTTGAGGTGGGGAGACAGGTTATACACAATGATGTATAAACAGCAAGCATATGAATATGACCGTGTTCCCAATGATACCCTGGATACCCTTTATAGTGCACTACTTTGGAGGGCTCTGGTCAAAAGTAGTGCACTACATAGGGAACAGAGTGCAATTTGGGACTGGATCACAGTCCTACAGGGTTAGTATGTAGTAGAATGAGAATTCTCCGGCAGGACATTTTTTTCCACATTTGTACTTGTTTGTGTGTACAGTTGTTAATGTCCGGTTGGAGCCACTTAGTCTAGCTCTCCTCACCTGAGGGGATATCGATCTTGATCAGCCAATCAGCTGGTGCCCTCTCGCCCCACACTCTGAACATGAGCTGATCATGCACTCTCTGATTGGCTAAGAACTTCTAGCTGGTTCTGCACTAGCTGGCCAGGCCCGATGCATGCTTCTTGCATTCCTAAAAATAGGACTCAGTCGTGACTGCTGTTGCCTTCCAGCGCAGATCAGAGGTGGGTTTACGTCAGTCAAAGTGTGTCGTGGTAATTGTTGTTATGGCTGAGATATGAGTGTGTCGCGGTAATTGTTGTTATGGCTGAGATATGAGTGTGTCGTGGTAATTGTTGTTATGGCTGAGATATGAGTGTGTCGTGGTAATTGTTGTTATGGCTGAGATATGAGTGTGTCGTGGTAATTGTTGTTATGGCTGAGATATGAGTGTGTCATGGTAATTTTTGTTATGGCTGAGATATGAGTGTGTGTGTTTAATGCTACTGTTAGTAGTAGTTTATATTACTATTTCCTGTAATAGTATTACTGAGTTTATTATGTTACAATGTACACTACCGTTCAAAAGTTTGGGGTCACTTAGAAATGTCCTTCTTTTTGAAAGAAAAGCAAATGTTTTTATCCATTAAAATAACATCAAATTGATCAGAAATACAGTGAAGAGGCGACTCCGGGATGCTGACCTTCTAGGCAGAGTTGCAAAGAAGATGTCATATCTCAGACTGGCCAATAAAAATAAAAGATTAAGATGGACAAAAGAACACAGACACTGGACAGAGGAACTCTGCCTAGAAGGCCAGAATCCCGGAGTCACCTCTTCACCGTTGAGACTGGTGTTTTGTGGGTACTATTTAATGAGGCTGCCAGTTGAGGACTTGTGAGGCATCTGTTTCTCAAACTAGACACTCTAATGTACTTGTCCTCTTGCTCAGTTGTGTACCGGGGCCTCCCACTCCTCTGTCTATTCTGGTTAGAGCCAGTTTGCGCTGTTCTGTGAAGGGAGTAGTACACAGCGTTGTACGAGATCTTCAGTTTCTTGGCAATTTCTCGCATGGAATAGCCTTCATTTCTCAGAACAAGAATAGACTGACGAGTTTCAGATGAAAGTTCTTTGTTTCTGGCCATTTTGAGCCTGTAATCGAACCCGCAAATGCTGATTCTCCAGATACTCAACTAGTCTAAAGAAGGCCAGTTTTATTGCTTCTTTAAATCAGGACAACAGTTTTCAGCTGTGCTAACATAATTGCAAAATGTTTTCTAATGATCAATTAGCCTTTTTAAAATTATAAACTTGGATTAGCTCACACAACGTACCATTGGAACACAGGAGTGATGGTTGCTGATAATGGGCTTCTGTACGCCTATGTAAATATTCCATTAAAAAATCTTCCGTTTCCAGCTACAATAGTCATTTACAACATTAACAATGTCTACCCTTTATTCAATGTCTACCCTTTATTTCTGATCAATTTGATGTTATTGTAATGGACAACAAATTAGCTTTTCTTTCAAAAACAAAGACATTTCTAAGTGACCCCAAACTTTTGAACGGTAGTGTGTGTTTGTTAACATTTATACAGTCCCTTTTGTTCTATTCATCATTCTCTCTCTCTAGCTATTGTTGTCACGACACCATCACATTCCTCTATATCCCATGGTTTACGGTCTGATATACCATGGATTTCAGCCAATCATCATTCAGGGCTCCAACCACCCAGTTTATATTACTCTTTAATCCGTGTTATTAGATGTATAATTATCATGTCGTAATTTCTCGCATTCTCTCTTTCTCTGTACTTTGCAGACCATTTCCATGATAAATACTCCTGTTATCTGGCAATAAATCCCTCTGTGTGGTAACTCTTGTCCGGTTGCCTTAACTCTCTGACCCGGGGAAAGGTGTTCAGTGGGTCTGATAGGAGGATATGTCCATCACAATATGTTTCTACAGTACTTCCTGTTTCTACATACAGTACTTCATGTGTATGTCCCGTAGGCCTGTACCTACCTCTTCTCCAGGTCACAGTCTCCCAGGGTGCCGTTGATGAGCTGGTTAGGGGTCCACTTCAGGGTGAGGTTATCCCCTGCCTGGTGAAGGGACAGGTACCCCCGTAACACCTCCATTTCTTTCTTCTATATGGGAGGACGAGGGGGGGGGGGGGTGAGGGCAAAGAGCTTTATTTTCATGTCATCTGATCATAACCGGTATCCCAAGAGCCAATGAAAATAGAGCTCTTGTTGTTGATGAACAGAAGCGTAGGTAGAAAAGTACCTCATACCTACAGTAGAATATGGTGGTGGATCTGTGATGTTATGGGGCTATTTACTTTCTATTGGTCCTAGGGACCTTGTTAAGGTCAATGGCATCATGAACTTTACCCAGTAACAGGACATTTTAGCCCAAAACCTGGTTCCCTCTGCCAGGAGACTGACACATGGGCCTCAAGTGGATTTTCCAGCAATACAACTAACCCCAAGCACTAATCAAAATCTTTAAAGAAATGGTTAATTGACCACAAAAAAACATTTTGTAATTGCCACCTCAGTCTCCGGACTTGAACTCCCATTGAAAGCCTGTGGTTTGAATTGAAGAGGACCGTTCATGAGAACAAGATGAAGGATATCAAGGATCTGGAAAGGTTCCGTATGGAGGAATGGTCTAAGATCCCTCTCAATGTGTTCTCCAATCTCTTATTCTATTTGTAGAAAAAGGCTCAGGGGCTGGACAGGAGAGGGGCTGGAGAGTTGAAAACAGGAGAGGGGGCTGGAGTATTGAAAACAGGAGAGGGGGCTGGAGTATTGAAAACAGGAGAGGGGGCTGGAGTGTTGAAAACAGGAGAGGGGCTAGAGTATTGAAAACAGGAGAGGGGGCTGGACTATTGAAAACAGGAGAGGGGGCTGGAGAGTTGAAAACAGGAGAGGGGCTAGAGTATTGAAAACAGGAGAGGGGGCTGGACTATTGAAAACAGGAGAGGGGGCTGGAGAGTTGAAAACAGGAGAGGGGCTGGAGTGTTGAAAACAGGAGAGGGGGCTGGAGAGTTGAAAACAGGAGAGGGGGCTGGAGAGTTGAAAACAGGAGAGGGGGCTGGAGTATTGAAAACAGGAGAGGGGGGGCTGGAGAGTTGAAAACAGGAGAGGGGCTGGAGTATTGAAAACAGGAGAGGGGCTGGAGTGTTGAAAACAGGAGAGGGGGCGGCTGGAGTGTTGAAAACAGGAGAGGGGGCGGCTGGAGTGTTGAAAACAGGAGAGGGGGCTGGAGTGTTGAAAACAGGAGAGGGGGCTGGAGTATTGAAAACAGGAGAGGGGGCTGGAGTATTGAAAACAGGAGAGGGGCTGGAGTATTGAAAACAGGAGAGGGGCTGGAGAGTTGAAAACAGGAGAGGGGGCTGGAGAGTTGAAAACAGGAGAGGGGGCTGGAGAGTTGAAAACAGGAGAGGGGGCTGGAGAGTTGAAAACAGGAGAGGGGGCTGGAGAGTTGAAAACAGGAGAGGGGGCTGGAGAGTTGAAAACAGGAGAGGGGGCTGGAGTGTTGAAAACAGGAGAGGGGGCTGGAGTGTTGAAAACAGGAGAGGGGGCTGGAGTGTTGAAAACAGGAGAGGGGGCTGGAGAGTTGAAAACAGGAGAGGGGGCTGGA
This sequence comes from Salvelinus fontinalis, assembly GCF_029448725.1. Lineage (NCBI taxonomy): Eukaryota > Metazoa > Chordata > Actinopteri > Salmoniformes > Salmonidae > Salvelinus > Salvelinus fontinalis. The sequence continues at coordinate 2,912,154 of NC_074697.1, forward strand.
GTATTAAAAACAGGAGAGGGGGCTGGAGAGTTGAAAACAAGAGTGTGGCTGGAATGTTGAAAACAGGAGAGGGGGCTGGAGTATTGAAAACAGGAGAGGGGCTGGAGAGTTGAAAACAGGAGAGGGGGCTGGAGTATTGAAAACAGGAGAGGGGGTGGAGTATTGAAAACAGGAGAGGGGGCTGGAGAGTTGAAAACAGGAGAGGGGGCTGGAGAGTTGAAAACAGGAGAGGGGGCTGGAGTGTTGAAAACAGGAGAGGGGGCTGGAGTATTGAAAACAGGAGAGGGGGGTGGAGTGTTGAAAACAGGAGAGGGGGGTGGAGTATTGAAAACAGGAGAGGGGGCTGGAGTATTGAAAACAGGAGAGGGGGGTGGAGTGTTGAAAACAGGAGAGGGGGCTGGAGTGTTGAAAACAGGAGAGGTGCTGGAGTATTGAAAACGCGAGAGGGGGCTAGAGTTTTGAAAACGGGAGAGGAGGCTGGAGTATTGTCTGTTCTCTATATCATTTGTTAACTGTTCAGCAATCTTATAGCTTGGGGGTAGAAGCTTGTTCAGGAGCCTTTTGGTCCCAGACTTGGTTCTCCGGCACCGCTTGCCATGCGGTAGCAGAGTAAACAGTTTATGGTTTGGATGGTTGGGGTCTTTGACAATTTTCCGGGCCTTCCTCTGACACCGCCTGGTACAGAGGTCCTGGATTGCAGGGAGCTCGGCCCCAGTGATGTACTGAGCGGTCTGCACCATCCTCCCTCTGTAGCGACTTGCGGTCGGATGCCAAGCAGTTGCCATACCAAGTGGTGATGCAGCCAGTCAAGATGCTCTCGATGGTGCAGCTGTATAACTTTTTGAGGATCTAAGGGCCCATGCAAAACCTTTTCAGCCTCCCGAGGGGAAAGAAGGTGTTTTTGTGCATTCTTCACGACTGTGTTGGTGTGTGTGGACCATGTTCATTCCTTAGTGATGTGGACACTGAGAATCTTGAAGCTCTCGACCCGCTCCACTACAGCCCAGTCGATATGGATGAGGGCGTGCTCGACCCTCAGTTTCCTGTAGTCCACGATCAGCTCTTTTGTCTTGTTGAGGTAGAAGTTGTTGTCATGGCACCGCACTGCCAGGTCACTGAGCTCTTCCCTATAGGCTGTCTCATCGTCGTGGGTGATCAGGCCTACCACTGTCAGGTCATAAGCAAACCTAATGATGGTGTTAGAGTCGTACGCAGCCACACAGTCGTGGGTGAACAGGGAGTACAGGAGGGGACTAAGAAAGCACTCCTGAGGGGGCCCCGTCTTGATGGTCAGCATGACGGATGTCTTGTTGCCTAGCCTCACCACCTGGGGGCGACCCGTCAGGAAGTCCAGGATCCAGGTGAAGAGGGAGGTGTTCAGTCCCTGGGGCTTTAGCTTAATGATGAGCTTGGAGGGCACTATGGTGTTGAACGCTGAGCTGTGGTCAATGAACTGCATTCTCACATTGGTGTTCCTCTTGTCCAGGTGGGAAAGGACAGTGTCTGGGATGATGGTGTTGATGTGAGCCATGACCAGCCTTTCAAAGCACTTCATGGCTACAGATGTGAGTGCTACGGGTCAGTAGTCAATTCGTCAGGTTACCTTGGTGTTCTTGGGCACAGGGACTATGGTGGTCTGTTTGAAAGATGTAGGTATTACAGACTGGGACAGGGAGAGGTTGAAATTGTCAGTGAGGACATTTGCTAGCTGGTCAACACATGCACTGAGTACGCGTCCTGGTAATCCGTCTGGCCCTGTGGCCTTGTGAATGTTGACCTGTTTCAAGTTCTTACTCACATCGACTATGGAGAGCGTGATCACACAAGGACACTGATCCAGTCTGTTTGTCTGCTCTCTATATGATCCAGTCTGTTTGTATAGGAAGCAGACAAACAGACTGGATCATTAAGGGAAGCAGACAAACAGACGGGATCATTAAGGGGAGCAGACAAACAGACTGGATCATTAAGGGAAGCAGACAAACAGACTGGATCATTAAGGGAAGCAGACAAACAGACTGGATCGTTAAGGGAAGCAGACAAACAGACTGGATCGTTAAGGGGAGAAGACAAACAGACTGGATCGTTAAGGGGAGCAGACAAACAGACTGGATCATTAAGGGAAGCAGACAAACAGACTGGATCATTAAGGGAAGCAGACAAACAGACTGGATCATTAAGGGAAGCAGACAAACAGACTGGATCATTAAGGGGATCAGACAAACAGACTGGATCATTAAGGGAAGCAGACAAACAGACGGGATCATTAAGGGAAGCAGACAAACAGACTGGATCATTAAGGGAAGCAGACAAACAGACTGGATCATTAAGGGAAGCAGACAAACAGACTGGATTATATAGGAAGCAACTTTCTCAGGGTTTATTTTCTAACTACCCCAAAGCCTTATTGACCATCCCTGAGTTCAATTAATTAATCAATCAAATTTATTTTATAAAAGCCCTTTTTACATCAGCAGCTGTCACAAAGTGCTTTACGGACACCCAGCCTAAAACCACAAAGTGCTTTACAGACGCCCAGCCTAAAACCACAAACAGCAAGCAAAGCAGAAGCAAAAGCACAGTGGCTAGGAAAAACTCCCAGGAACCTAGGAAGAAACCTAGAGAGGAACCAGGCTCTGAGGGGGTTTGAATTCCCTAGAAGGCAAGAACCTAGGAAAAAACCTAGAGAGGAACCAGGCTCTGAGGGGGTTTGAACTCCCTAGAAGGCAAGAACCTAGGAAGAAACCTAGAGAGGAACCAGGCTCTGAGGGGGTTTGAAATCCCTAGAAGGCAAGAACCTAGGAAGAAACCTAGAGAGGAACCAGGCTCTGAGGGGGTTTGAACTCCCTAGAAGGCAAGAACCTAGGAAGAAACCTGGAGAGGAAGCCGGTTCAGAAAGGTGGCTGATCCTCTTCTTGGCTGTACGAGAATATTTCTACAGTACTACAATAATACTACTACATGTTACAGTATTAAAACTCTGTGTAGTCTTACCGGTTGGACCAGGACGTTGTTTTTGCCATAGAGCAGGTGAGTACGGGAGTTCTGGTGAAGAGATTCCACGTATTCCCGCGCAGATGCCGCAAACTTATCCTCGGACATGCTGACGCTGGACTGTCTCTTCTGGATCTGGGAAACAGGCCAGGAGAAAGGTCTACGTTATTGAGTATTGAAACAGACCAGGAGAAAGGTCTATGTTATTGAGTATTGAAACAGGCCAGGAGAAAGGTCTACGTTATTGAGTATTGAAACAGGCCAGGAGAAAGGTCTAGGTTATTGAGTATTGAAACAGACCAGGAAAAGGTCTATGTTATTGAGTATTGAAACAGACCAGGAGAAAGGTCTACGTTATTGAGTAGTGAAACAGGCCAGGAGGAAGGTCTACGTTATTGAGTAGTGAAACAGGCCAGGGGAAAGGTCTACGTTATTGAGTAGTGAAACAGGCCAGTAGAAAGGTCTAGGTTATTGAGTATTGAAACAGGCCAGGGGAAAGGTCTATGTTATTGAGTATTGAAACAGGCCAGGAGAAAGGTCTATGTTATTGAGTAGTGAAACAGGCCAGGGGAAAGGTCTATGTTATTGAGTAGTGAAACAGGCCAGGAGGAAGGTCTACGTTATTGAGTAGTGAAACAGGCCAGGGGAAAGGTCTACGTTATTGAGTAGTGAAACAGGCCAGTGGAAAGGTCTAGGTTATTGAGTATTGAAACAGGCCAGGGGAAAGGTCTATGTCATTGAGTATTGAAACAGGCCAGGAGAAAGGTCTATGTTATTGAGTAGTGAAACAGGCCAGGGGAAAGGTCTATGTTATTGAGTAGTGAAACAGGCCAGGGGAAAGGTCTATGTTATTGAGTAGTGAAACAGGCCAGGAGAAAGGTCTACGTTATTGAGTATTGAAACAGGCCAGGAGATAGGTCTACGTTATTGAGTATTGAAACAGGCCAGGAGAAAGGTCTATGTTATTGAGTATTGAAACAGGCCAGGAGAAAGGTCTATGTTATTGAGTAGTGAAACAGGCCAGGAGAAAGGTCTATGTTATTGAGTATTGAAACAGGCCAGGTGAAAGGTCTAGGTTATTGAGTATTGAAACAGGCCAGGAGAACAGTCTAGGTTATTGAGTAGTGAAACAGGCCAGGAGAAAGGTCTATGTTATTGAGTATTGAAACAGGCCAGGAGAACAGTCTATGTTATTGAGTAGTGAAACAGGCCAGGAGAAAGGTCTATGTTATTGACTATTGAAACAGGCCAGGAGAAAGGTCTATGTTATTGAGTACTGAAACAGGCCAGGGGAAAGGTCTAGGTTATTGAGTATTGAAACAGGCCAGGAGAAAGGTCTATGTTATTGAGTATTGAAACAGGCCAGGAGAAAGGTCTATGTTATTGAGTATTGAAACAGGCCAGGTGAAAGGTCTATGTTATTGAGTATTGAAACAGGCCAGGAGAAAGGTCTATGTTATTGAGTATTGAAACAGGCCAGGTGAAAGGTCTATGTTATTGAGTATTGAAACAGGCCAGGAGAAAGGTCTATGTTATTGAGTATTGAAACAGGCCAGGAGGAAGGTCTATGTTATTGAGTATTGAAACAGGCCAGGAGAAACGTCTATGTTATTGAGCATTGAAACAGGTCATGAGAAAGGTCTATGTTATTGAGTATTGAAACAGGCCAGGAGAAAGGTCTATGTTATTGAGTATTGATTGTGTAAGGACGTGACTCAGATCCTGACTGATTATCCCTCCATTTTTTATTTTATTTATTTAACCATTATTTAACCAGGCAAGTCAATTAACAACTAATTAATATTTACAATGACGGCCTAGCAAGAGGCTAAAGGCTTACTGCAGGGACTGGGGATAAAACACACATCACGAGAAAAGAGACACCACAACACTACATAGAGAGACCTAAGACAACACAACATGGCAACAACGTATGACAACACAGCATGGTAGCAACACATGACAACCCAGCATGGTAGCAACACAACATGGTAGCAACACAACATGGCAACAACACAACATGGCAACAACACAACATGGCAACAACACAACATGGCAACAACACAACATGGCAACAACACAACAAGGCAACAACACAGCATGGCAGCAACACAACATGGCAACAACACAACATGGCAGCAACACAACAAGGCAACAACACAACATGGCAACAACACAAACATGGCAGCAACACAAACATGGCAGCAACACAACATGGCAACAACACAACATGGCAACAACACAACATGGCAACAACACAACATGGCAACAACACAAACATGGCAGCAACACAAACATGGCAGCAACACAAACATGGCAGCAACACAACATGGCAACAACACAACATGGCAACAACACAACAAGGCAACAACACAGCATGGCAACAACACAAACATGGCACAACAATTGTTAGGCACAAAGGACAAAACGGCAGATAAAACACATCACACGAAGGAGCCACAAGTGTCAGTAAAAGAGTGTCCATGATTGTCTTTGAATGTAGAGATGGAGATAAAATGCTCCAGTTTGACTGTTTGTTGCATCTATTGTTTTTTGCATCTTGTTTTTTATTGCATCTTGTATTTTATTGCATCTTGGGTTTTTTATTGCATCTTGGGGGTTTTTTGCATCTTGGTTGTTTTTTGCATCTTGGTTGTTTTTTGCATCTTGTATTTTATTGCATCTTGGTTGTTTTTTGCATCTTGTATTTTATTGCATCTTGGTTTTTTTGCATCTTGTATTTTATTGCATCTTGTTTTTATTGCATCTTGTATTTTATTGCATCTTGGTTTTTTTGCATCTTGTATTTTATTGCATCTTGGTTTTTTTGCATCTTGTATTTTATTGCATCTTGGTTTTTTTGCATCTTGGTTTTTTTGCAGTTGCTAACTGCTGTGAACTGAAAAGAGGAGCAACCCAGGCAACTGTGTGCTTTGGGATCCTTTAACAGAATGTGACTGGCACCCTTTGGGCCCTGGTCAAAAGTAGTGCACTATATAGGGAATAGGGTGTCATTAGGGACGCGGCACATGCGACCATGATTGAAACTGACTGGGTCCTTTACCCATCGGGGATTTGAACCAATAACATTGTAGTTACTTAGCCCTATTGTCTAACTACAAGGGTCTGTGCCCTTCTGAGAAACTACTCCCAGGACTCCTTGGAAAACAATTGTTACTAAGTGAACTATCCTGGCTAAATACAGTTGAAGTCAGAAGTTTACATACATCTCAGCGAAATACATTTAAAGTCAGTTTTCACAATTCCTGACACTTAATCCTTGTAAAAAATTCCCTGTTTTAGGTCAGTTAAGATCACCACTTTATTTAAAGAATGTGAAATGTCAGAATAATAGTAGAGAGAATGATTTAATTCAGCTTTTATTTCTTTCATCACATTCCCAGTGGGTCAGAAGTTTACATACACTCAATTAGTATTTGGTAGCATTGCCTTTAAATTGTTTAACTTGGGTCAAACGTTTTGGGTAGCCTTCCAAAGCCTCCCACAATAAGTTGGGTGAATTTTGGCCCATTCCTCCTGACAGAGCTGGTGTAACTGAGTCAGGTTTGTAGGCCTCCTTGCTTGCACACGCCTTTTCAGTTCTGCCCACAAATTTTCTATAGGATTGAGGTCAGGGCTTTGTGATGGCCACTCCAATACCTTGACTTTGTTGTCCTTAGGCCATTTTGCCACAACTTTGGAAGTATGCTTGGGGTCATTGTCCATTTGGAAGACCCATTTGCAAACAAGCTTTAACTTCCTGACTGATGTCTTGAGATGTTGCTTCAATATATCCACATAATTTTCCTGCCTCATGAATCCATCTATTTTGTGAAGTGCACCAGTCCCTCCTGCAGCAAGGCACCCCCACAACATGATGCTGCCACCCCCGTGCATCACGGTTTGGATGGTGTTCTTCAGATTGCAAGCCTCCCACTTTTTCCTCCAAACATAACAATGGTCATTATAGCCAAACAGTTCTATTTTTGTTTCATCAGACCAGAGGACATTTTACCAAAATGTACGATCTTTGTCCCCATGTGCAGTTGCAAACCGTAGACTGGCTTTTTTATGGCCGTTTTGGAGCAGTGGCTTCTTCCTTGCTGAGCAGCCTTTCAGGTTATGTTGATATAGGACTCGTTTTACTGTGGATATAGATACTTTTGTACCTGTTTCCTCCAGCATCTTCACAAGGACCTTTGCTGCTGTTCTGGGATTGATTTGCCCTTTCGCACCAAAGTATGTTCATCTCTAGGAGACAGAACGCGTCTCCTTTCTGAGCGGTATGACGGCTGCGTGGTCCCATGGTGTTTATACTTGCATACTATTGTTTGTACAGATGAACGTGGTACCTTCAGGCATTTGGAAATTGCTCCCAAGGATGAACCAGACTTGTGGAGGTCTACAATTTGATTTCTGAGGTCTTGCCTGATTTCTTTTGATTTTCCCATGATGTCAAGCAAAGAAGCACTGAGTTGGAAGGTCGGCCTTGAAATACATCCACAGGTACACCTCCAATTGACTCCTTTGATGTCAATTAGCCAATCAGAAGCTTCTAAAGCCATGACATAATTTTCTGGAATTTTCCAAGCTGTTTAAAGGCACAGTCAACTTAGTGTATGTAAACTTCTGACCCACTGGAATTGTGATACAGTGAATTATAAGTTAAATAATCTGTCTGTAAGCAATTGTTGGAAAAGTTAGTTGTGTCATGCACAAAGTAGATGTCCTCACCGACTTTACAAAACTATAGTTTGTTAACAAGAAATATGTGAAGTGGTTGAAAAACAAGTTAATGACTCCAACCTAAGTGTATGTAAACTTCTGACTTCAACTGTATAAAAGGAAATTAGTATTGCCATAGCTGCTCATTGAATCCTTACGGAATGTATTGTACTGTATTGACCAACTGCTCCAGTAAGAGCCCCATTCATTCCTCAGGTCCCCAGGGACCCAGTGTCTCTCACCCCCAGAGCGGGCCTCCTGCTGGGGGAAGCGTCCTGGCCCCAGTGGGCCCCGTGGATCCGGTGGCGCTGGACCAACTCGTTGGCCGACGGGTCCGTCCAGAAGTAGTCGGACGTCTTCAGCTTAGTGTACTCCAGAGCACAGGGACCCACTGGAGGAGGGAGGGGGGAGAGAGGGGAGAGGTAGGGGGGGGGGAGAGGGGGGGGGAGAGAGGGAGAGAGGGAGGGGGGAGGGGGAAGAGAGGAAGGAGGGGGGGGGAGAGGGAGGAGGGAAGGGGGGGGAAGAGAGGGAGGAGGGAGGGGGGGAAGAGAGGGAGGAGGGAGGGGGAAGAGAGGGAGGAGGGAGGGGGGGAAGAGAGGGAGGAGGGAGGGGGGGAAGAGAGGGAGGAGGGAGGGGGGAGAGGGAGGAGGGAGGGGGGAGAGGGAGGAGGGAGGGGGAAGAGAGGGAGGAGGGAGGGGGGGAAGAGAGGGAGGAGGGAGGGGGGGAAGAGAGGGAGGAGGGAGGGGGAAGAGAGGGAGGAGGGAGGGGGAAGAGAGGGAGGAGGGAGGGGGGGAAGAGAGGGAGGAGGGAGGGGGGGAAGAGAGGGAGGAGGGAGGGGGAAGAGAGGGAGGAGGGAGGGGGGGAAGAGAGGGAGGAGGGAGGGGGGGAAGAGAGGGAGGAGGGAGGGGGAAGAGAGGGAGGAGGGAGGGGGAAGAGAGGGAGGAGGGAGGGGGAAGAGAGGGAGGAGGGAGGGGGGGAAGAGAGGGAGGAGGGAGGGGGAAGAGAGGGAGGAGGGAGGGGGAAGAGAGGGAGGAGGGAGGGGGAAGAGAGGGAGGAGGGAGGGGGGGAAGAGAGGGAGGAGGGAGGGGGGGAAGAGAGGGAGGAGGGGGAGAGGGAGGGGGGGGAGGGGGAAGAGAGGGAGGAGGGAGGGGGGGAGAGGGAGGAGGGAGGGGGGGGGGGGAGAGGGAGGAGGGAGGGGGAAGAGAGGGAGGAGGGGAAGAGAGGGAGGAGGGAGGGGGAAGAGAGGGAGGAGGGGAAGAGAGGGAGGGGGGGAGAGAGGGAGGGGGAAGAGAGGGAGGAGGGAGGGGGGAGAGAGGGAGGGGGGTTAGAAAGAAGGGGTAAAATAGGGTGAGAATGAGGGAGGGAGAGTAAATATAAGCAAAAAGAGTATCTACTGTATATAGCATTATAACAGTTCGTAGGGACATTATAACAATGCAATGTAGCATTATATCAGTCCATAGAGACATTATAACAACCCAATGTAGCATTATAACAGGCCGTAAAGACATTATAACTACCCAATGTAGCATTATATCAGTCCGTAGACACATAGCAACCCAATGTAGCATTATAACAGTCCGTAGAGACATTATAACAACCCAATGTAGCATTATAACAGCTGTCCATAGAGACATTACAACAACCCAATGTAGCATTATAACAGCCCGTAGGGACATTATAACAATGCAATGTAGCATTATATCAGTCCGTAAAGACATTATAACAACCCAATGTAGCATTATAACAGTCTGTAGGGACATTACAACAACCCAATGTAGCATTATAACAGTCCACAGGGGTGTTATAACAACCCAATGTAGCATTATAACAGCTCTCAGGGACATTACAACAACCCAATGTAGCATTATAACAGTCCACAGGGGTGTTATAACAGTCCACAGGGGTGTTATAACAACCCAATGTAGCATTATAACAGCTCTTAGGGCCAACTTACCCAGTAGACATGCCAGGATGGGTCCAAACACTGAGTCATGCATCAGAGCCTCCCTCTCATAGTACTTACTGTAGAGACAACACACACACACACACAACACACACAACACACACACACACACACACACACACCCACACCCACACCCACACACACACACACACACACACACACACACACACACGCAATGTAGAGAAACAACAAAAGAGCATTGAGTCAAACAATGAAAACCAACACTCAAATGACTCCATTCGGCCTCATGCGAGACAAAGGAGGGAATGAAATTAGAGAGTAGTGTGAAGAACAAAAGATAATTAAATTGACTGGAACAGACATTGACAAGATTTTGCTCTTTGCATACAGTGCAGTGTAAGTTACTGCAGAAGTTGCCATTTTCTTTTACCTGGAGTTATCCACGATGTACTGTACGACCTTGTCCAGGACCTTCTCGAAGAGGGCGGTGCGTACCCAGATGTGCTTGATGGCCTGAGCGGAGAGGGGCTGGGGGGCGCGACCTGCAGACGACGACCCCTGCCTCTTCAGGGGCTCCTGACCCACACTCTGGGTCCTCTGAGTTCTAGGGGTGAAGGGCAAAGGTCAGTGAGTAAACAGGGTTAGGGTTCAAGGTCAGGGTTCGAGGTCAGGGTTCGAGGTCAGGGTTCGAGGTCAGGGTTCGAGGTCAGGGTTCGAGGTCAGGGTTCGAGGTCTGGGTTCGAGGTCAGGGTTCGAGGTCAGGGTTCGAGGTCAGGGTTCGAGGTCAGGGTTCGAGGTCAGGGTTCAGGGTCAGGGTTCGAAGTCAGTGTTCGAGTTAGGTGTTAGGGGGTTGAGTTAAAGTTAGGGTTCGAGGTCAGGGTTCGGGGTCAGGGTTCAGGGTCAGGGTTCAGGGTTAGGGTTCGAGGTCAGGGTTCAGGGTTAGGGTTCGAGGTCAGGGTTCGGGGTTTGGGTTTGAGTTAAGGTTAGGGTTCAAGGTAGGGGTTAGGGTTCAGTGTTAGGGTTCGGGGTCAGGGTTCGAGGTCAGGGTTCGGGGTCAGGGTTCGAGGTCAGGGTTCGGGGTCAGGGTTCGAGGTCAGGGTTCGAGGTCAGGGTTCGAGGTCAGGGTTCGAGGTCAGGGTTCGAGGTCAGTGTTCGAAGTCAGTGTTCGAAGTCAGTGTTCGAGTTAGCTGTTAGGGGGTTGAGTTAAAGTTAGGGTCCGAGGTCAGGGTTCAAGGTCAGGGTTCGGGGTCAGGGTTCAGGGTCAGGGTTCGAGGTCAGGGTTCGAGGTCAGGGTTCGGGGTTTGAGTTAAGGTTAGGGTTCGAGGTAGGGGTTAGGGTTCAAGGTAGGGGTTAGGGTTCGGTGTTAGGGTTCGGGGTCAGGGTTCGAGGTAGGGGTTAGGGTTCGAGGTAGGGGTTAGGGTTCAGTGTTAGGGTTCGGGGTCAGGGTTCGGGGTCAAGGTTAGGCTTAGGCAGATGATCTCAGGTAAGACTGGTGTTGCTGTAGGTTGGGATTCCAAAAATCCCGGTTGAAAGATTAAAGGAATTAGGAGGGAATAAGCAGGAAATCAGGAAATCCTCCAAAGAATTGTTGCAACCCTACTGTAGAGTAGACGGTCTGCTATCTCTGAGCTGACTAATTGTCTTGTTATGTGTCTTCCTCTTGGTTTTGTAGAGTAAACGACAGTATGTATGCACTTGACTCCATTTAAAAGGGGTAGGATAGGTATAATGGCTATGGTACGGTCTCCATCTTGTCACCTATACAATACATAACGGGTAGGGCGAGAGGCTATGGGTTGATTTGGGTACTCGATAGAAAGACACCTGTTTAATAGGTGAAGTTGTAGTTGTCACCAGGAGGTGGCAGCATACCATACAGTCAAGAGGTCCGCTTGGGATTCAATGGGAGATTCTTAATTGGTTTTACTAAGGGACAGTTGTACATTTACTGGGGGGGCTGGTCCAAAAATGTTAGTTTTTTTTTGCTTTAGTGTTGTTTGTGTGATTTTTTTTTTATTGGGCACAGGGGATGGTAGTGTATGTTTCCCTGGTTTACATTCCACATTTTGCAGGCGTTACTATTTAATTTCTTCCATATAGCAACACGTCCTCATCTCCCTGCATGCTCCTCCCCTTAAAAGGTGTTTTGGTACTTCCCTTATGCAGTCAACTCTATCCTGCCCTCTAGTCATAGTGACAGTAGTGGTAGGTTTGTCCACATCTGCAATAGGCTAACTAGCAGTCATACCATACATACAATCTTTCACATCTGCACCAATTTTCTACATAAATCAACATAGAGGAAGAGCTGATAGGCAGCGGAGAGGCCAGGTGCAGCGGAGAGGCCAGGTGGAGGAGGAGAGGCCAGGTGGAAGAGGAGAGGCCGGGGGGAAGAGGAGAGGCCAGGTGCAGCGGAGAGGCCAGGTGCAGCGGAGAGGCCAGGTGCAGCGGAGAGGCCAGGTGGAAGAGGAGAGGCCAGGTGCAGCGGAGAGGCCAGGTGGAAGAGGAGAGGTCAGGTGGAAGAGGAGAGGCCAGGTGGAAGAGGAGAGGCCAGGTGGAAGAGGAGAGGCCAGGTGGAAGAGGAGAGGCCAGGTGGAAGAGGAGAGGCCAGGTGGAAGCGGAGAGGCCAGGTGGAAGCGGAGAGGCCAGGTGGAAGCGGAGAGGCCAGGTGCAGCGGAGAGGCAAGGTGCAGCGGAGAGGCCAGGTGGAAGCGGAGAGGCCAGGTGCAGCGGAGAGGCCAGGTGCAGAGGAGAGGCCAGGTGCAGCGGAGAGGCCAGGTGCAGAGGAGAGGCCAGGTACAGCGGAGAGGCCAGGTACAGCGGAGAGGCCAGGTACAGCGGAGAGGCCAGGTGGAAGCGGAGAGGCCAGGTGGAAGAGGAGAGGCCAGGTGGAAGAGGAGAGGCCAGGTGGAAGCAGAGAGGCCAGGTGGAAGCAGAGAGGCCAGGTGGAAGCGGAGAGGCCAGGTGGAAGCGGAGAGGCCAGGTGGAAGCGGAGAGGCCAGGTGCAGCAGAGAGGCCAGGTGGAAGCGGAGAGGCCAGGTGCAGCGGAGAGGCAAGGTGCAGCGGAGAGGCCAGGTGGAAGCGGAGAGTCCAGGTGCAGCGGAGAGGCCAGGTACAGCGGAGAGTCCAGGTGCAGCGGAGAGGCCAGGTACAGCGGAGAGGCCAGGTGCAGCGGAGAGGCCAGGTGGAATAGGAGAGGCCAGGTGCAGCGGAGAGGCCAGGTGGAAGAGGAGAGGTCAGGTGGAAGAGGAGAGGCCAGGTGGAGGATGAGAGGCCAGGTGGAAGAGGAGAGGCCAGGTGCAGCGGAGAGGCCAGGTGCAGCGGAGAGGCCAGGTGGAGGAGGAGAGGCCAGGTGCAGCGGAGAGGCCAGGTGAAAGAGGAGAGGCCAGGTGGAAGCGGAGAGGCCAGGTGGAAAAGGAGAGGCCAGGTGCAGCGGAGAGGCCAGGTGCAGCGGAGAGGCCAGGTGGAAAAGGAGAGGCCAGGTGCAGAGGAGAGGCCAGGTGCAGCGGAGAGGCCAGGTGGAAGAGGAGAGGCCAGGTGGAAGAGGAGAGGCCAGGTGGAAGAGGAGAGGCCAGGTGGAAGAGGAGAGGCCAGGTGGAAGAGGAGAGGCCAGGTGGAAGAGGAGAGGCCAGGTGGAAGAGGAGAGGCCAGGTGGAAGAGGAGAGGCCAGGTGGAAGAGGAGAGGCCAGGTGGAAGAGGAGAGGCCAGGTGGAAGCATGTTGTTGTGTTACAGCCCACATCCACATGTTGTTGTGTTACAGCCCACATCCACATGTTGTTGTGTTACAGCCCACATCCACATGTTGTTATGTTACAGCCCACATCCACATGTTGTTATGTTACAGCCCACATCCACATGTTGTTATGTTACAGCCCACATCCACTCCACATGTTGTTGTGTTACAGCCCACATCCACTCCACATGTTGTTATGTTACAGCCCACATCCACATGTTGTTATGTTACAGCCCACATCCACATGTTGTTGTGTTACAGCCCACATCCACATGTTGTTGTGTTACAGCCCACATCCACATGTTGTTGTGTTACAGCCCACATCCACTCCACATGTTGTTGTGTTACAGCCCACATCCACATGTTGTTGTGTTACAGCCCACATCCACATGTTGTTATGTTACAGCCCACATCCACATGTTGTTGTGTTACAGCCCACATCCACATGTTGTTATGTTACAGCCCACACCCACATGTTGTTGTGTTACAGCCCACATCCACATGTTGTTGTGTTACAGCCCACACCCACATGTTGTTGTGTTACAGCCCACATCCACTCCACATGTTGTTGTGTTACAACCCACATCCACTCCACATGTTGTGTTACAGCCCACATCCACATGTTGTTATGTTACAGCCCACATCCACATGTTGTTGTGTTACAGCCCACATCCACATGTTGTTATGTTACAGCCCACATCCACATGTTGTTGTGTTACAGCCCACATCCACATGTTGTTATGTTACAGCCCACACCCACATGTTGTTATGTTACAGCCCACATCCACATGTTGTTGTGTTACAGCCCACATCCACATGTTGTTATGTTACAGCCCACATCCACATGTTGTTATGTTACAGCCCACATCCACATGTTGTTATGTTACAGCCCACATCCACTCCACATGTTGTTGTGTTACAGCCCACATCCACATGCTGTTGTGTTACAGCCCACATCCACTCCACATGTTGTTGTGTTACAGCCCACATCCACATGTTGTTATGTTACAGCCCACATCCACATCCACATGTTGTTGTGTTACAGCCCACATCCACATGTTGTTATGTTACAGCCCACATCCACATGTTGTTATGTTACAGCCCACATCCACATGTTGTTATGTTACAGCCCACATCCACATGTTGTTATGTTACAGCCCACATCCACATGTTGTTATGTTACAGCCCACATCCACATGTTGTTGTGTTACAGCCCACATCCACTCCACATGTTGTTGTGTTACAGCCCACATCCACATGCTGTTGTGTTACAGCCCACATCCACTCCACATGCTGTTGTGTTACAGCCCACATCCACATCCACATGTTGTTGTGTTACAGCCCACATCCACATGCTGTTGTGTTACAGCCCACATCCACATGTTGTTGTGTTACAGCCCACATCCACATGTTGTTATGTTACAGCCCACATCCACATGTTGTTGTGTTACAGCCCACATCCACATGTTGTTGTGTTACAGCCCACATCCACATGTTGTTGTGTTACAGCCCACATCCACTCCACATGTTGTTATGTTACAGCCCACATCCACATGTTGTTGTGTTACAGCCCACATCCACATGTTGTAGTGTTACAGCCCACATCCACATGTTGTTGTGTTACAGCCCTCATCCACATGTTGTTGTGTTACAGCCCACATCCACATGTTGTTGTGTTACAGCCCACATCCACATGTTGTTATGTTACAGCCCACATCCACATGTTGTTGTGTTACAGCCCACATCCACATGTTGTTGTGTTACAGCCCACATCCACTCCACATGTTGTTGTGTTACAGCCCACATCCACATGTTGTTGTGTTACAGCCCACATCCACATGTTGTTGTGTTACAGCCCACATCCACATGTTGTTGTGTTACAGCCCACATCCACATGTTGTTATGTTACAGCCCACATCCACATGTTGTTGTGTTACAGCCCACATCCACATGTTGTTGTGTTACAGCCCACATCCACTCCACATGTTGTTATGTTACAGCCCACATCCACATGTTGTTGTGTTACAGCCCACATCCACTCCACATGTTGTTGTGTTACAGCCCACATCCACATGTTGTTATGTTACAGCCCACATCCACATGTTGTTATGTTACAGCCCACATCCACTCTACATGTTGTTGTGTTACAGCCCACATCCACATGTTGTTGTGTTACAGCCCACATCCACATGTTGTTATGTTACAGCCCACATCCACATGTTGTTGTGTTACAGCCCACATCCACTCCACATGTTGTTGTGTTACAGCCCACATCCACATGTTGTTGTGTTACAGCCCACATCCACTCCACATGTTGTTATGTTACAGCCCACATCCACATGTTGTTGTGTTACAGCCCACATCCACTCCACATGTTGTTGTGTTACAGCCCACATCCACATGTTGTTGTGTTACAGCCCACATCCACTCCACATGTTGTTGTGTTACAGCCCACATCCACATGTTGTTATGTTACAGCCCACATCCACATGTTGTTGTGTTACAGCCCACATCCACATGTTGTTGTGTTACAGCCCACATCCACATGTTGTTGTGTTACAGCCCACATCCACATGTTGTTGTGTCACAGCCCACATCCACATCCACATGTTGTTGTGTTACAGCCCACATCCACATGTTGTTGTGTTACAGCCCACATCCACATCCACATGTTGTTGTGTTACAGCCCACATCCACATGTTGTTGTGTTACAGCCCACATCCACATGTTGTTGTGTTACAGCCCACATCCACTCCACATGTTGTTGTGTTACAGCCCACATCCACATGTTGTTATGTTACAGCCCACATCCACATGTTGTTGTGTTACAGCCCACATCCACATGTTGTTATGTTACAGCCCACATCCACTCCACATGTTGTTATGTTACAGCCCACATCCACATCCACATGTTGTTGTGTTACAGCCCACATCCACTCCACATGTTGTTATGTTACAGCCCACATCAACATGTTGTTGTGTTACAGCCACATCCACATGTTGTTATGTTACAGCCCACAGCCACATCCACATGTTGTTGTGTTACAGCCCACATCCACATGTTGTTGTGTTACAGCCCACATCCACATGTTGTTTTGTTACAGCCCACATCCACTCCACATGTTGTTATGTTACAGCCCACATCCACATGTTGTTATGTTACAGCCCACATCCACATGTTGTTGTGTTACAGCCCACATCCACATGTTGTTATGTTACAGCCCACATCCACATGTTGTTATGTTACAGCCCACATCCACATGTTGTTGTGTCACAGCCACATCCACTCCACATGTTGTTGTGTTACAGCCCACATCCACATGTTGTTTTGTTACAGCCCACATCCACATGTTATGTTACAGCCCACATCCACATGTTGTTTTGTTACAGCCCACATCCACATGTTGTTGTGTTACAGCCCACATCCACTCCACATGTTGTTATGTTACAGCCCACATCCACATGTTGTTGTGTTACAGCCCACATCCACATGTTGTTGTGTTACAGCCCACATCCACATGTTGTTGTGTTACAGCCCACATCCACTCCACATGTTGTTATGTTACAGCCCACATCCACTCCACATGTTGTTGTGTTACAGCCCACATCCACATGTTGTTGTGTTACAGCCCACATCCACATGTTGTTGTGTTACAGCCCACATCCACTCCACATGTTGTTATGTTACAGCCCACATCCACATGTTGTTGTGTTACAGCCCACATCCACATGTTGTTGTGTTACAGCCCACATCCACTCCACATGTTGTTATGTTACAGCCCACATCCACATGTTGTTGTGTTACAGCCCACATCCACATGTTGTTGTGTTACAGCCCACATCCACTCCACATGTTGTTGTGTTACAGCCCACATCCACATGTTGTTGTGTTACAGCCCACATCCACTCCACATGTTGTTGTGTTACAGCTCACATCCACTCCACATGTTGTTATGTTACAGCCCACATCCACTCCACATGTTGTGTTACAGCCCACATCCACTCCACATGTTGTTTTGTTACAGCCCACATCCACATCCACATGTTGTTGTGTTACAGCCCACATCCACATGTTGTTGTGTTACAGCCCACATCCACTCCACATGTTGTTGTGTTACAGCCCACATCCACATGTTGTTGTGTTACAGCCCACATCCACATGTTGTTATGTTACAGCCCACATCCACATGTTGTTGTGTTACAGCCCACATCCACTCCACATGTTGTTGTGTTACAGCCCACATCCACATGTTGTTGTGTTACAGCCCACATCCACTCCACATGTTGTGTTACAGCCCACATCCACATGTTGTTGTGTTACAGCCCACATCCACATGTTGTTATGTTACAGCCCACATCCACATGTTGTTGTGTTACAGCCCACATCCACTCCACATGTTGTGTTACAGCCCACATCCACATGTTGTTGTGTTACAGCCCACATCCACATGTTGTTGTGTTACAGCCCACAGCCACATGTTGTTGTGTTACAGCCCACATCCACATGTTGTTATGTTACAGCCCACATCCACATGTTGTTGTGTTACAGCCCACATCCACATGTTGTTATGTTACAGCCCACATCCACTCCACATGTTGTTGTGTTACAGCCCACATCCACATGTTGTTGTGTTACAGCCCACATCCACATGTTGTGTTACAGCCACATCCACATGTTGTTGTGTTACAGCCCACTCCACATGTTGTTATGTTACAGCCCACATCCACATGTTGTTATGTTACAGCCCACATCCACATCCACATGTTGTTGTGTTACAGCCCACATCCACATGTTGTTGTGTTACAGCCCACATCCACATGTTGTTGTGTTACAGCCCACATCCACAAGTTGTTGTGTTACAGCCACATCCACATGTTGTTGTGTTACAGCCCACATCCACATGTTGTTGTGTTACAGCCACATCCACATGTTGTTGTGTTACAGCCCACACCCACATGTTGTTGTGTTACAGCCCACTCCACATGTTGTTATGTTACAGCCCACATCCACATGTTGTTATGTTACAGCCCACATCCACTCCACATGTTGTTGTGTTACAGCCCACATCCACATGTTGTTGTGTTACAGCCCACATCCACATGTTGTTATGTTACAGCCCACATCCACATGTTGTTATGTTACAGCCCACATCCACATGTTATGTTACAGCCCACATCCACATGTTGTTGTGTTACAGCCCACATCCACATGTTGTTATGTTACAGCCCACATCCACATGTTGTTATGTTACAGCCCACTCCACATGTTGTTATGTTACAGCCCACATCCACATGTTGTTATGTTACAGCCCACATCCACTCCACATGTTGTTGTGTTACAGCCCACATCCACATCCACATGTTGTTGTGTTACAGCCCACATCCACATGTTGTTATGTTACAGCCCACATCCACATCCACATGTTGTTGTGTTACAGCCCACATCCACATGTTGTTGTGTTACAGCCCACATCCACTCCACATGTTGTTGTGTTACAGCCCACATCCACATCCACATGTTGTTGTGTTACAGCCCACATCCACATGTTGTTATGTTACAGCCCACATCCACATGTTGTTATGTTACAGCCCACTCCACATGTTGTTATGTTACAGCCCACATCCACATGTTGTTATGTTACAGCCCACATCCACATGTTGTTATGTTACAGCCCACATCCACATGTTGTTATGTTACAGCCCACATCCACTCCACATGTTGTTATGTTACAGCCCACATCCACATGTTGTTATGTTACAGCCCACATCCACATGTTGTTGTGTTACAGCCCACATCCACATGTTGTTATGTTACAGCCCACATCCACATGTTGTTATGTTACAGCCCACATCCACATGTTGTTATGTTACAGCCCACATCCACATGTTGTTATGTTACAGCCCACAACCACATGTTGTTGTGTTACAGCCTAAATTTAAAATGGATTCAATTGAGATGTTGTGTCACCGGCCTACATACAATACCGGTGGCAGGTGGCGGGGCGGCAGGTAGCCTAGTGGTTAGAGCGTTGGGCCAGTAACCGATAGGTTGCTAGATTGAATCCCCGAGCTGACAAGGTAAAAATCTGTTGTTCTGCCCCCTGAACAAGGCAGTTAACCCACTGTTCCTAGGCCGTCATTGAAAATAAGAATTTGTTCTTAACTGACTTGTCTAGTTAAATAAAGGTAAAAAAATAAATAAAAATACAGCATAATGTCAAAGTGAAATTATGTTTTTCGACTTTTTTGCAAATTAATTAAAAATGAAAAGATGAAATGTCTTGAGTCAATTGGTAGATGTGTAAAAAATAAAAAAGCAAACATTGAATATCCCTTTGAGTATGGTGAAGTAATTACTTACACCTTGGATGGTGTATCAATACACCCAGTCACTACAAAGATACAGGCATCCTTCCTAACTCAGTTGCTGGAGAGGAAGGAAACCGCTCAGGGATTTCAACATGAGGCCAATGGTGACTTTAAAACAGTTACAGAGTTTAATGGCTGTGAAAGGAGAAAACTGAGGATGGATCAACAACATTGTAGTTACTCCACAATACTAACCCAATTGACAGAGTAAAAAGAGGAAGCCTGTACAGAATACAAATATTCCAAAACATGCATCCTGTTTGCAATAAGACACTGAAGTAAAACTGTAAGAAAAATTGGAAAAATAAATGTACTTTATGTCCTAAATACAATGCGTTATGTTTGGGGCAAATCCAACAACACATCACTGAGTACCACTCTTTATATTTTCAAGCATAGTGGTGGCTGCGTCATGTTATGGGTATGTTTGTCATCAGTAAGGACTAGGTCGTTTTTTAGGATAAAAATAAACGGAATAGAGCTAAGCACAGGCAAAATCCTAGAAGAAGACCTGGTTCAGTCTGCTTTCCAACAGACACTGGGAGACAAATTCACCTCTCAGCAGGACAATAACCGAAAACACAAAGCCAAATATACACTGGAGTTCCTTACGAAAAAGATATTGAATATTCTTGAGTGGTCTAGTTACAGTTTTGACTTAAATCGTCTTGAAAATCCACGGCAAGACTTGGATGTCTAGCAATGATCAACAAAATTGTACCATCCAGGTGTGCAAAGCTTACCCAGAAAGACTCACAGCTGTAATTGTTGCCAAAGGTGATTCTAACACGTATTGACTCAGGGGTGTGAATACTTCTGTAAATTATGTTTTTGAAACACATGTTTTCACTTTGTCATTATGGGGTATTGTGTGTAGATGGGTGATCCATTTTAAATTCAGGCTGTAACACAACAAAATGTGGAATAAGTCAAGGGGTTTGAATACTTTCTGAAGGCATTTTTGAAGTTATATAGGAGTTTGACAGCTTTTCATTTTTATCACTAATCTGAAAACATTTCGAAAAACGAAATTCTATTTTACATTATGGGGTATTATTTAAAATCTCAATTTTGAATTCAGGCACAACAAAATGTGGGGGGGAAAAAACATTATTTTTACCAGGTGGAAGGCTGTGCAAATTGTTTGACTTCTCCGTCCTCTCTTTCTTTTGAAAAAGGTCAAAGGTAATCGAGGAGAGGCGAAAAGAGGAAACGTGGAAACAAATGCGCTTGTACGAAATGAGACTCTCCTTATCGACGAGGCAAATTACATTTACAGAGGAGGACTCACAAAATACATGTGTAAAGTTATAAAAATAAAACCTGCTAGTTGTGGCAGATATTTTATAGACATAACGATAAGTAGAATATTGTCTTTGACTCCAAGTATCGATTTTTGTATTTTGCTTTCTTAGTGTTAGCTAGCTCTAAATCGGCTGTACCAGCTACAAAACACTGCATCGATTGTTCTTCTCAGGGCTCTGTCTCAGGGCTCTGTCTCAGGGCTCTGTCTCAGGGCTCCCCCCCCCCCCCCCAACACACACACAACCACATGCCTCCCATTACCACCCTACTCCCACTCAACCTGGCAGCCGCAGTCACGATGCACACTCACCCCCAGCCTCTTCAGCCTGCCAAGGGATCTTGTTGTGGATCTTCACACGCACACACACACACACACACACACACACACACACACACACACACACACACACACACACACACACACACACACACACACACACACACACACACACACACACACACACACACACACACACACACACACACACACACGTATACAGTTGAAGTCAGAAGTTTACATACACCTTAGCCAAATACATTTAAAGTCAGTCTTTTCACAATTCCTGACATTTAATCCTAGTAAAAATTCACTGTTTTAGGTCAGTTAGGATCACCACTTATTTTAAGAATGTGAAATGTCAGAATAATAGTAGAGAGAATTACTTATTTCAGCTTTTATTTATTTGATCACATTCCCAGTGGGTCAGAAGTTTGCATACACTCAATTAGTATTTGGTAGCATTGCCTTTAAATTGTTTAACTTGGGTCAAATGTTTTGGGTAGCCTTCCACAAGCCGCCCACAATAAGTTGGGTGAATTTTGGCCCATTCCTCCTGACAGAGCTGGTGTAACTGAGTCAGGTTTGTAGGCCTCCTTGCTCGCACACGCTTTTTCAGTTCTGCCCACAAATTTTCTGTAGGTTGAGGTCAGAGCTTTGTGATGGCCACTCCAATACCTTGACTTTGTTGTCCTTAAGCCATTTTGCCGCAACTCTGGAAGTATGCTTGGGGTCATTGTCCATTTGGAAGACCCATTTGCATCCAAGCTTTAACTTCCTGACTGATGTCTTGAGATGTTGCTTCAATATATCCACATAATTTTACTTACTCATGATACTTACTTTTACTCCATGTGTAACTATGTGTTGTTGTATGTGTCGAACTGTTTTGCTTTATCTTGGCCAGGTCGCAATTGTAAATGAGAACGTGTTCTCAATTTGCCTACCTGGTTAAATAAAGGTGAAATAAAAAATACCATCTATTTTGTGAAGCACCCCCACAACATGATGCTGCCACCCCCATACTTCACGGTTTGGATGGTATTCTTCAGCTTGCATGCCTCCCCCTTTTCCTCCAAGTATAACAATGGTCATTATGGCTAAACAGTTCTATTTTTGTTTCATCAGACCAGAGGACATTTCTCCAAAATGTACGATCTTTGTCTCCATGTGCAGTTGCAAACCGTAGTCTGGCTTTTTTATGGCGGTTTTGCTGAGCGGCCTTTCAGGTTATGTCGCTATAGGACTCATTTTACTGTGGATATAGATACTTTTGTACCTGTTTCCTCCAGCATCTTTACACGGTCCTTTGCTGTTCTGGGATTGATTTTCACTTTTCACACCAAAGTATGTTCATCTCTAGGAGACAGAACGCGTCTCCTTCCTGAGCGGTATGACGGCTGCGTGGTCCCATGGTGTTTATACTTGCGTACTATTGTTTGTACAGATGAACGTGGTACCTTCAGGGATTTGGAAAATGCTACCAAGGATGAACCAGACTTGGAGGTGTACAATTTATTCAGGTCTTGCCTGATTTGCCTGATTTGTTTTGATTTTCCCATGATGTCAAGAAAAGAGGCACTGAGTTTGAAGGTAGGCCTTGAAATACATCCACAGGTACACATCCAATTGACAAAAATGATGTCAATTAGCCTATCAGAAGCTTCTAAAGCCATGACATCATTTTCTGGAATTTTCCAAGCTGTAAAACCCGTTGAGGACAGAGGGCGCTGTTTTCACTTTGGGGGAAAATCGTGCCCAATTTAAACGGCCTCGTACTCAATTCTTGCTCGTACAATATGCATATTATTATTACTATTGGATAGAAAACACTCTCTAGTTTCTAAAACCGTTTGAATTATATCTCTGAGTAAAACAGAACTCCTTTTGCAGCAAACTTCCTGACAGGAAGTGGAAAATCTGAAATCGATGCACTGTTCTAGGATCTGCCAATTAAAGTCCTTGATATTTATTAGTCTAGATGCACTTCATACGTCTTCCACTAGATGTCGACAAGCAGTGAGAGAAGAAATTGAGTGTGTAACTTGATCTGGGCTCGAATAATAGCTCTTGGCATGACGTGTCACCAGTTTCCTGTTTTCTGGAGAGCGCGAGAAGGGACCTGGATTTGCCTTCTGATAAGCTGTCGTTATGGACGACTAATATCTCCGGCTTTGATTTTATTTGATACATGTGACAATATCATCGTAAAGTATGTTTTTTCAATATAGTTTAATCAGATTATTGAAATTTTTTCAGGAGTTTTGCCGTGTTCCGTTCTCTGAGTTTGTTGACGATGGAGAGATTGGCGCCACTTGGCAAGTGTGCTTGCTAAATCCAGAGGGAAAAAGGCCGTTCTAAAACCAAACAACGATTGTTCTGGACAAAGGACCCCTTGTACAACATTCTGATGGAAGATCAGCAAAAGTAGGACCCATTTTATGATGCTATTTCATATATCTGTCGAACATGTAGTCGTTTGCGCCCAGATTTTGGGTACTCTCTCGCTATACCTAAGCTGGATGTCGTAATGAAGTTATTTTTTGAATTCTAACACGGCGATTGCATTAAGAACTAGTGTATCTATCATTTCCTATACAACATGTATTTTTTAGTTATGTTTATGAATAGTTATTTGGTCAGAATATGTGTGTCAGAAAAAGTGTCAGAAAAATATCCGGACGTTGTGGGAAAAAGATGCTACGTTAGCACAATGTATAACCACTGATTTCAGCTCTAAATATGCACATTTTCGAACAAAACATAAGTGTATGTATAACCTGATGTTATAGGACTGTCATCTAATGAAGCTTATCAAGGTTAGTCAAAAATTATATATCTTTTGCTGGTTTATTCGCTATCGCTAACGTGCCTATTGCTATCGCTAACGTGCCTTGATGAATGAATGCGGTAGTGTGGTAAGCTATTGTAGTAAGCTAATATAATGCTATATTGTGTTTTCGCTGTAAAACACTTAAAAAAATCGGAAATATTGGCTGGATTCACAAGATGTTTGTCTTTAATTTGCTGTCCACCATCGATTTTTCAGAAATGTTTTATGGTGAGTATTTAGGTATTTGACGTTGGTCTCTATAATTACTCTGGCTGCTTCGATCCTATTTGTGACGGTAGCTGTGATGGTAGCTGCAATGTAAAACTGATTTATACCTCAAATATGCACATTTTTCGAACAAAACATAGATTTATTGTATAACATGTTATAAGACTGTCATCTGATGAAGTTGTTTCTTGGTTAGTTTGGTTGGTTCTTGGTTAGTTAGGTTGGCTTTGTGCATGCTACCTGTGCTGTGAAAAATGTCTGTCCTTTTTTGTATTTGGTGGTGAGCTAACATAAATATACGTGCTGTTTTCGCTGTAAAACATTGAAAAAATCGGACATGTTGACTGGATTCACAAGATGTGTTTCTTTCATTTGCTGTATTGGACTTGTTAATGTGTGAAAGTTAAATATTTCTAAAAAATATCTTTTGAATTTCGCACTCTGCCTTTTCAGTGGAATGTGGGAGGAGTTCCGCTAGCGGAACGCCAGAGCCAGACAGGTTAAAGGCACAGTCAACTTAGTGTATGTAAACTTCTGACCGACTGGAATTGTGATCCAGTGAATTATAAGTGAAATAATCTGTCTGTAAACAATTGTTGGAAAAATTACTTGTGTCATGCACAAAGTAGATGTCCTAACCAACTTGCCAAAACTATAGTTTGTTAAACAAGAAATTTGTGGAGTGGTTGAAAAACGAGTTTTAATGACTCCAACATGAGTGTATGTAAACAGACCTCCCGGGTGGCGCAGTGGTCTAGGGCACTGCATCGCAGTGCTAGCTGCGCCACCAGAGTCTCTGGGTTCACGCCCAGGCTCTGTCGCAGCCGGCCGCAACCGGGAGGTCCGTGGGGCGACGCACAATTGGCATAGCGTCGTCCGGGTTAGGGAGGGTTTGGCCGGTAGGGATATCCTTGTCTCAGTATGTAAAATGTAATAAAATGTATGCACTCTACTGTAAGTCGCTCTGGATAAGAGCGTCTGCTAAATGACTAAAATGTAAAATGTAAACTTCCAACTTCAACTGTACGCACACACACACACACACACACACACATCCATACATGGACACATACTGTATATACATAAATACAGACATGATCACACGCACACAAACACATGTGGTATTAGTTAGTATTGTGTTTGTTCACCAGATCTGTACTAGTTAGTATTGTGTCTGTTCACCAGATCTGTATTAGTTAGTATTGTGTCTGTTTACCAGATATGTATTAGTTAGTATTGTGTCTGTTTACCAGATCTGAATTAGTTAGTATTGTGTCTGTTTACCAGATCTGTACTAGTTAGTATTGTGTCTGTTTACCAGATCTGTACTAGTTAGTATTGTGTATGTTTACCAGATCTGTACTAGTTAGTATTGTGTCTGTATTAGTTAGTATTGTGTCTGTTTACCAGATCTGTACTAGTTAGTATTGTGTCTGTATTAGTTAGTATTGTGTATGTTTACCAGATCTGTACTAGTTAGTATTGTGTCGGTATACCAGATCTGTAGTAGTTAGTATTGTGTCTGTTTACCAGATCTACCATACGACAGCATGTAGAGCCAAACCACGGTCGTGTCTCAAATGGCACCCTATTCCCTATATATAGTGCACTACTGTTGACCAGTGCCCTATATAGGGTATAGGATGCCATTTGAGACTCACCCCAAAACCTTTCAGATGGGTAATTTACCCATGGCAGCATTCTCTGCCCCCAAGACAACAATCCAATCCAATCATAGAACCATGGTCTTCACAAAATTCAAAATGTCATTAAAATGTAATTAAAATGTCAACAGGAGATGAAGGTAGATTGATACGCGACACAATTTACAATTTAATCCGACAAACAAATTAACAAGAGGATATACGCCGCCGTGATGACAGCGTTTATATCCAAGTCCTCTGAAATTGTAATCTAGCGTCGGGCTTGAAGGCACCCCGTAAATTCATACACAGAATCAAGTTCCATCACCGTGTCACGAGAAGAAGCAGAGAGGAAGAAGGAGAAGAAGAAGGAGAAGAAGAAGGAGAGGAAGAAGGAGAGAGGAACAAGGAGAGGAACAAGGAGAGAGGAAGAAGGAGAGGGAGAAGGAGAGGAACAAGTATAGGAAGAAGGAGAGGAAGAAGGAGAGGGAGAAGGAGAGGAACAAGTATAGGAAGAAGGAGAGGAAGAAGGAGAGGGAGAAGGAGAGGAAGAAGGAGAGAGGAAGAAGGAGAGGAACAAGGAGAGGAAGAAGGAGAGGAAGAAGGAGAGAGGAAGAAGAGGAAGAAGGAGAGGAAGAAGGAGAGGAACAAGGAGAGGAAGAAGGAGACGAAGAAGGAGAGGAACAAGGAGAGGAACAAGGAGAGGACCAAGGAGAGGAACAAGGAGAGGGGAAGAAGGAGAGAGAAAGAAAGAAGGAGAGGAACAAGGAGAGGAACAAGGAGAGGAAGAAGGAGAGAGGAAGAAGGAGAGGAACAAGGAGAGGAACAAGGAGAGGGAGAAGGAGAGGAAGAAGGAGAGAGGAAGAAGAGGAAGAAGGAGAGGAACAAGTAGAGGAAGAAGGAGAGGAAGAAGGAGAGGAACAAGGAGAGGAAGAAGGAGAGGAACAAGGAGAGGAACAAGGAGAGGAACAAGGAGAGGAAGAAGGAGAGAGGAAGAATGAGAGAGGAAGAAGGAGAGAGGAAGACGGAGAAGAAGGAGAGGAACAAGGAGAAGAAGGAGGAGAGGAAGGAGGAGAGGAAGAAGGAGAGAAGAAGAAGGAGAGGGAGAGGAAGAAGGAGAGGAAGAAGGAGAGGGAGAGGAAGAAGGAGAGGTAGAAGGAGAGGAACAAGGAGAGGAACAAGGAGAGGAACAAGGAGAGGAAGAAGGAGAGAGGAAGAATGAGAGAGGAAGAAGGAGAGGGAGAAGGAGAGAGGAAGAATGAGAGGAAGAAGGAGAGAGGAAGAAGGAGAGGAAGAAGGAGAGGAACAAGGAGAGGAACAAGGAGAGGGGAAGAAGGAGAGAGGAAGAAGGAGAGAGGAAGAAGGAGAGAGGAAGACGGAGAAGAAGGAGAGGAACAAGGAGAAGAAGGAGAAGAAGCAGAGAGGAAGAAGGAGAGAGGAAGAAGGAGAGAAGGAAGGAGAGGAAGAAGGAGAGGAAGGAGAGAGAAACAAGGAGAGGAAGAGGGAGAGGGGAAGAAGGAGAGAGGAAGAAGGAGAAGAAGAAGCAGAGGAAGAAGGAGAAGAAGAAGGAGAGGAAGGAGAGGAAGAAGGAGAAGAAGAAGGAGAGGAAGAAGGAGAAGAAGAAGGAGAGGAAGAAGGAGAAGAAGAAGGAGAGGAAGAAGGAGAAGAAGAAGGAGAGGAAGAAGGAGAAGAAGAAGGAGAGAGGAAGAAGGAGAAGAAGTTGCAGAGGAAGAAGGAGAAGAAGAAGGAGAGGAAGAAGGAGAAGAAGAAGGAGAGGAAGAAGGAGAAGAAGAAGGAGAGGAAGAAGGAGAAGAAGAAGGAGAGAGGAAGAAGGAGAGAGGAAGAAGGAGAGAGGAAGAAGGAGAGGAAGGAGGAGAGGAAGAAGGAGAGAAGAAGAAGGAGAGGGAGAGGAAGAAGGAGAGGAAGAAGGAGAGGGAGAAGGAGAAGAAGAAGGAGAGAAGAAGAAGGAGAGGAAGAAGGAGAAGAAGAAGGAGAGAAGAAGAAGGAGAGGAAGAAGGAGAGAGGAAGAAGGAGAGAGGAAGAAGGAGAGGAAGAAGGAGAGAAGAAGAATGAGAGGAAGAAGGAGAGAAGAAGAAGGAGAAAATGAATTAAATAAAAAAAATCCTAATCAATCTTCACACAATACCCCATAATGACAAAGTGAAAACAGGTTTTAGAAATGTTTGCAAATGTATTAAAAATAGAAAACAGAAATACCTTGTTTCCATAAGTATTCAGACCCTTTGCTATGAGACTTGAAATTGAGCTCAGGTGTATCCTGTTTCCATTGATCATCCTTGAGATGTTTCTACAACTTCATTGGAGTCCATCTGTGGTAAATTCAATTGATTGGACATGATTTGGAAAGGCACACACATAAGGTCCCACAGTTGACAGTGCATGTCAGAGCAAGAACCAAGCCACCAGGTTGAAGGAATTATCAAGGATTGTTTGAGGCACCTTCTGGGGAAGGGTACCAAAAAATGTCTGCAGCATTGAAGGTTCCCAAGAACACAGTGGCCTCAATCGTTGTTAAATGGAAGAAATTTGGAACCACCAAGACTCTTCCTAGAGCTGGTCGCCCGGCCAAACTGAGCAATCGGGGAGAAGGTCACTCTGACAGAGCTCCAGAGTTCCTCTGTGGAGATGGGAAAACGTTCCAGAAGGACAACCATCTCTGCAGCACACCACCAATCAGGCCTTTATGGTAGAGTGGACAGACGGAAGCCACTGCTCAGTGAAAGGCACATGACAGCCCGCTTGGAGTTTGGCAAAGGCATCTAAAAGACTCACAGACCATGAGAAACAAGATTATCTGGTCAGATGAAACCAAGATTGGAGGAAACCTGGCACCATCCCTACGGTGAAGCATGGTGGTGCAGGATCATGCTGTGGGGATGTTTTTCAGCGGCAGGGACCGGGAGACTAGTCAGGATCGAGGGAAAAAAGAACGAAGCAAAGTACAGAGAGATCCTTGATGAAAGCCTGCTCCAGAGTGCTCAGGACCTCAGACTGGGGCGATGGTTCACCTTCCAACAGGACAACGACCCTAAGCACACAGCCAAGACAACGCAGGAGTGGCTTTGGGACAAGTCTCTGAATGTCCTTGAGTGGCCCAGCCAGAGCCCGGACTTGAACCCAATTGAACATCTCTGGAGATACCTGACAATAACTGTGCAGCGACGCTCCCCATCCAACCTGACGGAGCTTGAGAGGATCTGCAGAGAAGAATGGGCGAAACTCCCCAAATACAGATGTAGCTTGTAGCGTCATACCCAAGAAGATTCGAGGCTGTAATCGCTGCCAAAGGTGCTTCAACAAAGTACTGATTAAATTGTCTGAATACTTATGTAAATGTAATATTTAAGTTATTTATTTCTGTCTGAATTGAGTATTTCTGACTGAAGTGTCTGTCTGAATAGTGTCTGTCTGACTCTAAATAGTGTCTGTCTGAATAGTGTCTGTCTGACTCTAAATAGACTCTGTCTGAATAGACTCTGTCTGAATAGACTCTGTCTGAATAGACTCTGTCTGAATAGTGTCTGTCTGAATAGTGTCTGTCTGAATAGTGTCTGTCTGTCTGAATAGTGTCTGTCTGTCTGAATAGTGTCTGTCTGAATAGTGTCTGAATAGTGTCTGTCTGAATAGTGTCTGTCTGTCTGTCTGAATAGTGTCTGTCTGAATAGTGTCTGTCTGAATAGTGTCTGTCTGTCTGTCTGAATAGACTCTGTCTGAATAGTGTCTGTCTGAATAGTGTCTGAATAGTGTCTGTCTGTCTGTCTGAATAGTGTCTGTCTGAATAGTGTCTGTCTGTCTGTCTGAATAGTGTCTGTCTGAATAGTGTCTGTCTGAATAGTGTCTGTCTGTCTGTCTGAATAGTGTCTGTCTGAATAGTGTCTGTCTGTCTGTCTGAATAGTGTCTGTCTGAATAGTGTCTGTCTGTCTGTCTGAATAGTGTCTGTCTGAATAGTGTCTGTCTGAATAGTGTCTGTCTGTCTGTCTGAATAGTGTCTGTCTGTCTGTCTGAATAGTGTCTGTCTGTCTGTCTGTCTGTCTGTCTGTCTGTCTGTCTGTCTGTCTGTCTGTCTGTCTGTCTGTCTGTCTGTCTGTCTGTCTGTCTGTCTGTCTGTCTGTCTGTCTGTCTGTCTGTCTGTCTGTCTGTCTGTCTGTCTGTCTGTCTGTCTGTCTGTCTGTCTGTCTGTCTG
The DNA here is from genome assembly GCF_029448725.1 of Salvelinus fontinalis. NCBI lineage: Eukaryota > Metazoa > Chordata > Actinopteri > Salmoniformes > Salmonidae > Salvelinus > Salvelinus fontinalis. The sequence continues at coordinate 2,942,393 of NC_074697.1, forward strand.
TCTGTCTGTCTGTCTGTCTGTGTGTGTGTGTGTGTGTGTGTGTGTGTGTGTGTGTGTGTGTGTGTGTGTGTGTGTGTGTGTGTGTGTGTGTGTGTGTGTGTGTGTGTGTGTGTGTGTGTGTGTGTGTGTGTGTGTGTGTGTGTGTGTGTGTGTGTGTGTGTGTGTGTGTGTGTGTGTGTGTGTGTGTGTGTGTGTGTGTGTGTGTGTGTGTGTGTGTGTGTGTGTGTGTGTGTGTGTGTGTGTGTGTGTGTGTGTGTGTGTGTGTGTGTGTGTGTGTGTGTGTGTGTGTGTGTGTGTGTGTGTGTGTGTGTGTGTGTGTGTGTGTGTGTGTGTGTGTGTGTGTGGACCCTGTTCAGTAACTGACCCCAGCCCTCCATCTTCCTCAAAGCCCAGCCAGCGAACGTATTGATTGGTTGGCCTCCCGGCGAGATCACTCACAGCCCAGCCAGCGGATGTAGTGATTGGTTGGCCTCCCGGCGAGATCACTCACAGCCCAGCCAGCGGATGTAGTGATTGGTTGAACGCCCAGCAAGATCACTCACAGCCCTTTCTACCATTATATTATCACTAGAACGCAGCTCTAGGTAGGTGTTAACGCTAGGTAGGTGTTAACGCTAGGTAGGTGGTTACGCTAGGTAGGTGTTAACGCTAGGTAGGTGGTTACGCTAGGTAGGTGTTAACGCTAGGTAGGTGTTAACGCTAGGTAGGTGTTAACGCTAGGTAGGTGTTAACGCTAGGTAGGTGTTAACGTTAGGTGTTAACGCTAGGTAGGCGTTAACGCTAGGTAGGCGTTAACGCTAGGTAGGCGTTAACGCTAGGTAGGTGTTAACGCTAGGTAGGTGTTAACGCTAGGTAGGTGTTAACGCTAGGTAGGTGTTAACGCTAGGTAGGCGTTAACGCTAGGTAGGCGTTAACGCTAGGTAGGCGTTAACGCTAGGTAGGCGTTAACGCTAGGTAGGCGTTAACGCTAGGTAGGCGTTAACGCTAGGTAGGCGTTAACGCTAGGTAGGCGTTAACGCTAGGTAGGCGTTAACGCTAGGTAGGTGTTAACGCTAGGTAGGTGGTTACGCTAGGTAGGTGGTTACGCTAGGTAGGTGTTAATGCTAGGTGTGAGCTAATCCTCACATAGGTGAGATAGAACAGAGATGGTAAATAGAACAGAGATGGGAAGAAGGGACAGACAGAAAGGAGAGAGAAAAAGTGATAAAGAAGACAGAAATAGAGAAAGGGTGACAGATGTGGCTAGGGGGTGATGTTTGCAGCTCCCTGGGGGGGGGGGTGGGTGAGTGAGTGAGTGAGTGAGTGAGTGAGTGAGTGAGTGAGTGAGTGAGTGAGTGAGTGAATGAGTGAGTGTGAGAGAGAGAAAATACACTACGGAAGAAGAAGGAACAGCACGTCAGAAATCAGCTCAATGTAATTGAAGAATCCATAGACTCTAACCACTTCTGGGAAAATTGGAAAACACTAAGAGTTATCTATCCAAAACGGAGAAGTATTGGTAAACCACTTCTCCTATCTTTTTGTCTCTATAACAAAGAACAAACAGCAAAAACATATACATGATCAATTACAAATCTTAGAATCTACTATTAAAGACGACCAGAACCCACTGGATTCTCCAATTATCTTGAATGAGCTACAGGACAAAATATAAACCCTCCAACCCAAAAAGGCCTGTGGTATTGATGGTATCCTCAATGAAATTATCAAATATACAGACAACAAATTTCAACTGGCTATACTTAAACTCTTTAACATCATCCTTAGCTCTGGCATCTTCCCCAATATTTGGAACCAAGGAATGATCACCACCGTAACTAACTAACGTTAAATAACTAGCTAACACACCGGTACATATTGATGTAATGCTGTGCGGTTCGTAAGGATAGTGTAGCTAACAAATTGTCAGCCAACATAATGTGTAATGTAATTGATTTGAAAAGTCATTACTTTATTACATTGCTCAACATTTTCTTAACATTTGTCATAATTAGTTAAAACAATGAATGTGTGTTTTTCCGCTCTCGTCAGACTTCGGCTGTATATTTTCCGCCATTTCTTCAAATCTGAAAACGTTTTGAAGCCACGCCCATTTTCTGAAGAATTGCATTATGGGCCCTAGAAGCACAGAAATAGTGTCCACTGCATGTATACGTCATATTTTGGCAAATGTAGTACGACATCCGGGAGCTTTCGGCCTACTAACTATATCCATACAGTACTATGACCAGTAAGCATATTATATACTCATTCAGTTAGTATGAATATTCGAACACAGCTTTGGTCTTTTATAAAGCCACCGGCAGCGTTCATTATTATTCCAAATAATCTTTCATTTTGGAAAATAATTTGAGCCCTTACATTGCTGAAGATTTAGAGCGTCTCTTTCTCTCTTCTTCCCTACATCTCCTCTCGCGTCTAACATCTCCTCTCTCTCTCTCTCTCTTCTCTCTCTTCTCTCTCTCTCTCTTCTCTCTCTCTTCTCTCTCTCATTCTCTCACTTCTATATTTCGCTCTTATCTACATTCAATTCTCAGGGCTTGATCTCTCTCTCTTATCGCTCTGCTCTTTCTCTCTCCTCTCTCTCTAGTGATGAGTCCTGTGGATGGGTGAGGGGAAGGAGAGGAGAGAAAGAGGAAGGGGGAGAAGAGGTGGGGGGAGGATTGGTTAGGGGAAGGAGAGGAGAGGATGGGTGAGGGGAAGGAGAGGGGAGGATGGGTGAGGGGAAGGAGAGGATGGGTGAGAGGGAGGAGAGGTGGGGAAGGAGAGTTGAGGATTGGTTAAGGAAGTGGAGAGGAGAGGAAGAGGGAGGGGAGGAGAGGTGGAGTAGGAGACGGGAGGATGGCTTAGGGGAAGGAGATTGGAGGATGGGTGAGGAGAGGGAGGAGAGGTGGGGAAGGAGAGCTGAGGATTGGTTAAGGAGGTGGAGAAGGAGAGGGGAGGATGGGTTAGGAGAAGGAGAGGGAGGGTTAGGGCAGGTATTATACCAGGGGTACGTGTAATGCCGTCGGGGTACTTTTAAACAGTACATTTATATTTTCCAATGGGGCTATGCATTTGGGTGAGGTTTTTTTCTCGCCTGAGTAGCCACGTTTCACTGCCAAAAATAAACTTAAACCATCTAGTGTTTAGCGAAATAACAACACAATGTGAAATACAGGTAGCCTAGACAAATAATTAACATCCAATCACATTAACTGTTACTCTCTCGTGGGAATTCCACTAATGGTTCGTATGTAGCCAAATGTAGCTGCTCATTCCGTTTGCTCGAAAATGGATAAATGGTTAAAGAAAGTAAGGCCCGCGTCCATAGAGACACATACCAGTTCTACTGGTAGTACTGCTACTACCAGCAGTACTACACCGGCACCTGTCGACGACACAAGTAGTTCTGCTTCCATGAGCACATCCAATGCTAGCATCAGTAATTCTACATTTGTTGTTAGCCCAGCTAGCATGGACACTGACAGTTGTGAATCTGATGCAGCCGAATAGCTACTGCCTCCTTACCAGGGGGAAGCACCGAACAACAGACAGGGACGTTGGACCATCGAAGAGGAGCAAATATGATGAGAACTACATTGATTTGGGGTTCCTTTATATTGGGAGTATTGCCTCTCCTCAGCCACAGTGTGTTATATGTGCAAAAGTACTATCTCACAACTCGATGAAACCTTCACTCTTGTGCAGACATTTAGAAACAAAACATGCCAATGTAACGGATGTGAAATGGCTAGCTAGTTAGCGGGTACGCGCTACTAGCGTTTCAATCAGTTACGTCACTTGCTCTGAAACCTAGAAGTAGTGTTGCCCCTTGCTCTGCAAGGGCCGTGGCTTTTGTGGAGCGATGGGTAACGATGCTTCGTGGGTGACTGTTGTTGATGTGTGCAGAGGGTCCCTGGTTCGCGCCCGTGTCGGGGCGAGGGGACGCCATAAAGTTATACTGTTACATTGATGCTGTTGACCCGGATCACTGGTTGCTGCGGAAAAGGAGGAGGTTGAAAGGGGGGTGAGTGTAACGGATGTGAAATGGCTAGCTAGTTAGCGGGTACGCGCTACTAGCGTTTCAATCAGTTACATCACTTGCTCTGAAACCTAGAAGTAGTGTTGCCCCTTGCTCTGCAAGGGCCGCGGGCCTTTGTGGGCCTTTGTGGCGCGATGGGTAACGATGCTTCGTGGGCGACCGTTGTTGATGTGTGCAGAAGGTCCCTGGTTCGCGCCCGTGTCGGGGCGAGGGGACGGTTTAAAGTTATACTGTTACACCAATTTGAAAAATAAGCCACAGTAGTTTTTTGAGCGAGATTAAAGATGACTTTTGAGTAGTAAGACATGTATAAAAGCAACAGATACCATTAATAAGAAGGGGCTAGAAGCGTCTTATATGGTGAGCTACCGAGTGGCTAGGACAGGCAAGCCGCACTATTGTGGAGGACTTAATTCTTCCTGCTGCCGCGGATGATGCTCGGGGAAAAGGCCCAAAAAACTATACAGACAATGCCTTCATCAAACAACACTGTTTCACGACACATCAGTGACCTGGCAGGAGATGTTTTGAAACAATTACTGCTTCGCATACAAGCCAGTGAATTATATGGCTTACAGCTGGACGAGTCAACAGATGTGGCGGGCCTGGCACAGCTCCTGGTATATGTCCGTTATGTTTATGGAGGGTCAATTAAGGAAGACATCCTCTTCTGCAAACCAGGACAACAGGAGAGGATATTTTTAAAGTACTGGACAGCTTTGTGACATCAAATGGACTTTGGTGGTCAAGGTGTGTTGGTATCTGTACTGATGGCCAAAAGCCATGACAGGGAGACATAGTGGAGTGGTAACGCGCGTGCAAGCAGTTGCTCCCGACCCCACTTGGGTACACTGCAGCATCCACCGAGAGGCTCTTGCTGCCAAGGGAATGCCTGACAGCTTGAAAGACGTTTTGGACACCAATAAAAATTGTTAACTTTGTTAAAGCAAGGCCCCTGAACTCTTGTGTATTTTCTGCACTATGCAATGATATGGGCAGTGACCATTTAATGCTTTTACAACATACTGTGCTGGTTATCAAGAGGCAAAGTATTGACATGTTTTTTTTTTAATTAAGAGATGAGCTTAAAGTTTTCTTTACAGACCATAATTTTCACTTGTCTGACCGCTTGCAGGATGACGGGTTTCTCACACGACTGGCCTATCTGGGTGATGTTTTTTCTCACCTGAATGATCTGAATCTAGGATTACAGGGACTCTCCGCAACTATATTCAATGTGTGGGACAAAATTGAGGCTAAAATTGAGGCTATAGTTAAGAAGTTGGAGCTCTTTTCTGTCTGCAATAACAAGGACAACACACAGGTCTTTCCATCATTGTATGATTTTTTGTGTGCAAATGAACTCAAGCTTACGGACAATGTCAAATGTGATATAGCAAAGCACCTGAGTGAGTTGGGTGCGCAATTACGCAGGTACTTTCCCGAAACGGACGACACAAACAACTGGATTCGTTATCCCTTTCATGCCCTGCCTCCAGTCCACTTACCGATATCTGAACAAGAGAGCCTCATCGAAATTGCAACAAGCGGTTCTGTGAAAATGGAATTTAATCAGAAGCCACTGCCAGATTTCTGGATTGGGCTGCGCTCAGAGTACCCTGCCTTGGCAAATCACACTGTTAAGACACTGATGCCCTTAGCAACCACGTACCTATGTGAGAGTGGATTCTCGGCCCTCACTAGCATGAAAACTAAATACAGACACAGACTGTGTGTGGAAAATGATTTCAGACTGAGACTCTCTCCAATACAACCCAACATTGCAGAGTTATGTGCATCCTTTCAAGCACACCCTTCTCATTAACCTGTGGTGAGTTATTCACTATTTTCAATCAACAAATAAGGTTTTATATGTAAGATGGTTAAATAAAGAGCAAAATTATTGATTATTATTATATTATTATTTGTGCCCTGGTCCTATAAGAGCTCTTTGTCACTTCCCACGAGCCGGGTTGTGACAAAAACTCACACTCATTCTTATGTTTAATAAATGTATTGTATAGTGTGTGTGTGGCAGGTTTACAATGATGGCAAAAAACACAACATCTGAGAGTGTACGGGACTGTAAAACTTATGGGAACCACTGGTTTAGGGGAAGGAGAGGGGAGGAGGACAGCGGGGGGGATTGATTGTGATGTGTAAAGGTTGGGGAGAGTGGTGCACTGGGGGGTGGGGGCCGATACAGCTATATGACTAAACAACATGTCATTTGGGACACCCCCCCCCGCAGAGAAACACTAGTAGTAAAAAGCACAGCACTCACACCAGCAATCTAGAATAGAATCTGTCTCTACGTTCACAGCTGTCTGACTGCAATAAGCCCTTAGGAGATGAGATGAGAGGATACAGGAAGAGAGTGTGTATGTGTGTGTGTGAGTGCATGCATTCGTGTGTGCGGGCATGTGTTCTGCCCTGCACCGTACCCCCCCCCCCCCCCCCCAGTGGCCATGTGGATCAGCCTAATGGTCTGGTCATGGGCTAACAAACAGTCTCCCTCCCTCCCTGCCTGCCTTCCTCCATGCTTGCCTTCCTCCCTGCTTGCCTTCCTCCCTGCCCGTCTCCCTCCCTGCCTGTCTCAGCCCCTCCATGCCTCTCTCCCTGCATGTCTCCCTGCCTGTCTCAGTCCCTGGCTGCCTGTCTCCCTGCCTGTCTCCCTTCCTGTCTCAGTCCCTCCCTGCCTGTCTCCCTGCCTGTCTCCCTTCCTGTCTCAGTCCCTCCCTGCCTGTCTCCCTGCCTGTCCCAGTCCCTCCCTGCCTGTCTCCCTGCCTGTCCCAGTCCCTCCCTGCATGTATCCCTGCCTGTCTCCCTTCCTGTCTCCCTTCCTGTCTCAGTCCCTCCCTGCATGTATCCCTGCCTGTCTCCCTTCCTGTCTCAGTCCCTCCCTGCCTGTCTCCCTTCCTGTCTCAGTCCCTCCCTGCCTATCTCCCTGCCTGTCTCAGTCCCTCCCTGCCTGTCTCCCTGCCTGTCTCCCTGCCTGTCTCCCTTCCTGTCTCAGTCCCTCCCTGCCTGTCTCCCTGCCTGTCTCCCTTCCTGACTCAGTCCCTCCCTGCCTATCTCCCTGCCTGTCTCAGTCACTCCCTGCCTGTCTCCCTGCCTGTCTCCCTTCCTGACTCAGTCCCTCCCTGCCTATCTCCCTGCCTGTCTCAGTCACTCCCTGCCTGTCTCCCTGCCTGTCTCCCTTCCTGACTCAGTCCCTCCCTGCCTGTCTCCCTGCCTGTCCCAGTCTCTCCCTGCCTGTCTCAGTCCCTCCCTAACTGTCTCCCTGCCTGTCTCTCAGTCCCTGCCTGCCTGTCTCCCTGCCTGTCTCAGTCCCTCCCTGCCTGTCTCTCTGCCTGTCTCCCTTCCTGTCTCAGTCCCTCCCTGCCTGTCTCCCTGCCCGTCCCAGTCCCTCCCTGCCTGTCTCCCTTCCTGTCTCAGTCCCTCCCTGCCTGTCTCAGTCCCTCCCTGCCTGTCTCCCTGCCTGTCTTCTTGCCTGTCTCAGTCCCTCCCTGCCTGTCTCCCTGCCTGTCTCCCTTCCTGTCTCAGTCCCTCCCTGCCTGTCTCCCTGCCTGTCCCAGTCCCTCCCTGCCTGTCTCCCTTCCTGTCTCAGTCCCTCCCTACCTGTCTCCCTTCCTGTCTCAGTCCCTCCCTGCCTGTCTCCCTTCCTGTCTCAGTCCCTCCCTGCCTGTCTCCCTGCCTGTCTCCCTTCCTGTCTCAGTCCCTCCCTGCCTGTCTCCCTGCCTGTCCCAGTCCCTCCCTGCCTGTCTCCCTTCCTGTCTCAGTCCCTCCCTACATGTCTCCCTTCCTGTCTCAGTCCCTCCCTGCCTGTCTCCCTTCCTGTCTCAGTCCCTCCCTGCCTGTCTCCCTGCCTGTCTCCCTGCCTGTCTCCCTGCCTGTCTCCCTGCCTGTCTCCCTGCCTGTCTCCCTGCCTGTCTCAGTCCCTCCCTGCCTGTCTCCCTTCCTGTCTCAGTCCCTCCCTGCCTGTCTCCCTGCCTGTCTCAGTCACTCCCTGCCTGTCTCCCTGCCTGTCTCCCTGCCTGTCTCCCTTCCTGTCTCCCTTCCTGTCTCCCTTCCTGTCTCAGTCCCTCCCTGCCTGTCTTCTTGCCTGTTGTGTACAGGAACTTCATTTATATTGTTGCTGTGTATACACTCCTACTACAAATCTGCTTGGGAGATATAGTTTTGTGAACACATACTTACAGACAGACACACATACTTACGGACACACACGCCTTCAGTTTTGTACGGACAGACAGGACACACATCTGGGGCTTAGCCACTTAGCCACTTATCGCAGTGTGTGTGTGTGTGTGTGTGTGTGTGTGTGTGTGTGTGTGTGTGTGTGTGTGTGTGTGTGTGTGTGTCTCTTCTTCTTGTCTCTACACTGTCTCTTCACTGTGGTTCTACCAGGCTACACTGTCTATTCACTGTGTGGTTCTACCATGTTACACTGTCTCTGCACTGTATGGTTCTACCATGCTACACTGTCTCTGTACTGCGTGGTTCTACCATGTTACACTGTCTCTTCACTGTGTGGTTCTACCATGTTACACTGTCTCTGTACTGTGTGGTTCTACCATGCTACACTGTCTCTGCACTGTGTGGTTCTACCATTGCTACACTGTCTCTTCACTGTGTGGTTCTACCATGCTACACTGTTTCGTCACTGTGTGGTTCTACCATGCTACACTGTCTCTTCACTGTGTGGTTCTACCATGTTACACTGTCTCTTTACTGTGGTTTTACCATGCTACACTGTCTCTGTACTGTGTGGTTCTACCATGCTACACTGTCTCTGCACTGTGTGGTTCTACCATGCTACACTGCCTCTGTACTGTGTGGTTCTACCGTAATACACTGTCGCTGTACTGTGTGGTTCCACCATGTTACACTGTCTCTGTACTGTGTGGTTCTACCATGTTACACTGTCTCTTCACTGTATGGTTCTACCATGCTACACTGTCTCTTCACTGTGTGGTTCTACCATGTTACACTGTCTATTCACTGTGTGGTTCTACCATGTTACACTGTCTCTTCACTGTGTGGTTCTACCATGTTACACTGTCGCTGTACTGTGTGGTTCTACCATGTTACACTGTCTCTGTACTGTGTGGTTCTACCATGTTACACTGTCTCTGTACTGTGTGGTTCTACCGTAATACACTGTCGCTGTACTGTGTGGTTCTACCATGCTACACTGTCTCTGCACTGTGTGGTTCTACCATGTTACACTGTCTCTGTACTGTGTGGTTCTACCATGTTACACTGTCTCTGTACTGTGTGGTTCTACCGTAATACACTGTCGCTGTACTGTGTGGTTCTACCATGCTACACTGTCTCTGCAATGTGTGGTTCTACCATGCTACACTGTCTCTTCACTGTGTGGTTCTACCATGCTACACTGTCTCTGCACTGTGGTTCTACCATGCTACACTGCCTCTTCACTGTGTGGTTCTACCATGCGACACTGTCTCTTCACTGTGTGGTTCTACCATGCGACACTGTCTCTTCACTGTATGGTTCTACCATGCTACACTGCCTCTTCACTGCATGGTTCTACCATGCTACACTGTCTCTTCACTGTGGTTCTACCATGTTACACTGTCTCTTCACTGTGTGGTTCTACCATGCTACACTGTCTCTTCACTGTGTGGTTCTACCATGTTACACTGTCTCTTCACTGTGTGGTTCTACCATGCTACACTGTCTCTTTACTGTGGTTCTACCATGCTACACTGTCTCTTCACTGTGTGGTTCTACCATGTTACACTGTGTGGTTCTACTATGTTACACTGTGTGGTTCTACCATGTTACACTGTGTGGTTCTACCATGTTATGCTGTCTCTTCACTGTGTGGTTCTACCATGTTACACTGTGTGGTTCTACCATGTTACACTGTGTGGTTCTACCATGTTACACTGTCTCTTCACTGTGTGGTTCTACCATGCTACACTGTCTCTTCACTGTGTGGTTCTACCATGCTACACTGTCTCTTCACTGTGTGGTTCTACCATGTTACACTGTGTGGTTCTACCATGTTACACTGTGTGGTTCTACCATGTTACACTGTCTCTTCACTGTGTGGTTCTACCATGCTACACTGTCTCTTCACTGTGTGGTTCTACCATGCTACACTGTCTCTTCACTGTGTGGTTCTACCATGCGACACTGTCAGTGAAGGTGTCTTAACAGGGAAGGAAAACAAGGTAAGATGTATTTACTACATAATGTCTATACATCAATATTAGATCGCTGATTTAGCATATTCCTCCTGGTGTAGATCGGAGGTAGTGCTATGAGGTCAGGTGTAAGGTGTAAAAGTTCAAAGGTCATAGAGTAGGTCAATCAGTACCTGATGACCTCTGCCTGCTGTGCGAGCTGCTCCTGGACCTTCCGGCACACCTCTCCGGCCGTGGCGTTGACCTTGCCGATCTTGGTGAAAAGGGCGGCGATCTTGTCGCTGCGCAGGAAGCCCGCCGCTCGCCGCTTCAACAAGTGGCTCAGACAGGCCTCGATGGTGCCTGGAGGAGAGAGGGAGAGACCTTTGTAAAAGACCTCAGACATGCCTCGATGGTGCCTGGAATAGAGAAGGAGAGACCTTCGTAAAAGACCCCAAACAAAGAAAAAACCTTATACAGAATTAGTGATCAGAGCCTGGCAATTGAAACCGGGTGCCATCAAAAACATTTTTAAAAAGAGAGGACAGACTCTGTCATCACTGTGGGTCAGGAAGCCAGAGAGGACAGACTCTGTCATCACTGTGGGTCAGGAAGCCAGAGAGGACAGACACTGTCATCACTGTGGGTCAGGAAGCCAGAGAGGACAGACACTGTCATCACTGTGGGTCAGGAAGCCAGAGGGGACAGACTCTGTCATCACTGTGGGTCAGGAAGCCAGAGGGGACAGACACTGTCATCACTGTGGGTCATGAAGCCAGAGAGGACAGACTCTGTCATCACTGTGGGTCAGGAAGCCAGAGAGGACAGACTCTGTCATCACTGTGGGTCAGGAAGCCAGAGGGGACAGACACTGTCATCACTGTGGGTCAGGAAGCCAGAGAGGACAGACACTGTCATCACTGTGGGTCAGGAAGCCAGAGAGGACAGACTCTGTCATCACTGTGGGTCAGGAAGCCAGAGAGGACAGACTCTGTCATTACTGTGGGTCAGGAGACATGGAAAGTGTAGACCATGATATAGAAATAGAGAGAGAGAGGGAGCGAGACAGACAGAGGGAGGGAGGAGAGTTGGAGAGAGACAGAGAGACAGACAGACAGAGGGAGGGAGGAGAGTTGGAGAGAGACAGAGAGACAGACAGACAGAGGGAGGGAGGAGAGTTGGAGAGAGACAGAGAGACAGACAGACAGAGGGAGGGAGGAGAGTTGGAGAGAGACAGAGAGACAGACAGACAGACAGAGGGAGGGAGGAGAGTTGGAGAGAGACAGAGAGACAGACAGACAGAGGGAGGGAGGAGAGTTGGAGAGAGACAGAGAGACAGACAGACAGAGGGAGGGAGGAGAGTTGGAGAGAGACAGACAGACAGACAGACAGAGGGAGGGATGAGAGTTGGAGAGAGACAGAGAGACAGACAGACAGAGGGAGGGAGGAGAGTTGGAGAGAGACAGAATGCTATTTGGTCCTAAATAGAGAGTACACAGAGGCAGAATACCTGACCACTGTTACTGACACAAAATTAAGGAAATCTTTGACTTTGTACAGACTCAGTGAGCATAGCCTTGCTATTGAGAAAGGCCAGCCGTAGGCAGACCTGGCTCTCAAGAGAAGACAGGCGATGTGCACACTGCCCACACAATGAGGTGGAAACTGAGCTGCACTTCCTAACCTCCTGCCAAATGTATGACCATATTAGAGACACATATTTCCCTCAGATTACACAGACCCATTTTTTTTTTAACAAATACCATTTTGATAAATTCACATATCTATTGGGTGAAACACCACAGTGTGACATCACAGCAGCAATATTTGTGACCTGTTGCCACAAGAAACGGGCAACGAGTGAAGGACAAACACCATTGTAAATACAGCCCATATTTATGTTTATGTATTTTCTCTTTGTACTTTAACTACTTGCACATAATATGACATTTGAAATGTCTTTATTATTTTGTAACTTTTGTGAGTGTAATGTTTACTGTTTATTTTTATTGTTTATTTCACTAAGTGTTAATTATATATTTCGCTTGCTTTGGCAATGTAAACATATGTTTACCATGCCAATAAATCCCTTGAATTGAGAGACAGAGAGAGAGTGAGAGAGAGACAGTGACAGAGAGACAGAGAGAGAGACAAAGAGAGACAGACAGAGAGAAAGCTCATTAAGTCAGAGACTGGAACCAAGGTAGCAGAGAAACACAATTTCCTTCAGAGTCATTGTGTGTGTGTGTGTGTGCATCTGCCCATGGTGTGTGTGTGCATCTGCCCATGGTGTGTGTGTGTGCATCTGCCCATGGTGTGTGTGTGTGCATCTGCCCATGGTGTGTGTGTGTGCATCTGCCCATGGTGTGTGTGTGCATCTGCCCATGGTGTGTGTGTGTGCATCTGCCCATGGTGTGTGTGTGTGCATCTGCCCATGGTATGTGTGTGTGCATCTGCCCATGGTGTGTGTGTGTGTGTGCATCTGTCCATGGTGTGTGTGTGTGTGCATCTGCCCATGGTGTGTGTGTGTGTGCATCTGCCCATGGTGTGTGTGTGTGTGCATCTGCCCATGGTGTGTGTGTGTGCATCTGCCCATGGTGTGTGTGTGTGCATCTGCCCATGGTGTGTGTGTGTGCATCTGCCCATGGTGTGTGTGTGTGCATCTGCCCATGGTGTGTGTGTGCATCTGCACATGGTGTGTGTGTGTGCATCTGCCCATGGTGTGTGTGCATCTGCCTATGGTGTGTGTGTGCATCTGCCCATGGTGTGTGTGTGTGCATCTGCCCATGGTGTGTGTGTGCATCTGCCCATGGTGTGTGTGTGCATCTGCCCATGGTGTGTGTGTGCATCTGCCCATGGTGTGTGTGTGTGCATCTGCCCATGGTGTGTGTGTGTGCATCTGCCCATGGTGTGTGTGTGTGCATCTGCCCATGGTGTGTGTGTGCATCTGCCCATGGTGTGTGTGTGTGCATCTGCCCATGGTGTGTGTGTGTGCATCTGCCCATGGTATGTGTGTGTGCATCTGTCCATGGTGTGTGTGTGTGTGCATCTGCCCATGGTGTGTGTGTGTGTGCATCTGCCCATGGTGTGTGTGTGTGTGCATCTGCCCATGGTGTGTGTGTGCATCTGCCCATGGTGTGTGTGTGTGCATCTGCCCATGGTGTGTGTGTGTGCATCTGCCCATGGTGTGTGTGCATCTGCCCATGGTGTGTGTGTGCATCTGCCCATGGTGTGTGTGTGTGCATCTGCCCATGGTGTGTGTGTGCATCTGCCCATGGTGTGTGTGTGCATCTGCCCATGGTGTGTGTGTGCATCTGCCCATGGTGTGTGTGTGTGCATCTGCCCATGGTGTGTGTGTGTGCATCTGCCCATGGTGTGTGTGTGGAGCAGATGAATCATCTAAGTGGTAGCTAAGTGCTTTCCATTGAGAGCACAGCATGAAGCAGAGCAGATTGCTCTCCTAAAGTTCACTGAACCGAGTCCGATGGGCCCAGACATTATACATCAATAACTAGGGTTCAGGTAGACCCAGACATTATACATCAATAACTAGGGTCCAGGTAGACCCAGACATTATACATCAATAACTAGGGTCCAGGTAGGCCCAGACATTATACATCAATAACTAGGGTCCAGGTAGACCCAGACATTATATATCAATAACTAGTACCCTAGTTATTGATGAAGAAACAGGCCCTACCTGTACCCTAGTTATTGATGAAGAAACAGGGCCTACCTGTACCCTAGTTATTGATGAGACAACAGGCCCTACCTGTACCCTAGTTATTGATGAAGAAACAGGCCCTACCTGTACCCTAGTTATTGATGAAGAAACAGGCCCTACCTGTACCCTAGTTATTGATGAAGAAACAGGCCCTACCTGTACCCTAACTATTGATGAAGAAACAGGCCCTACATGTACCCTAGTTATTGATGAAGAAACAGGCCCTACCTGTACCCTAGTTAATGATGAAGAAACAGGCCCTACCTGTACCCTAGTTATTGATGAAACAACAGGCCCTACCTGTACTCTAGTTATTGATGAAACAACAGGCCCTACCTGTACTCTAGTTATTGATGAAGAAACAGGCCCTACCTGTAACCTAGTTATTGATGAAGAATCAGGCCCTACATGTACCCTAGTTATTGAAGAAGAAACAGGCCCTACCTGTACCCTAGTTATTGATGAAGAAACAGGCAATACCTGTACCCTAGTTATTGATGAAGAATCAGGCCCTATCTGTACCCTAGTTATTGATTAAGAAACAGGCCCTACCTGTACCCTAGTTATTGATGAAGAAACAGGCCCTACCTGTACCCTAGTTATTGATGAGACAACAGGCCCTACGTGTACCCTAGTTATTGATGAAGAAACAGGCAATACCTGTACCCTAGTTATTGATGAAGAATCAGGCCCTATCTGTACCCTAGTTATTGATTAAGAAACAGGTCCTACCTGTACCCTAGTTATTGATGAAGAAACAGGCCCTAACAGTACCCTAACTATTGATGAAGAAACAGGCCCTACCTGTACCCTAGTTATTGATGAGACAACAGGCCCTACCTGTACCCTAGTTATTGATGAAGAAACAGGCCCTACCTGTACCCTAGTTATTGATGAAGAAACAGGCCCTACCTGTACCCTAGTTATTGATGAAGAAACAGGCCCTACCTGTACCCTAACTATTGATGAAGAAACAGGCCCTACCTGTAACCTAGTTATTGATGAGACAACAGGCCCTACCTGTACCCTAGTTATTGATGAAGAAACAGGCCCTACGTGTACCCTAGTTATTGATGAGGAAACAGGCCCTACCTGTAACCTAGTTAATGATGAAGAAACAGGCCCTACCTGTACCCTAGTTATTGATGAAGAAACAGGCCCTACCTGTACCCTAGTTATTGATGAAGAAACAGGCCCTACCTGTACCCTAGTTAATGATGAAGAAACAGGCCCTACCTGTACCCTAGTTATTGATGAAACAACAGGCCCTACCTGTACTCTAGTTATTGATGAAACAACAGGCCCTACCTGTACTCTAGTTATTGATGAAGAAACAGGCCCTACCTGTAACCTAGTTATTGATGAAGAATAAGGCCCTACCTGTACCCTAGTTATTGAAGAAGAAACAGGCCCTACCTGTACCCTAGTTATTGATGAAGAAACAGGCCCTACCTGTACCCTAGTTATTGATGAAGAATCAGGCCCTATCTGTACCCTAGTTATTGATTAAGAAACAGGCCCTACCTGTACCCTAGTTATTGAAGAAACAGGTCCTACCTGTACACTAGTTATTGATGAGACAACAGGCCCTACCTGTACCCTAGTTATTGATGAAGAAACAGGCCCTACCTGTACACTAGTTATTGATGAAGAAACAGGCCCTATCTGTACACTGTGTTGGTCCCTGGCTAGGAGCTAGGAGTTAGGACACCCCGCCTGTGTTGGCCCCTGGCTAGGAGCTAGGAGTTAGGACACCCCGCCTGCGTTGGTCCCTGGCTAGGAGCTAGGAGTTAGGACACCCCGCCTGTGTTGGTCCCTGGCTAGGAGCTAGGAGTTAGGACACCCCGCCTGTGTTGGTCCCTGGCTAGGAGCTAGGAGTTAGGACACCCCGCCTGCGTTGGTCCCTGGCTAGGAGCTAGGACACCCCACCTGCGTTGGCTGGCCTCCCAAACAGCCCACAGCTAGGATGCCCACAGCTAGGATGATACCCTAGTTATTGATGAAGAAACAGGCCCTACCTGTACCCTAGTTATTGATGAAGAAACAGGCCCTACCTGTACCCTAGTTGTTGATGAAGAAACAGGCCCTACCTGTACACTAGTTATTGATGAAGAAACAGGCCCTACCTGTACCCTAGTTATTGATGAATAAACAGGCCCTACTTGTACCCTAGTTATTGATGAAGAAACGGGCCCTACCTGTACCCTAACTATTGATGAAGAAACAGGCCGTACCTGTACCCTAGTTATTGGTGAAGAAACAGGCCCTACCTGTACCCTAGTTATTGATGAAGAAACAGGCCTACCTGTACCCTTGTTAATGATGAAGAAACAGGTCCTACCTGTACACTAGTTATTGATGAAGAAACAGGCCCTACCTGTACACTAGTTATTGATGAGACAACAGGCCCTACCTGTACCCTAGTTATTGATGAAGAAACAGGCCCTACCTGTACACTAGTTATTGATGAGACAACAGGCCCTACCTGTACCCTAGTTATTGATGAAGAAACAGGCCCTACCTGTACACTAGTTATTGATGAAGAAACAGGCCCTACCAGTACCCTAGTTATTGATGAGACAACAGGCCCTACCTGTACCCTAGTTATTGATGAGACAACAGGCCCTACCTGTACCCTAGTTATTGATGAGACAATAGGCCCTACCTGTACCCTAGTTATTGATGAAGAAACAGGCCCTACCTGTACCCTAGTTATTGATGAGGAAACAGGCCCTACCTGTATCCTAGTTAATGATGAAGAAACAGGCCCTACCTGTACCCTAGTTATTGATGAAAAAACAGGCCCTACCTGTACCCTAGTTATTGATGAAGAAACAGGCACTAATTATACCCTAGTTATTGATGAAACAATAGGCCCTACCTGTACCCTAGTTATTGATGAAACAACAGGCCCTACCTGTACACTAGTTATTGATGAAACAACAGGCCCTACCTGTACTCTAGTTATTGATGAAGAAACAGGCCCTACCTGTACCCTAGTTATTGATGAAGAAACAGGCCCTACCTGTACCCTAGTTAATGATGAAGAAACAGGTCCTACCTGTACCCTAGTTATTTATGAAACAACAGGCCCTACCTGTACCCTAGTTATTGATGAAGAAACAGGCCCTACCTGTACCCTAGTTATTGATGAGACAACAGGCCCTACCTGTACACTAGTTATTGATTAAGAAACAGGCCCTACCTGTGCCCTAGTTATTGATGAAGAAACAGGCCAGACCTGTACCCTAGTTATTGATGAAGAAACAGGCCCTACCTGTACCCTAGTTATTGATGAAGAAACAGGCCCTACCTGTACCCTAGTTATTGATGAGACAACAGGCCCTACCTGTACCCTAGTTATTGATGAAGAAACAGGCCCTAACTGCACCCTAGTTATTGATGAAGAAACAGGCCCTAAATGTACCCTAGTTATTGATGAGACAACAGGACCTACCTGTACCCTAGTTATTGATGAGACAACAGGCCCTACCTGTACACTAGTTATTGATGAAGAAACAGGCCCTACCTGTACACTAGTTATTGATGAGACAACAGGCCCTACCTGTACCCTAGTTATTGATGAAGAAACAGGCCCTACCTGTACACTAGTTATTGATGAAGAAACAGGCCCTACCAGTACCCTAGTTATTGATGAGACAACAGGCCCTACCTGTACCCTAGTTATTGATGAAGAAACAGGCCCTACCTGTACCCTAGTTATTGATGAAGAAACAGGCCCTAACTGCACCCTAGTTATTGATGAAGAAACAGGCCCTACCTGTACCCTAGTTATTGATGAGACAACAGGACCTACCTGTACCCTAGTTATTGATGAGACAACAGGCCCTACCTGTACCCTAGTTATTGATGAAGAAACAGGCCCTACCTGTACACTAGTTATTGATGAGACAACAGGCCCTACCTGTACCCTAGTTATTGATGAAGAAACAGGCCCTACCTGCACACTAGTTATTGATGAAGAAACAGGCCCTACCAGTACCCTAGTTATTGATGAGACAACAGGCCCTACCTGTACCCTAGTTATTGATGAGACAACAGGCCCTACCTGTACCCTAGTTATTGATGAGACAATAGGCCCTACCTGTAATCTAGTTATTGATGAAGAAACAGGCCCTACCTGTAACCTAGTTATTGATGAAGAATCAGGCCCTACATGTACCCTAGTTATTGAAGAAGAAACAGGCCCTACCTGTACCCTAGTTATTGATGAAGAAACAGGCAATACCTGTACCCTAGTTATTGATGAAGAATCAGGCCCTATCTGTACCCTAGTTATTGATTAAGAAACAGGCCCTACCTGTACCCTAGTTATTGATGAAGAAACAGGCCCTACCTGTACCCTAGTTATTGATGAGACAACAGGCCCTACGTGTACCCTAGTTATTGATGAAGAAACAGGCAATACCTGTACCCTAGTTATTGATGAAGAATCAGGCCCTATCTGTACCCTAGTTATTGATTAAGAAACAGGTCCTACCTGTACCCTAGTTATTGATGAAGAAACAGGCCCTAACTGTACCCTAACTATTGATGAAGAAACAGGCCCTACCTGTACCCTAGTTATTGATGAGACAACAGGCCCTACCTGTACCCTAGTTATTGATGAAGAAACAGGCCCTACCTGTACCCTAGTTATTGATGAAGAAACAGGCCCTACCTGTACCCTAGTTATTGATGAAGAAACAGGCCCTACCTGTACCCTAACTATTGATGAAGAAACAGGCCCTACCTGTAACCTAGTTATTGATGAGACAACAGGCCCTACCTGTACCCTAGTTATTGATGAAGAAACAGGCCCTACGTGTACCCTAGTTATTGATGAGGAAACAGGCCCTACCTGTAACCTAGTTAATGATGAAGAAACAGGCCCTACCTGTACCCTAGTTATTGATGAAGAAACAGGCCCTACCTGTACCCTAGTTATTGATGAAGAAACAGGCCCTACCTGTACCCTAGTTATTGATGAAACAACAGGCCCTACCTGTACTCTAGTTATTGATGAAACAACAGGCCCTACCTGTACTCTAGTTATTGATGAAACAACAGGCCCTACCTGTACTCTAGTTATTGATGAAGAAACAGGCCCTACCTGTAACCTAGTTATTGATGAAGAATAAGGCCCTACCTGTACCCTAGTTATTGAAGAAGAAACAGGCCCTACCTGTACCCTAGTTATTGATGAAGAAACAGGCCCTACCTGTACCCTAGTTATTGATGAAGAATCAGGCCCTATCTGTACCCTAGTTATTGATTAAGAAACAGGCCCTACCTGTACCCTAGTTATTGAAGAAACAGGTCCTACCTGTACACTAGTTATTGATGAGACAACAGGCCCTACCTGTACCCTAGTTATTGATGAAGAAACAGGCCCTACCTGTACACTAGTTATTGATGAAGAAACAGGCCCTATCTGTACACTGTGTTGGTCCCTGGCTAGGAGCTAGGAGTTAGGACACCCCGCCTGTGTTGGCCCCTGGCTAGGAGCTAGGAGTTAGGACACCCCGCCTGCGTTGGTCCCTGGCTAGGAGCTAGGAGTTAGGACACCCCGCCTGTGTTGGTCCCTGGCTAGGAGCTAGGAGTTAGGACACCCCGCCTGTGTTGGTCCCTGGCTAGGAGCTAGGAGTTAGGACACCCCGCCTGCGTTGGTCCCTGGCTAGGAGCTAGGACACCCCACCTGCGTTGGCTGGCCTCCCAAACAGCCCACAGCTAGGATGCCCACAGCTAGGATGATACCCTAGTTATTGATGAAGAAACAGGCCCTACCTGTACCCTAGTTATTGATGAAGAAACAGGCCCTACCTGTACCCTAGTTGTTGATGAAGAAACAGGCCCTACCTGTACACTAGTTATTGTTGAAGAAACAGGCCCTACCTGTACCCTAGTTATTGATGAATAAACAGGCCCTACTTGTACCCTAGTTATTGATGAAGAAACGGGCCCTACCTGTACCCTAACTATTGATGAAGAAACAGGCCGTACCTGTACCCTAGTTATTGGTGAAGAAACAGGCCCTACCTGTACCCTAGTTATTGATGAAGAAACAGGCCCTACCTGTACCCTAGTTATTGATGAGACAACAGGCCCTACGTGTACCCTAGTTATTGATGAAGAAACAGGCAATACCTGTACCCTAGTTATTGATGAAGAATCAGGCCCTATCTGTACCCTAGTTATTGATTAAGAAACAGGTCCTACCTGTACCCTAGTTATTGATGAAGAAACAGGCCCTAACTGTACCCTAACTATTGATGAAGAAACAGGCCCTACCTGTACCCTAGTTATTGATGAGACAACAGGCCCTACCTGTACCCTAGTTATTGATGAAGAAACAGGCCCTACCTGTACCCTAGTTATTGATGAAGAAACAGGCCCTACCTGTACCCTAGTTATTGATGAAGAAACAGGCCCTACCTGTACCCTAACTATTGATGAAGAAACAGGCCCTACCTGTAACCTAGTTATTGATGAGACAACAGGCCCTACCTGTACCCTAGTTATTGATGAAGAAACAGGCCCTACGTGTACCCTAGTTATTGATGAGGAAACAGGCCCTACCTGTAACCTAGTTAATGATGAAGAAACAGGCCCTACCTGTACCCTAGTTATTGATGAAGAAACAGGCCCTACCTGTACCCTAGTTATTGATGAAGAAACAGGCCCTACCTGTACCCTAGTTAATGATGAAGAAACAGGCCCTACCTGTACCCTAGTTATTGATGAAACAACAGGCCCTACCTGTACTCTAGTTATTGATGAAACAACAGGCCCTACCTGTACTCTAGTTATTGATGAAGAAACAGGCCCTACCTGTAACCTAGTTATTGATGAAGAATAAGGCCCTACCTGTACCCTAGTTATTGAAGAAGAAACAGGCCCTACCTGTACCCTAGTTATTGATGAAGAAACAGGCCCTACCTGTACCCTAGTTATTGATGAAGAATCAGGCCCTATCTGTACCCTAGTTATTGATTAAGAAACAGGCCCTACCTGTACCCTAGTTATTGAAGAAACAGGTCCTACCTGTACACTAGTTATTGATGAGACAACAGGCCCTACCTGTACCCTAGTTATTGATGAAGAAACAGGCCCTACCTGTACACTAGTTATTGATGAAGAAACAGGCCCTATCTGTACACTGTGTTGGTCCCTGGCTAGGAGCTAGGAGTTAGGACACCCCGCCTGTGTTGGCCCCTGGCTAGGAGCTAGGAGTTAGGACACCCCGCCTGCGTTGGTCCCTGGCTAGGAGCTAGGAGTTAGGACACCCCGCATGTGTTGGTCCCTGGCTAGGAGCTAGGAGTTAGGACACCCCGCCTGTGTTGGTCCCTGGCTAGGAGCTAGGAGTTAGGACACCCCGCCTGCGTTGGTCCCTGGCTAGGAGCTAGGACACCCCACCTGCGTTGGCTGGCCTCCCAAACAGCCCACAGCTAGGATGCCCACAGCTAGGATGATACCCTAGTTATTGATGAAGAAACAGGCCCTACCTGTACCCTAGTTATTGATGAAGAAACAGGCCCTACCTGTACCCTAGTTGTTGATGAAGAAACAGCCCCTACCTGTACACTAGTTATTGTTGAAGAAACAGGCCCTACCTGTACCCTAGTTATTGATGAATAAACAGGCCCTACTTGTACCCTAGTTATTGATGAAGAAACGGGCCCTACCTGTACCCTAACTATTGATGAAGAAACAGGCCGTACCTGTACCCTAGTTATTGGTGAAGAAACAGGCCCTACCTGTACCCTAGTTATTGATGAAGAAACAGGCCCTACCTGTACCCTTGTTAATGATGAAGAAACAGGTCCTACCTGTACACTAGTTATTGATGAAGAAACAGGCCCTACCTGTACACTAGTTATTGATGAGACAACAGGCCCTACCTGTACCCTAGTTATTGATGAAGAAACAGGCCCTACCTGTACACTAGTTATTGATGAGACAACAGGCCCTACCTGTACCCTAGTTATTGATGAAGAAACAGGCCCTACCTGTACACTAGTTATTGATGAAGAAACAGGCCCTACCAGTACCCTAGTTATTGATGAGACAACAGGCCCTACCTGTACCCTAGTTATTGATGAGACAACAGGCCCTACCTGTACCCTAGTTATTGATGAGACAATAGGCCCTACCTGTACCCTAGTTATTGATGAAGAAACAGGCCCTACCTGTACCCTAGTTATTGATGAGGAAACAGGCCCTACCTGTATCCTAGTTAATGATGAAGAAACAGGCCCTACCTGTACCCTAGTTATTGATGAAAAAACAGGCCCTACCTGTACCCTAGTTATTGATGAAGAAACAGGCCCTACCTATACCCTAGTTATTGATGAAACAATAGGCCCTACCTGTACCCTAGTTATTGATGAAACAACAGGCCCTACCTGTACACTAGTTATTGATGAAACAACAGGCCCTACCTGTACTCTAGTTATTGATGAAGAAACAGGCCCTACCTGTACCCTAGTTATTGATGAAGAAACAGGCCCTACCTGTACCCTAGTTAATGATGAAGAAACAGGTCCTACCTGTACCCTAGTTATTTATGAAACAACAGGCCCTACCTGTACCCTAGTTATTGATGAAGAAACAGGCCCTACCTGTACCCTAGTTATTGATGAGACAACAGGCCCTACCTGTACACTAGTTATTGATTAAGAAACAGGCCCTACCTGTGCCCTAGTTATTGATGAAGAAACAGGCCAGACCTGTACCCTAGTTATTGATGAAGAAACAGGCCCTACCTGTACCCTAGTTATTGATGAAGAAACAGGCCCTACCTGTACCCTAGTTATTGATGAGACAACAGGCCCTACCTGTACCCTAGTTATTGATGAAGAAACAGGCCCTAACTGCACCCTAGTTATTGATGAAGAAACAGGCCCTAAATGTACCCTAGTTATTGATGAGACAACAGGACCTACCTGTACCCTAGTTATTGATGAGACAACAGGCCCTACCTGTACACTAGTTATTGATGAAGAAACAGGCCCTACCTGTACACTAGTTATTGATGAGACAACAGGCCCTACCTGTACCCTAGTTATTGATGAAGAAACAGGCCCTACCTGTACACTAGTTATTGATGAAGAAACAGGCCCTACCAGTACCCTAGTTATTGATGAGACAACAGGCCCTACCTGTACCCTAGTTATTGATGAAGAAACAGGCCCTACCTGTACCCTAGTTATTGATGAAGAAACAGGCCCTAACTGCACCCTAGTTATTGATGAAGAAACAGGCCCTACCTGTACCCTAGTTATTGATGAGACAACAGGACCTACCTGTACCCTAGTTATTGATGAGACAACAGGCCCTACCTGTACCCTAGTTATTGATGAAGAAACAGGCCCTACCTGTACACTAGTTATTGATGAGACAACAGGCCCTACCTGTACCCTAGTTATTGATGAAGAAACAGGCCCTACCTGTACACTAGTTATTGATGAAGAAACAGGCCCTACCAGTACCCTAGTAATTGATGAGACAACAGGCCCTACCTGTACCCTAGTTATTGATGAGACAACAGGCCCTACCTGTACCCTAGTTATTGATGAGACAATAGGCCCTACCTGTACCCTAGTTATTGATGAAGAAACAAGCCCTACCTGTACCCTAGTTATTGATGAGGAAACAGGCCCTACCTGTACCCTAGTTAATGATGAAGAAACAGGCCCTACCTGTACCCTAGTTATTGATGAAACAACAGGCCCTACCTGTACTCTAGTTATTGATGAAAAAACAGGCCCTACCTGTACCCTAACTATTGATGAAGAAACAGGCCCTACCTGTAACCTAGTTATTGATGAGACAACAGGCCCTACCTGTACCCTAGTTATTGATGAAGAAACAGGCCCTACGTGTACCCTAGTTATTGATGAGGAAACAGGCCCTACCTGTAACCTAGTTAATGATGAAGAAACAGGCCCTACCTGTACCCTAGTTATTGATGAAGAAACAGGCCCTACCTGTACCCTAGTTATTGATGAAGAAACAGGCCCTACCTGTACCCTAGTTAATGATGAAGAAACAGGCCCTACCTGTACCCTAGTTATTGATGAAACAACAGGCCCTACCTGTACTCTAGTTATTGATGAAACAACAGGCCCTACCTGTACTCTAGTTATTGATGAAGAAACAGGCCCTACCTGTAACCTAGTTATTGATGAAGAATAAGGCCCTACCTGTACCCTAGTTATTGAAGAAGAAACAGGCCCTACCTGTACCCTAGTTATTGATGAAGAAACAGGCCCTACCTGTACCCTAGTTATTGATGAAGAATCAGGCCCTATCTGTACCCTAGTTATTGATTAAGAAACAGGCCCTACCTGTACCCTAGTTATTGAAGAAACAGGTCCTACCTGTACACTAGTTATTGATGAGACAACAGGCCCTACCTGTACCCTAGTTATTGATGAAGAAACAGGCCCTACCTGTACACTAGTTATTGATGAAGAAACAGGCCCTATCTGTACACTGTGTTGGTCCCTGGCTAGGAGCTAGGAGTTAGGACACCCCGCCTGTGTTGGCCCCTGGCTAGGAGCTAGGAGTTAGGACACCCCGCCTGCGTTGGTCCCTGGCTAGGAGCTAGGAGTTAGGACACCCCGCCTGTGTTGGTCCCTGGCTAGGAGCTAGGAGTTAGGACACCCCGCCTGTGTTGGTCCCTGGCTAGGAGCTAGGAGTTAGGACACCCCGCCTGCGTTGGTCCCTGGCTAGGAGCTAGGACACCCCACCTGCGTTGGCTGGCCTCCCAAACAGCCCACAGCTAGGATGCCCACAGCTAGGATGATACCCTAGTTATTGATGAAGAAACAGGCCCTACCTGTACCCTAGTTATTGATGAACAGGCCCTACCTGTACCCTAGTTGTTGATGAAGAAACAGGCCCTACCTGTACACTAGTTATTGATGAAGAAACAGGCCCTACCTGTACCCTAGTTATTGATGAATAAACAGGCCCTACTTGTACCCTAGTTATTGATGAAGAAACGGGCCCTACCTGTACCCTAACTATTGATGAAGAAACAGGCCGTACCTGTACCCTAGTTATTGGTGAAGAAACAGGCCCTACCTGTACCCTAGCTATTGATGAAGAAACAGGCCCTACCTGTACCCTAGTTATTGATGAAGAAACAGGCCCTACCTGTACCCTAGTTATTGATGAGACAACAGGACCTACCTGTACCCTAGTTATTGATGAAGAAACAGGCCCTACCTGTACACTAGTTATTGATGAGACAACAGGCCCTACCTGTACCCTAGTTATTGATGAAGAAACAGGCCCTACCTGTACACTAGTTATTGATGAAGAAACAGGCCCTACCAGTACCCTAGTTATTGATGAGACAACAGGCCCTACCTGTACCCTAGTTATTGATGAGACAACAGGCCCTACCTGTACCCTAGTTATTGATGAGACAATAGGCCCTACCTGTACCCTAGTTATTGATGAAGAAACAGGCCCTACCTGTACCCTAGTTATTGATAAGGAAACAGGCCCTACCTGTATCCTAGTTAATGATGAAGAAACAGGCCCTACCTGTACCCTAGTTATTGATGAAAAAACAGGCCCTACCTGTACCCTAGTTATTGATGAAGAAACAGGCCCTACCTATACCCTAGTTATTGATGAAACAATAGGCCCTACCTGTACCCTAGTTATTGATGAAACAACAGGCCCTACCTGTACACTAGTTATTGATGAAACAACAGGCCCTACCTGTACTCTAGTTATTGATGAAGAAACAGGCCCTACCTGTACCCTAGTTATTGATGAAGAAACAGGCCCTACCTGTACCCTAGTTAATGATGAAGAAACAGGTCCTACCTGTACCCTAGTTATTTATGAAACAACAGGCCCTACCTGTACCCTAGTTATTGATGAAGAAACAGGCCCTACCTGTACCCTAGTTATTGATGAGACAACAGGCCCTACCTGTACACTAGTTATTGATTAAGAAACAGGCCCTACCTGTGCCCTAGTTATTGATGAAGAAACAGGCCAGACCTGTACCCTAGTTATTGATGAAGAAACAGGCCCTACCTGTACCCTAGTTATTGATGAAGAAACAGGCCCTACCTGTACCCTAGTTATTGATGAGACAACAGGCCCTACCTGTACCCTAGTTATTGATGAAGAAACAGGCCCTAACTGCACCCTAGTTATTGATGAAGAAACAGGCCCTAAATGTACCCTAGTTATTGATGAGACAACAGGACCTACCTGTACCCTAGTTATTGATGAGACAACAGGCCCTACCTGTACACTAGTTATTGATGAAGAAACAGGCCCTACCTGTACACTAGTTATTGATGAGACAACAGGCCCTACCTGTACCCTAGTTATTGACGAAGAAACAGGCCCTACCTGTACCCTAGTTAATGATGAAGAAACAGGCCCTACCTGTACCCTAGTTATTGATGAAACAACAGGCCCTACCTGTACTCTAGTTATTGATGAAACAACAGGCCCTACCTGTACTCTAGTTATTGATGAAGAAACAGGCCCTACCTGTAACCTAGTTATTGATGAAGAATAAGGCCCTACCTGTACCCTAGTTATTGAAGAAGAAACAGGCCCTACCTGTACCCTAGTTATTGATGAAGAAACAGGCCCTACCTGTACCCTAGTTATTGATGAAGAATCAGGCCCTATCTGTACCCTAGTTATTGATTAAGAAACAGGCCCTACCTGTACCCTAGTTATTGAAGAAACAGGTCCTACCTGTACACTAGTTATTGATGAGACAACAGGCCCTACCTGTACCCTAGTTATTGATGAAGAAACAGGCCCTACCTGTACACTAGTTATTGATGAAGAAACAGGCCCTATCTGTACACTGTGTTGGTCCCTGGCTAGGAGCTAGGAGTTAGGACACCCCGCCTGTGTTGGCCCCTGGCTAGGAGCTAGGAGTTAGGACACCCCGCCTGCGTTGGTCCCTGGCTAGGAGCTAGGAGTTAGGACACCCCGCCTGTGTTGGTCCCTGGCTAGGAGCTAGGAGTTAGGACACCCCGCCTGTGTTGGTCCCTGGCTAGGAGCTAGGAGTTAGGACACCCCGCCTGCGTTGGTCCCTGGCTAGGAGCTAGGACACCCCACCTGCGTTGGCTGGCCTCCCAAACAGCCCACAGCTAGGATGCCCACAGCTAGGATGATACCCTAGTTATTGATGAAGAAACAGGCCCTACCTGTACCCTAGTTATTGATGAACAGGCCCTACCTGTACCCTAGTTGTTGATGAAGAAACAGGCCCTACCTGTACACTAGTTATTGATGAAGAAACAGGCCCTACCTGTACCCTAGTTATTGATGAATAAACAGGCCCTACTTGTACCCTAGTTATTGATGAAGAAACGGGCCCTACCTGTACCCTAACTATTGATGAAGAAACAGGCCGTACCTGTACCCTAGTTATTGGTGAAGAAACAGGCCCTACCTGTACCCTAGCTATTGATGAAGAAACAGGCCCTACCTGTACCCTTGTTAATGATGAAGAAACAGGTCCTACCTGTACACTAGTTATTGATGAAGAAACAGGCCCTACCTGTACACTAGTTATTGATGAGACAACAGGCCCTACCTGTACCCTAGTTATTGATGAAGAAACAGGCCCTACCTGTACACTAGTTATTGATGAGACAACAGGCCCTACCTGTACCCTAGTTATTGATGAAGAAACAGGCCCTACCTGTACACTAGTTATTGATGAAGAAACAGGCCCTACCAGTACCCTAGTTATTGATGAGACAACAGGCCCTACCTGTACCCTAGTTATTGATGAGACAACAGGCCCTACCTGTACCCTAGTTATTGATGAGACAATAGGCCCTACCTGTACCCTAGTTATTGATGAAGAAACAGGCCCTACCTGTACCCTAGTTATTGATAAGGAAACAGGCCCTACCTGTATCCTAGTTAATGATGAAGAAACAGGCCCTACCTGTACCCTAGTTATTGATGAAAAAACAGGCCCTACCTGTACCCTAGTTATTGATGAAGAAACAGGCCCTACCTATACCCTAGTTATTGATGAAACAATAGGCCCTACCTGTACCCTAGTTATTGATGAAACAACAGGCCCTACCTGTACACTAGTTATTGATGAAACAACAGGCCCTACCTGTACTCTAGTTATTGATGAAGAAACAGGCCCTACCTGTACCCTAGTTATTGATGAAGAAACAGGCCCTACCTGTACCCTAGTTAATGATGAAGAAACAGGTCCTACCTGTACCCTAGTTATTTATGAAACAACAGGCCCTACCTGTACCCTAGTTATTGATGAAGAAACAGGCCCTACCTGTACCCTAGTTATTGATGAGACAACAGGCCCTACCTGTACACTAGTTATTGATTAAGAAACAGGCCCTACCTGTGCCCTAGTTATTGATGAAGAAACAGGCCAGACCTGTACCCTAGTTATTGATGAAGAAACAGGCCCTACCTGTACCCTAGTTATTGATGAAGAAACAGGCCCTACCTGTACCCTAGTTATTGATGAGACAACAGGCCCTACCTGTACCCTAGTTATTGATGAAGAAACAGGCCCTAACTGCACCCTAGTTATTGATGAAGAAACAGGCCCTAAATGTACCCTAGTTATTGATGAGACAACAGGACCTACCTGTACCCTAGTTATTGATGAGACAACAGGCCCTACCTGTACACTAGTTATTGATGAAGAAACAGGCCCTACCTGTACACTAGTTATTGATGAGACAACAGGCCCTACCTGTACCCTAGTTATTGACGAAGAAACAGGCCCTACCTGTACACTAGTTATTGATGAAGAAACAGGCCCTACCAGTACCCTAGTTATTGATGAGACAACAGGCCCTACCTGTACCCTAGTTATTGATGAAGAAACAGGCCCTACCTGTACCCTAGTTATTGATGAAGAAACAGGCCCTAACTGCACCCTAGTTATTGATGAAGAAACAGGCCCTACCTGTACCCTAGTTATTGATGAGACAACAGGCCCTACCTGTACCATAGTTATTGATGAGACAACAGGCCCTACCTGTACCCTAGTTATTGATGAAGAAACAGGCCCTACCTGTACACTAGTTATTGATGAGACAACAGGCCCTACCTGTACCCTAGTTATTGATGAAGAAACAGGCCCTACCTGTACACTAGTTATTGATGAAGAAACAGGCCCTACCAGTACCCTAGTTATTGATGAGACAACAGGCCCTACCTGTACCCTAGTTATTGATGAGACAACAGGCCCTACCTGTACCCTAGTTATTGATGAGACAATAGGCCCTACCTGTACCCTAGTTATTGATGAAGAAACAAGCCCTACCTGTACCCTAGTTATTGATGAGGAAACAGGCCCTACCTGTACCCTAGTTAATGATGAAGAAACAGGCCCTACCTGTACCCTAGTTATTGATGAAATAACAGGCCCTACCTGTACTCTAGTTATTGATGAAAAAACAGGCCCTACCTGTACCCTAGTTATTGATGAAGAAACAGGCCCTACCTGTACCCTAGTTATTGATGAAACAATAGGCCCTACCTGTACCCTAGTTATTGATGAAACAACAGGCCCTACCTGTACTCTAGTTATTGATGAAGAATAAGGCCCTACCTGTAACCTAGTTATTGATGAAGAAATAGGCCCTAAATGTACCCTAGTTATTGATGAAGAAACAGGCCCTACCTGTACCCTAGTTATTTATGAAACAACAGGCCCTACCTGTACCCTAGTTATTGATGAAGAAACAGGCCCTACCTGTACCCTAGTTATTGATGAGACAACAGGCCCTACCTGTACACTAGTTATTGATTAAGAAACAGGCCCTACCTGTACCCTAGTTATTGATGAAGAAACAGGCCCTACCTGTACCCTAGTTATTGATGAAGAAACAGGCCCTACCTGTACCCTAGTTATTGATGAAGAAACAGGCCAGACCTGTACCGTAGTTATTGATGAAGAAACAGGCCCTACCTGTACCCTAGTTATTGATGAAGAAACAGGCCCTACCTGTACCCTAGTTATTGATGAAGAAACAGGCCCTACCTGTACCCTAGTTATTGATGAGACAACAGGCCCTACCTGTACCCTAGTTATTCATGAAGAAACAGGCCCTACCTGTACCCTAGTTATTGATGAAGAAACAGGCCCTAACTGCACCCTAGTTATTGATGAAGAAACAGGCCCTAGCTGTACCCTAGTTATTGATGAGACAACAGGACCTACCTTTACCCTAGTTATTGATGAGACAACAGGCCCTACCTGTACACTAGTTATTGATGAAGAAACACCCCCTACCTGTACACTGTGTTGGTCCCTGGCTAGGAGCTAGGAGTTAGGACACCCCACCTGCGTTGGTCCCTGGCTAGGAGCTAGGAGTTAGGACACCCCGCCTGTGTTGGCCCCTGGCTAGGAGCTAGGAGTTAGGACACCCCGCCTGCGTTGGTCCCTGGCTAGGAGCTAGGAGTTAGGAAACCCCGCCTGCGTTGGTCCCTGGCTAGGAGCTAGGACACCCCGCCTGCGTTGGTCCCTAGCTAGGAGCTAGGAGTTAGGACACCCCGCCTGCGTTGGTCCCTGGTTAGGAGCTAGGAGTTAGGACACCCCGCCTGTGTTGGCCCCTGGCTAGGAGCTAGGAGTTAGGACACCCCGCCTGCATTGGTCCCTGGCTAGGAGCTAGGAGTTAGGACACCCCGCCTGTGTTGGCCCCTGGCTAGGAGCTAGGAGTTAGGACACCCCGCCTGTGTTGGCCCCTGGCTAAGAGCTAGGAGTTAGGACACCCCGCCTGCGTTGGTCCCTGGCTAGGAGCTAGGACACCCCACCTGCGTTGGTCCCTGGCTAGGAGTTAGGACACCCCGCCTGCGTTGGTCCCTGGCTAGGAGCTAGGACACCCCACCTGCGTTGGCTGGCCTCCCAAACAGCCCACAGCTAGGATGCCCACAGCTAGGATGATACCCTAGTTAATGATGAAGAAACAGGCCCTACCTGTACCCTAGTTATTGATGAAGAAACAGGCCCTACCTGTACCCTAGTTATTGATGAAGAAACAGGCCCTACCTGTACCCTAGTTATTGATGAGGAAACAGGCCCTACCTGTACCCTAGTTATTGATGAAGAAACAGGCCCTACCTGTACCCTAGTTATTGATGAAGAAACAGGCCCTACCTGTACCCTAGTTATTGATGAAGAAACAGGCCCTACCCGTACCCTAGTTATTGATGAGACAACAGGCCCTACCTGTACACTAGTTATTGATGGAGAAACAGCCCCTACCTGTACACTGTGTTGGTCCCTGGCTAGGAGCTAGGAGTTAGGACACCCCGCCTGCGTTGGTCCCTGGCTAGGAGCTAGGAGTTAGGACACCCCGCCTGTGTTGGTCCCTGGCTAGGAGCTAGGAGTTAGGACACCCCGCCTGTGTTGGCCCCTGGCTAGGAGCTAGGAGTTAGGACACCCCGCCTGTGTTGGCCCCTGGCTAGGAGTTAGGACACCCCGCCTGTGTTGGTCCCTGGCTAGGAGCTAGGAGTTAGGACACCCCGCCTGTGTTGGCCCCTGGCTAGGAGTTAGGACACCCCGCCTGCGTTGGTCCCTACCTAGGAGCTAGGAGTTAGGACACCCCGCCTGTGTTGGCCCCTTTCTAGGAGCTAGGAGTTAGGACACCCCACCTGCGTTGGCTGACCTCCCAAACAGCCCACAGCTAGGATGATACAGCCCACAGCTAGGATGATAGAGCCCAAAGCTAGGATGATACAGCCCACAGCTAGGATGATACAGCCCACAGCTAGGATGATACAGCCCACAGCTAGGATGATACAGCCCACAGCTAGGATGCCCACAGCTAGGATGATAACGTGGACAGTTGGCTCCTCTTTTACCATAGACTCTGTCTATAGCTACATAATGCTGACTTCTACATAACACTGGTGAGGAGGATGTGAGATTCTCACCAACACACCAGTCCAACTTTTCAAAACAGGTTGGGATAAATATAGGGGTGTAACGTAGGACGTAATGTAGGACTGTAGCCTACATAACACGCCATGAAGGAGACTTTTAAATAACTGTCCAACTTTTCAGATAAGTAGTGGGAGCACTTGAAGGGACTGATAGAATTCATGTCTTACCAATAGTGCTAAGTTATTTTGACACATTAGCAACAGGGCTGTGTTTGGCCAGCTCTCACAGCCGGTGTATCCCAAAAGGGCACCCTATGCCCTGTGGGCCCTGTTCAAAAGCAGTGCACTATACAGGGAATAGAGTGAGATTTGGCCAGCTCCCACGAGGATGAACCTATGAGTCACACGCTGCCGTGAATGGGTAAGAAATCTTAAAAGCTGTGTCAAACAAATAATGTTTATCACATTAATAAGGTACAAAATATGTCTGTGCTCCTCACTAGCTTCACGCTGCCATGGCACCATCTCTACCTGTTCTGAATCATTTCTACCTGTACTGAACCGTCTCTACCTGTACTGAACCGTCTCTACCTGTACTGAACCGTCTCTACCTGTACTGAACCGTCTCTACCTGTACTGAACCGTCTCTACCTGTTCTGAACCGTCTCTACCTGTTCTGAACCGTCTCTACCTGTTCTGAACCGTCTCTACCTGTTCTGAACCGTCTCTACCTGTTCTGAACCGTCTCTAAATGTTCTGAACCGTCTCTACCTGTTCTGAACCGTCTCTACCTGTACTGAACCGTCTCTACCTGTACTGAACCGTCTCTACCTGTACTGAACCGTCTCTACCTGTACTGAACCGTCTCTACCTGTACTGAACCGTCTCTACCTGTACTGAACCGTCTCTACCTGTACTGAACCGTCTCTACCTGTACTGAACCGTCTCTACCTGTACTGAACCGTCTCTACCTGTACTGAACCGTCTCTACCTGTACTGAACCGTCTCTACCTGTACTGAACCGTCTCTACCTGTACTGAACCGTCTCTACCTGTTCTGAACCGTCTCTACCTGTTCTGAACCGTCTCTACCTGTTCTGAACCGTCTCTCCCTGTTCTGAACCGTCTCTCCCTGTTCTGAACCGTCTCTACCTGTTCTGAACCGTCTCTACCTGTTCTGAACCGTCTCTACCTGTTCTGAACCGTCTCTACCTGTACTGAACCGTCTCTACCTGTACTGAAACGTCTCTACCTGTACTGAACCGTCTCTACCTGTACTGAACCGTCTCTACCTGTTCTGAACCGTCTCTACCTGTACTGAACCGTCTCTACCTGTACTGAACCGTCTCTACCTGTACTGAACCGTCTCTACCTGTACTGAACCGTCTCTACCTGTACTGAACCGTCTCTACCTGTACTGAACCGTCTCTACCTGTACTGAACCGTCTCTACCTGTACTGAACCGTCTCTACCTGTTCTGAACCGTCTCTACCTGTTCTGAACCGTCTCTACCTGTTCTGAACCGTCTCTACCTGTACTGAACCGTCTCTA
Organism: Salvelinus fontinalis; assembly: GCF_029448725.1. Lineage (NCBI taxonomy): Eukaryota > Metazoa > Chordata > Actinopteri > Salmoniformes > Salmonidae > Salvelinus > Salvelinus fontinalis. The sequence goes on from NC_074697.1 coordinate 2,975,738, forward strand.
CCTGTACTGAACCGTCTCTACCTGTACTGAACCGTCTCTACCTGTACTGAACCGTCTCTACCTGTACTGAACCGTCTCTACCTGTACTGAACCGTCTCTACCTGTACTGAACCGTCTCTACCTGTACTGAACCGTCTCTACCTGTACTGAACCGTCTCTACCTGTACTGAACCGTCTCTACCTGTACTGAACCGTCTCTACCTGTACTGAACCGTCTCTACCTGTACTGAACCGTCTCTACCTGTACTGAACCGTCTCTACCTGTTCTGAACCGTCTCTACCTGTTCTGAACCGTCTCTACCTGTTCTGAACCGTCTCTACCTGTTCTGAACCGTCTCTACCTGTACTGAACCGTCTCTACCTGTACTGAACCGTCTCTACCTGTACTGAACCGTCTCTACCTGTACTGAACCGTCTCTACCTGTACTGAACCGTCTCTACCTGTACTGAACCGTCTCTACCTGTTCTGAACCGTCTCTACCTGTTCTGAACCGTCTCTACCTGTACTGAACCGTCTCTACCTGTTCTGAACCGTCTCTACCTGTTCTGAACCGTCTCTACCTGTACTGAACCGTCTCTACCTGTACTGAACCGTCTCTAACCGTTCTGAACCGTCTCTACCTGTACTGAACCGTCTCTACCTGTACTGAACCGTCTCTACCTGTACTGAACCATCTCTACCTGTACTGAACCATCTCTACCTGTTCTGAACCATTTCTACCTGTACTGAACCATCTCTACCTGTACTGAACCATCTCTACTGAACCGTCTCTACCTGTTCTGAACCATCTCTACTGAACCATCTCTACCTGTACTAAACCATCTCTACCTGTTCTGAACCGTCTCTACCTGTTCTGAACCGTCTCTACCTGTTCTGAACCGTCTCTACCTGTACTGAACCGTCTCTACCTGTACTGAACCGTCTCTACCTGTTCTGAACCGTCTCTACCTGTTCTGAACCGTCTCTACCTGTTCTGAACCGTCTCTACCTGTACTGAACCGTCTCTACCTCTACTGAACTGTCTCTACCTGTTCTGAACCATCTCTACCTGTTTTGAACCATCTCTACCTGTTCTGAACCATCTCTACTGAACCATCTCTACCTGTACTGAACCATCTCTACCTGTACTGAACCATCTCTACCTGTACTAAACCATCTCTACCTGTTCTGAACCATCTCTACCTGTTCTGAACCGTCTCTACCTGTTATGAACCATCTCTACCTGTTCTGAACCATCTCTACCTGTTCTGAACCATCTCTACTGAACCATCTCTACCTGTACTGAACCATATCTACCTGTTCTGAACCATCTCTACTGAACCATCTCTACCTGTACTGAACCATCTCTACCTGTACTGAACCATCTCTACCTGTACTGAACCATCTCTACCTGTACTGAACCATCTCTACCTGTACTGAACCATCTCTACCTGTACTAAACCATCTCTACCTTTACTAAACCATCTCTACTGAACCATCTCTCCCTGTTCTGAACCATCTCTCCCTGTACTGAACCATCTCTACCTGTACTGAACCATCTCTACCTGTACTGAACCATCTCTACCTGTACTGAACCATCTCTACCTGTACTAAACCATCTCTACCTGTACTAAACCATCTCTACCTGTACTGAACCATCTCTACCTGTACTGAACCATCTCTACCTGTACTGAACCATCTCTACCTGTTCTGAACCATCTCTACCTGTTCTGAACCATCTCTACCTGTACTGAACCATCTCTACCTGTACTGAACCATCTCTACCTGTACTGAACCATCTCTACCTGTACTGAACCATCTCTACCTGTACTGAACCATCTCTACCTGTTCTGAACCATCTCTACCTGTTCTGAACCATCTCTACCTGTTCTGAACCATCTCTACCTGTACTGAACCGTCTCTACCTGTACTGAACCGTCTTTACCTGTACTAAACCGTCTCTACCTGTACTAAACCGTCTCTACCTGTTCTGAACCGTCTCTACCTGTACTGAACCGTCTCTACCTGTACTGAACCGTCTCTACCTGTACTGAACCGTCTCTACCTGTACTGAACCGTCTCTACCTGTACTAAACCGTCTCTACCTGTACTAAACCGTCTCTACCTGTACTAAACCGTCTCTACCTGTACTAAACCGTCTCTACCTGTACTGAACCGTCTCTACCTGTACTGAACCGTCTCTACCTGTACTGAACCGTCTCTACCTGTTCTGAACCGTCTCTACCTGTTCTGAACCGTCTCTACCTGTTCTGAACCGTCTCTACCTGTTCTGAACCGTCTCTACCTGTTCTGAACCGTCTCTACCTGTACTGAACCGTCTCTACCTGTTCTGAACCGTCTCTACCTGTACTGAACCGTCTCTACCTCTACTGAACTGTCTCTACCTGTTCTGAACCATCTCTACCTGTTTTGAACCATCTCTACCTGTTCTGAACCATCTCTACTGAACCATCTCTACCTGTACTGAACCATCTCTACCTGTACTAAACCATCTCTACCTGTTCTGAACCATCTCTACCTGTTCTGAACCATCTCTACCTGTTCTGAACCATCTCTACCTGTACTGAACCATATCTACCTGTTCTGAACCATCTCTACCTGTTCTGAACCATCTCTACCTGTTCTGAACCATCTCTACTGAACCATCTCTACCTGTACTGAACCATCTCTACCTGTACTGAACCATCTCTACCTGTACTGAACCATCTCTACCTGTACTGAACCATCTCTACCTGTACTGAACCATCTCTACCTGTACTAAACCATCTCTACCTGTACTAAACCATCTCTACTGAACCATCTCTCCCTGTTCTGAACCATCTCTCCCTGTTCTGAACCATCTCTCCCTGTTCTGAACCATCTCTCCCTGTTCTGAACCATCTCTACCTGTACTAAACCATCTCTACCTGTACTGAACCATCTCTACCTGTACTGAACCATCTCTACCTGTACTGAACCATCTCTACCTGTACTGAACCATCTCTACCTGTACTGAACCATCTCTACCTGTACTGAACCATCTCTACCTGTACTGAACCATCTCTACCTGTACTGAACCATCTCTACCTGTACTGAACCATCTCTACCTGTTCTGAACCGTCTCTACCTGTTCTGAACCGTCTCTACCTGTTCTGAACCGTCTCTACCTGTTCTGAACCGTCTCTACCTGTTCTGAACCGTCTCTACCTGTTCTGAACCGTCTCTACCTGTACTGAACCGTCTCTACCTGTACTGAACCGTCTCTACCTGTACTGAACCGTCTCTACCTGTACTGAACCGTCTCTACCTGTACTGAACCGTCTCTACCTGTACTGAACCGTCTCTACCTGTTCTGAACCGTCTCTACCTGTTCTGAACCGTCTCTACCTGTTCTGAACCGTCTCTACCTGTACTGAACCGTCTTTACCTGTACTGAACCGTCTCTACCTGTACTGAACCGTCTCTACCTGTTCTGAACCGTCTCTACCTGTACTGAACCGTCTCTACCTGTACTGAACCGTCTCTACCTGTACTGAACCGTCTCTACCTGTACTGAACCGTCTCTACCTGTACTGAACCGTCTCTACCTGTACTGAACCGTCTCTACCTGTACTGAACCGTCTCTACCTGTACTGAACCGTCTCTACCTGTACTGAACCGTCTCTATCTGTACTGAACCGTCTCTATCTGTACTGAACCGTCTCTACCTGTACTGAACCGTCTCTACCTGTACTGAACCGTCTCTACCTGTACTGAACCGTCTCTACCTGTACTGAACCGTCTCTACCTGTACTGAACCGTCTCTACCTGTTCTGAACCGTCTCTACCTGTTCTGAACCGTCTCTACCTGTACTGAACCGTCTCTACCTGTTCTGAACCGTCTCTACCTGTTCTGAACCGTCTCTACCTGTACTGAACCGTCTCTACCTGTACTGAACCGTCTCTAACCGTTCTGAACCGTCTCTACCTGTACTGAACCGTCTCTACCTGTACTGAACCGTCTCTACCTGTACTGAACCATCTCTACCTGTACTGAACCATCTCTACCTGTTCTGAACCATTTCTACCTGTACTGAACCATCTCTACCTGTACTGAACCATCTCTACTGAACCGTCTCTACCTGTTCTGAACCATCTCTACTGAACCATCTCTACCTGTACTAAACCATCTCTACCTGTTCTGAACCGTCTCTACCTGTTCTGAACCGTCTCTACCTGTTCTGAACCGTCTCTACCTGTACTGAACCGTCTCTACCTGTACTGAACCGTCTCTACCTGTTCTGAACCGTCTCTACCTGTTCTGAACCGTCTCTACCTGTTCTGAACCGTCTCTACCTGTACTGAACCGTCTCTACCTCTACTGAACTGTCTCTACCTGTTCTGAACCATCTCTACCTGTTTTGAACCATCTCTACCTGTTCTGAACCATCTCTACTGAACCATCTCTACCTGTACTGAACCATCTCTACCTGTACTGAACCATCTCTACCTGTACTAAACCGTCTCTACCTGTTCTGAACCGTCTCTACCTGTTCTGAACCGTCTCTACCTGTTCTGAACCGTCTCTACCTGTTCTGAACCGTCTCTACCTGTTCTGAACCATCTCTACCTGTTCTGAACCATCTCTACCTGTTCTGAACCATCTCTACTGAACCATCTCTACCTGTACTGAACCATATCTACCTGTTCTGAACCATCTCTACTGAACCATCTCTACCTGTACTGAACCATCTCTACCTGTACTGAACCATCTCTACCTGTACTGAACCATCTCTACCTGTACTGAACCATCTCTACCTGTACTGAACCATCTCTACCTGTACTAAACCATCTCTACCTTTACTAAACCATCTCTACTGAACCATCTCTCCCTGTTCTGAACCATCTCTCCCTGTACTGAACCATCTCTACCTGTACTGAACCATCTCTACCTGTACTGAACCATCTCTACCTGTACTGAACCATCTCTACCTGTACTAAACCATCTCTACCTGTACTGAACCATCTCTACCTGTACTGAACCATCTCTACCTGTACTGAACCATCTCTACCTGTTCTGAACCATCTCTACCTGTTCTGAACCATCTCTACCTGTACTGAACCATCTCTACCTGTACTGAACCATCTCTACCTGTACTGAACCATCTCTACCTGTACTGAACCATCTCTACCTGTACTGAACCATCTCTACCTGTTCTGAACCATCTCTACCTGTTCTGAACCATCTCTACCTGTTCTGAACCATCTCTACCTGTACTGAACCGTCTCTACCTGTACTGAACCGTCTCTACCTGTACTAAACCGTCTCTACCTGTTCTGAACCGTCTCTACCTGTACTGAACCGTCTCTACCTGTACTGAACCGTCTCTACCTGTACTGAACCGTCTCTACCTGTACTGAACCGTCTCTACCTGTACTAAACCGTCTCTACCTGTACTAAACCGTCTCTACCTGTACTAAACCGTCTCTACCTGTACTAAACCGTCTCTACCTGTACTGAACCGTCTCTACCTGTACTGAACCGTCTCTACCTGTACTGAACCGTCTCTACCTGTTCTGAACCGTCTCTACCTGTTCTGAACCGTCTCTACCTGTTCTGAACCGTCTCTACCTGTTCTGAACCGTCTCTACCTGTTCTGAACCGTCTCTACCTGTTCTGAACCGTCTCTACCTGTTCTGAACCGTCTCTACCTGTACTGAACCGTCTCTACCTCTACTGAACCGTCTCTACCTGTTCTGAACCATCTCTACCTGTTTTGAACCATCTCTACCTGTTCTGAACCATCTCTACTGAACCATCTCTACCTGTACTGAACCATCTCTACCTGTACTAAACCATCTCTACCTGTTCTGAACCATCTCTACCTGTTCTGAACCATCTCTACCTGTTCTGAACCATCTCTACCTGTACTGAACCATATCTACCTGTTCTGAACCATCTCTACCTGTTCTGAACCATCTCTACCTGTTCTGAACCATCTCTACTGAACCATCTCTACCTGTACTGAACCATCTCTACCTGTACTGAACCATCTCTACCTGTACTGAACCATCTCTACCTGTACTGAACCATCTCTACCTGTACTGAACCATCTCTACCTGTACTAAACCATCTCTACCTGTACTAAACCATCTCTACTGAACCATCTCTCCCTGTTCTGAACCATCTCTCCCTGTTCTGAACCATCTCTCCCTGTTCTGAACCATCTCTACCTGTACTAAACCATCTCTACCTGTACTGAACCATCTCTACCTGTACTGAACCATCTCTACCTGTACTGAACCATCTCTACCTGTACTGAACCATCTCTACCTGTACTGAACCATCTCTACCTGTACTAAACCATCTCTACCTGTACTAAACCATCTCTACTGAACCATCTCTCCCTGTTCTGAACCATCTCTCCCTGTTCTGAACCATCTCTCCCTGTTCTGAACCATCTCTACCTGTACTAAACCATCTCTACCTGTACTGAACCATCTCTACCTGTACTGAACCATCTCTACCTGTACTGAACCATCTCTACCTGTACTGAACCATCTCTACCTGTACTGAACCGTCTCTACCTGTACTGAACCGTCTCTACCTGTACTGAACCGTCTCTACCTGTACTGAACCGTCTCTACCTGTTCTGAACCGTCTCTACCTGTTCTGAACCGTCTCTACCTGTTCTGAACCGTCTCTACCTGTTCTGAACCGTCTCTACCTGTTCTGAACCGTCTCTACCTGTTCTGAACCGTCTCTACCTGTTCTGAACCGTCTCTACCTGTACTGAACCGTCTCTACCTGTACTGAACCGTCTCTACCTGTACTGAACCGTCTCTACCTGTACTGAACCGTCTCTACCTGTACTGAACCGTCTCTACCTGTTCTGAACCGTCTCTACCTGTTCTGAACCGTCTCTACCTGTTCTGAACCGTCTCTACCTGTACTGAACCGTCTTTACCTGTACTGAACCGTCTCTACCTGTACTGAACCGTCTCTACCTGTTCTGAACCGTCTCTACCTGTTCTGAAACGTCTCTACCTGTACTGAACCGTCTCTACCTGTACTGAACCGTCTCTACCTGTACTGAACCGTCTCTACCTGTACTGAACCGTCTCTACCTGTACTGAACCGTCTCTACCTGTACTGAACCGTCTCTACCTGTACTGAACCGTCTCTACCTGTACTGAACCGTCTCTACCTGTACTGAACCGTCTCTACCTGTACTGAACCGTCTCTACCTGTACTGAACCGTCTCTACCTGTACTGAACCGTCTCTACCTGTACTGAACCGTCTCTACCTGTACTGAACCGTCTCTACCTGTACTGAACCGTCTCTACCTGTACTGAACCGTCTCTACCTGTACTGAACCGTCTCTACCTGTACTGAACCGTCTCTACCTGTACTGAACCGTCTCTACCTGTACTGAACCGTCTCTACCTGTACTGAACCGTCTCTACCTGTACTGAACCGTCTCTACCTGTACTGAACCGTCTCTACCTGTACTGAACCGTCTCTACCTGTACTGAACCGTCTCTACCTGTACTGAACCGTCTCTACCTGTACTGAACCGTCTCTACCTGTACTGAACCGTCTCTACCTGTACTGAACCGTCTCTACCTGTTCTGAACCGTCTCTACCTGTTCTGAACCGTCTCTACCAGTTCTGAACCGTCTCTACCTGTACTGAACCGTCTCTACCTGTACTGAACCGTCTCTACCTGTACTGAACCGTCTCTACCTGTTCTGAACCGTCTCTACCTGTTCTGAAACGTCTCTACCTGTACTGAACCGTCTCTACCTGTACTGAACCGTCTCTACCTGTACTGAACCGTCTCTACCTGTACTGAACCGTCTCTACCTGTACTGAACCGTCTCTACCTGTACTGAACCGTCTCTACCTGTACTGAACCGTCTCTACCTGTACTGAACCGTCTCTACCTGTACTGAACCGTCTCTACCTGTACTGAACCGTCTCTACCTGTACTGAACCGTCTCTATCTGTACTGAACCGTCTCTACCTGTACTGAACCGTCTCTACCTGTACTGAACCGTCTCTACCTGTACTGAACCGTCTCTACCTGTACTGAACCGTCTCTACCTGTACTGAACCGTCTCTACCTGTACTGAACCGTCTCTACCTGTACTGAACCGTCTCTACCTGTACTGAACCGTCTCTACCTGTTTTGAACCGTCTCTACCTGTTTTGAACCGTCTCTACCTGTACTGAACCGTCTCTACCTGTACTGAACCGTCTCTACCTGTTCTGAAACGTCAATACCTGTACTGAACCGTCTCTACCTGTACTGAACCATCTCTACCTGTACTGAACCGTCTCTACCTGTTCTGAACCGTCTCTACCTGTTCTGAACCGTCTCTACCTGTACTGAACCGTCTCTACCTGTACTGAACCGTCTCTACCTGTACTGAACCGTCTCTACCTGTACTGAACCGTCTCTACCTGTTTTGAACCGTCTCTACCTGTTTTGAACCGTCTCTACCTGTTTTGAACCGTCTCTACCTGTACTGAACCGTCTCTACCTGTTCTGAAACGTCAATACCTGTACTGAACCGTCTCTACCTGTACTGAACCGTCTCTACCTGTTCTGAACCGTCTCTACCTGTTCTGAACCGTCTCTACCTGTACTGAACCGTCTCTACCTGTACTGAACCGTCTCTACCTGTACTGAACCGTCTCTACCTGTTCTGAACCGTCTCTACCTGTTCTGAACCGTCTCTACCTGTTCTGAACCGTCTCTACCTGTTCTGAACCGTCTCTACCTGTTCTGAACCGTCTCTACCTGTTCTGAACCGTCTCTACCTGTTCTGAACCGTCTCTACCTGTACTGAACCGTCTCTACCTGTACTGAACCGTCTCTACCTGTACTGAACCGTCTCTACCTGTTCTGAACCGTCTCTACCTGTACTGAACCGTCTCTACCTGTACTGAACCTTCTCTACCTGTTCTGAACCATTTCTACCTGTACTGAACCATCTCTACTGAACCGTCTCTACCTGTTCTGAACCATCTCTACTGAACCGTCTCTACCTGTTCTGAACCGTCTCTACCTGTTCTGAACCGTCTCTACCTGTTCTGAACCGTCTCTACCTGTTCTGAACCGTCTCTACCTGTTCTGAACCGTCTCTACCTGTTCTGAACCGTCTCTACCTGTTCTGAACCGTCTCTACCTGTTCTGAACCGTCTCTACCTGTTCTGAACCGTCTCTACCTGTTCTGAACCGTCTCTACCTGTTCTGAACCGTCTCTACCTGTTCTGAACCGTCTCTACCTGTTCTGAACCGTCTCTACCTGTTCTGAACCATCTCTACTGAACCGTCTCTACCAGTACTGAACCGTCTCTACCTGTACTGAACCGTCTCTACCTGTACTGAACCGTCTCTACCTGCACTGAACCGTCTCTACCTGCACTGAACCGTCTCTACCTGCACTGAACCGTCTCTACCTGCACTGAACCGTCTCTACCTGCACTGAACCGTCTCTACCTGCACTGAACCGTCTCTACCTGCACTGAACCGTCTCTACCTGCACTGAACCGTCTCTACCTGTACTGAACCGTCTCTACCTGTTCTGAACCGTCTCTACCTGTACTGAACCGTCTCTACCTGTTCTGAACCGTCTCTACCTGTACTGAACCATCTCTACCTGTACTGAACCTTCTCTACCTGTACTGAACCATCTCTACCTGTTCTGAACCATTTCTACCTGTACTGAACCATCTCTACTGAACCGTCTCTACCTGTTCTGAACCATCTCTACTGAACCATCTCTACCTGTACTAAACCGTCTCTACCTGTTCTGAACCGTCTCTACCTGTTCTGAACCGTCTCTACCTGTTCTGAACCGTCTCTACCTGTTCTGAACCGTCTCTACCTGTTCTGAACCGTCTCTACCTGTTCTGAACCGTCTCTACCTGTTCTGAACCGTCTCTACCTGTTCTGAACCGTCTCTACCTGTTCTGAACCGTCTCTACCTGTTCTGAACCGTCTCTACCTGTTCTGAACCGTCTCTACCTGTTCTGAACCGTCTCTACCTGTTCTGAACCGTCTCTACCTGTTCTGAACCGTCTCTACCTGTTCTGAACCGTCTCTACCAGTACTGAACCGTCTCTACCAGTACTGAACCGTCTCTACCTGTACTGAACCGTCTCTACCTGTACTGAACCGTCTCTACCTGTACTGAACCGTCTCTACCTGTACTGAACCGTCTCTACCTGGACTGAACCGTCTCTACCTGGACTGAACCGTCTCTACCTGTTCTGAACCGTCTCTACCTGTTCTGAACCGTCTCTACCTGTTCTGAACCGTCTCTACCTGTTCTGAACCGTCTCTACCTGTTCTGAACCGTCTCTACCTGTTCTGAACCGTCTCTACCTGTTCTGAACCATCTCTACCTGTTCTGAACCGTCTCTACCTGTTCTGAACCGTCTCTACCTGTTCTGAACCGTCTCTACCTGTACTGAACCATCTCTACCTGTTCTGAACCATCTCTACCTGTTCTGAACCATCTCTACCTGTTCTGAACCATCTCTACCTGTTCTGAACCATCTCTACCTGTTCTGAACCATCTCTACCTGTACTAAACCATCTCTACCTGTTCTGAACCATCTCTACCTGTACTGAACCATCTTTACCTGTACTAAACCATCTCTACCTGTTCTGAACCATCTCTACCTGTTCTGAACCGTCTCTACCTGTACTAAACCATCTCTACCTGTACTGAACCATCTCTACCTGTACTAAACCATCTTTACCTGTACTAAACCATCTTTACCTGTACTAAACCATCTCTACCTGTACTTAACCATCTCTACCTGTACTAAACCATCTCTACCTGTACTGAACCATCTCTACCTGTACTGAACCATCTCTACCTGTACTAAACCATCTCTACCTGTACTGAACCATCTCTACCTGTACTAAACCATCTCTACCTGTACTGAACCATCTCTACCTGTACTAAACCATCTCTACCTGTACTAAACCATCTCTACCTGTACTAAACCATCTTTACCTGTACTAAACCATCTTTACCTGTACTAAACCATCTCTACCTGTACTGAACCATCTCTACCTGTACTGAACCATCTCTACCTGTACTAAACCATCTTTACCTGTACTAAACCATCTTTACCTGTACTAAACCATCTCTACCTGTACTGAACCATCTCTACCTGTACTAAACCATCTCTACCTGTACTAAACCATCTCTACCTGTACTAAACCATCTCTACCTGTACTAAACCATCTCTACCTGTTCTGAACAATTTTTGACATTTTTATTTCACCTTTATTTAACCAGGTAGGCTAGTTGAGAACAAGTTCTCATTTACAACTGCGACCTGGCCAAGATAAAGCAAAGCAGTTCGACACAAATAACAACACAGAGTTACACATGGAATAAACAAACATACAGTCAATAACACAATAGAGAAGGTCTATATACAGTGTGTGCAAATGAAGTAAGGAGGTAAGGCAATAAATAGGCCATAGTAGCGAAGTAATTACAATTTAGTCATCTCTACCAGTTCTGAAGAGACTGTTCTCTCTGCTGCCACACAGCAAGCGGTACCGGAGAGCCAAGTCTAGGATCAAAAGACTCCTTAACAGCTTCTACCCCCAAGCCATAAGACTGCTGAACAAATAATAAAATGGCCACCGGACTATTACATTGACCCCCCCTCCATTTGTTTTGTACACACAGTTGCAAATACACACACTCTACCATGAGATCCTGAAAATAGCAGGTACACTTTGTGTGTGTGTGTGTGTGTGTGTGTGTGTGTGTGTGTGTGTGTGTGTGTGTGTGTGTGTGTGTGTGTGTGTGTGTGTGTGTGTGTGTGTGTGTGTGTGTGTGTGTGTGTGTGTGTGTGTGTGTACGCCGGTGGTCAATATCCTGCTGTATTCTGAGTAATCTCCCAGTGTCCGAGAGAGAGGCGAACCGCTACATTGTGTTCCCAGCTACACACACACACACACACACACACACACACACACACACACACACACACACACACACACACACACACACACACACACACACACACACACACACACACACACACACACACACACACACACCTGATCAGGTTGTTATTGTAAAAGAGAATGTGTTCTCAATGACTTAACCGGTTAAATAAAAGCAAAATAAATCACACACACACAGTGTACCAGTGGAGGGTGGCCAGAACTACTCAGGTCAACACACACACACTCAAAAGTAGTGCACAATATAGGGAATAGGGTGCCATAAGACTCATATCTAAATCAAATCAAATGTATTTATAAAGCCCTTCTTACATCAGCTGATATCTCAAAGTGCTGTACAGAAACCCAGCCTAAAACCCCAAACAACGCAGGTGTAGAAGCACAGTGGCTAGGAAAAACTCCCTAGAAAGGCCAGAACCTAGGAAGAGTAGTGCACAATGTAGGGAATAGGGTGCCATAGGATATATCTAAAGTAGTGCACTATGTAGGGAATAGGGTGCCATAGGATATATCTAAAGTAGTGCACAATGTAGGGAATAGGGTGCCATAGGATATATCTAAAGTAGTGCACTATGTAGGGAATAGGGTGCCATAGGATATATCTAAAGTAGTGCACTATGTAGGGAATAGGGTGCCATAGGATATATCTAAAGTAGTGCACTATGTAGGGAATAGGGTGCCATAGGATATATCTAAAGTAGTGCACAATGTAGGGAATAGGGTGCCATAGGATATATCTAAAGTAGTGCACTATGTAGGGAATAGGGTGCCATAGGATATATCTAAAGTAGTGCATTATGTAGGGAATAGGGTGCCAAAGGATATATCTAAAGTAGTGCACTATGTAGGGAATAGGGTGCCATTTGAAACGCTGAGTCGTGAATGGTGACTGAACCCCTATGTTCTGTGTTGGTCTCGACTCACTAAAGCCTCTCTCTCAACACCTGCCACAGAGAATCACACACCCACTCCACACACACACACACATACAGTATGTAAAGCACGACACACACACACAAACATACAGTATGTAAAGCACGACACACACACACACACATACAGTATGTAAAGCACGACACACACACACACAAACATACAGTATGTAAAGCACGACACACACACACACAAACATACAGTATGTAAAGCACGACACACACACACACAAACATACAGTATGTAAAGCACGACACACACACACACACAAACATACAGTATGTAAAGCACGACACACACACACACACAAACATACAGTATGTAAAGCACGACACACACACACACAAACATACAGTATGTAAAGCACGACACACACACACACACAAACAGTATGTAAAGCACGACACACACGCACAAACCCACAGACATGCTCCCAAACACACTCTCTCTCTGTTCACACCATGCCTCTCACTCACGTCTCTCACACACAGAATCACAGACACATAGCTTTACTACCTCCAGTACAGAACGAGGCAGAGTGGTGTTGTCTACTAACTGTTTGTTGTCCCTGTTTGAGTAAAAAAAAAAATGGGGGCTGAAGAAACCTAACCACTTTCAAATGCATAAACAGAGCTAAAGATGCAAGGACTGACCATCCATGATATCAAGATTCTAGGTTTTGACCATGTTATGAGGCTATATTAGTGTTTGTTTACAAACATTGGAGTAAAACAAGTTTATATTTTGGGTTCTGATGGAGTGTGATAGTTGAACTAAACTCATGAGGCATTTATAAATTATATTCTTCAAGAATCAACGGGTACATATCATTCATTAATTAAAGTCCAAAAATAGATGTAGCAACTGCAGATTGTCCCTTTAAATGGCAACAATTACAGCCTGACACAGATAGTTTAATCTACACGCTTATAGTTTAATCTACACGCAGATAGTTTAATCTACACGCTGATAGTTTAATCTACACGCGGATAGTTTAATCTACACGCTGATAGTTTAATCTACACGCGGATAGTTTAATCTACACGCGGATAGTTTAATCTACACGCGGATAGTTTAATCTACACGCGGATAGTTTAATCTACACGCTGATAGTTTAATCTACACGCTGATAGTTTAATCTACACGCGGATAGTTTAATCTACACGCGGATAGTTTAATCTACACGCGGATAGTTTAATCTACACGCTGATAGTTTAATCTACACGCTGATAGTTTAATCTACACGCTGATAGTTTAATCTACACGCTGATAGTTTAATCTACACGCTGATAGTTTAATCTACACGCGGATAGTTTAATCTACACGCGGATAGTTTAATCTACACGCGGATAGTTTAATCTACACGCGGATAGTTTAATCTACACGCGGATAGTTTAATCTACACGCGGATAGTTTAATCTACACGCGGATAGTTTAATCTACACGCGGATAGTTTAATCTACACGCGGATAGTTTAATCTACACGCGGATAGTTTAATCTACACGCGGAGTGTTAAATCTACACGCGGATAGTTAAATCTACACGCGGATAGTTAAATCTACACGCGGATAGTTAAATCTACACGCGGATAGTTAAATCTACACGCGGATAGTTAAATCTACACGCGGATAGTTAAATCTACACGCGGATAGTTTAATCTACACGCGGATAGTTTAATCTACACGCGGATAGTTTAATCTACACGCGGATAGTTTAATCTACACGCAGATAGTTTAATCTACACGCAGATAGTTTAATCTACACGCCGATAGTTTAATCTACACGCCGATAGTTTAATCTACACGCCGATAGTTTAATCTACACGCCGATAGTTTAATCTACACGCCGAAGGTTTAATCTACACGCCGACGGTTTAATCTACACGCCGACGGTTTAATCTACACGCCGACGGTTTAATCTACACGCCGACGGTTTAATCTACACGCCGACAGTTTAATCTACACGCCGATAGTTTAATCTACACGCCAATAGTTCAATCTACACGCCAATAGTTCAATCTACACGCTGAAAGTTTAATCTACACGCTGAAAGTTTAATCTACACGCTGACAGTTTAATCTACACGCGGATAGTTTCATCTACACGCTGATAGTTTCATCTACACGCTGATAGTTTCATCTACACGCTGATAGTTTCATCTACACGCTGATAGTTTCATCTACACGCTGATAGTTTCATCTACACGCTGATAGTTTCATCTACACGCTGATAGTTTCATCTACACGCTGATAGTTTCATCTACACGCTGATAGTTTCATCTACACGCTGATAGTTTCATCTACACGCTGATAGTTTCATCTACACGCTGATAGTTTCATCTACACGCTGATAGGTTCCTCTACACGCTGATAGGTTCCTCTACACGCTGATAGGTTCCTCTACACGCTGATAGGTTCCTCTACACGCTGATAGTTTCATCTACACGCTGATAGTTTCATCTACACGCTGATAGTTTCATCTACACGCTGATCGTTTCATCTACACGCTGATCGTTTAATCTACACGCTGATAGTTTAATCTACACGCTGATAGTTTAATCTACACGCTGATAGTTTAATCTACACGCTGATAGTTTAATCTACACACGGATAGTTTAATCTACACGCTGATAGTTTAATCTACACACGGATAGTTTAATCTACACACGGATAGTTTAATCTACACGCTGATAGTTTAATCTACACGCTGATAGTTTAATCTACACGCTGATAGTTTAATCTACACGCTGATAGTTTAATCTACACGCTGATAGTTTAATCTACACGCTGATAGTTTAATCTATACGCTGATAGTTTAATCTACACGCTGATAGTTTAATCTACACGCTGATAGTTTAATCTACACGCTGATAGTTTAATCTACACGCTGATAGTTTAATCTACACGCTGATAGTTTAATCTACACGCTGATAGTTTAATCTACACGCTGATAGTTTAATCTACACGCTGCACTTCAAGACACTGATTTGATTTCTCTCTAGAGAAACGGCAAGTTGGGCTCACAAAAAAAAAACTGAACTAGATAGAATTCAAGCAATTTAAACCGACGTCGGGTAAATCAGTTGTTTTAATAACCTAAGAAATAAACTAAAATGTCGGTGAAATGGTACAGCACCAACATCTATCTTTCTAGTGAGTATGGTCAACAGTAGGGCTTTAAATAATGAACAGAGAACCGTTAGGGATACAGCTTCTACGGGTCTGCCCTGACCCAGGTTGGTGGAACACCCCCCCCCCCGCTGAGATCCTCAATGGTTATCTGAGTGTCGTAGGAACAAAGGAAGTTATACCACCACACACACACACACACACAGAGACAGATACACACAAGCAAATAGGGAAAGATATACAGCCCCCCCCTCCCTCGGTGTGGCGGGAGCATAAAGTGGTAAAGGTGTCATTCGCCAGCTCACCGGCTCGCAGTCATCCGGGACGGAAACTACATAAACTCATCCCACTACACCGGCAGCCTTCCAAAAAATACTGACTGCACTACGGGGCCACACACACTCACTCACACACCCACACACACATCTGGTCTTTCTCAGAGAAAGTATATGTTTTGCGGCTAGGGAACATCTAAGATTAGTTTCCGTTGACTCCAGTGTGATTATTAACTTACCGTTGATGTGCTGGCAATGACGTCAAGTACTGTACTTCACCCAGACACCTCACATCATCAGCTGAGGAGCTCTCAGAGAGAGAGAGAGAGATAGTGTGTGTGTGTGTGTGTGTGTGTGTGTGTGTGTGTGTGTGTGTGTGTGTGTGTGTGTGTGTGTGTGTGTGTGTGTGTGTGTGTGTGTACTTACTGCACAGGCCGATGATGTGGCTGCTGTCTTCATGGACAAACTTCTTAGTCACCGCCTCCTCCATGATCTGTTTCACCTGTACCGACAGTCAACACACAGGATCATTATCGTCATTACCATCCCCACCATCATCATCATTACCATAACTATCATCATCATCATTACCATCACCACCATCATCATCACCATCATAACCATCATTACCATCACCATAACCATCATTACCATTACCACCAACATCATCATTACCATCACCACCATCATTACCATCACCATCACCACCATCATTACCACCACCACCATCATCATCATTACCACCAATATCATCATCATTACCATAACCACCATCATCATCATTACCATAACCACCATCATCATTACCCCCACTACCACCATCACTATCACCATAATAACCACCGCCATCATCATCATTACCACTACCATCATCATCATTCCCATCACCACCATCATCATCATTACCACCACCACCATCATCATCATTACCATCACCACCATCATCATCATTACCACCACCACCATCATCACCATCATCATCACAATCAAAGCAATCCTCATCGTCATCACCTCGAATTGAGGGGGTATTTGGCATAAACCGTGTTAAATTTTCTGATTGCTAAAATTCTAATAGTTTGCCTAATTTCAGTTTAAGTAGTGTAGAGAATCATTGTACCATCTAAACCACTGTGAAATATATTTTCAATAACCCAAAATATTGTATTTTCAGCTGTTTGTAGCTGGTGTACAAAACCGTAAGTAAAAGACGCAAAAAACGAAACTTAAGAACAAGGGTCACTTGGAGTCCCTAAGTGACATTTTTTGCTAAACAATTTACCGTCCCTAAAATTTCTGAATGATTTCCTGCAATTCTACATTTTGACATAGGGCGTAGAGAAAATGTTTGCAGTTTTTAATATGATATCTGAGTGACTAACCCAATTGCTTTGGTCAAATTTAAGGCCTGAAATCAGAAATGTTTTCCTCCTTTAGTAAATCCATTAGCTGCACCTCTCTGTCGGTCACTCCCTCTGCATGCGCTCTGCTCATGGCGCTCTGACTGAGTATCCATAGCAACGGCTCTGCTTGGGCTGACATGCTTAATTAACAAACATGAGAGCAGCTAGCTGTTAGCTACTTTCCGTCACAAACTCAGACAAACCTCAAGGAACATCATTAAAAAATATATACAATCTCAACTATTTTATATTTGACAAAGTTGAAGCACTTCTGACACCAGCAGAGCACGAGCAAATGGCTCAGCTTCAAAATGTTAGTGATCAATTTAGTCATACCAGAGCCCTACCTGTACTCCGGTTATTAATGAAGAAGCAGGCCCTACCTGTAACCTAGTTATTAATGAAGAAGCAGGCCCTACCTGTAACCTAGTTATTAATGAAGAAGCAGGCCCTACCTGTACTCAGGTTATTAATGAAGAAGCAGGCCCTACCTGTACTCGGGTTATTAATGAAGAAGCAGGCCCTACCTGTACCCTAGTTATTGATAAAGAAACAGGCTCTACCTGTACCCTAGTTATTGATGACACAACAGGCCCTACCTGTAACCTAGTTATTGACGAGACAACAGGCCCTACCTGTACCCTAGTTATTGATGAAGAAACAGGCCCTACCTGTACCCTAGTTATTGATGAAGAAACAGGCCCTACCTGTACCCTAGTTATTGATGAAGAAACAGGCCCTACCTGTACCCTAGTTATTTATGAAGAAACAGGCCCTACCTGTACCCTAGTTATTGATGAGACAACAGGCCCTACCTGTACCCTAGTTATTGATGAAGAAACAGGCCCTACCTGTACCCTAGTTATTGATGAAGAAACAGGCCCTACCTGTACCCTAGTTATTGATGAAAAAACAGGCCCCAGCTGTACCCTAGTTATTGATGAAGAAACAGGCCCTACCTATACCCTAGTTATTGATGAAGAAACAGACCCTACCTGTACCCTAGTTATTGATGAAGAAACAGGCCCTACCTGTACCCTAGTTATTGATGAAGAAACAGGCCCTACTTGTACCCTAGTTATTGATGAGGAAACAGGCCCTATATGTACCCTAGTTATTGATGAGGAAACAGGCCCTACCTGTACCCTAGTTATTGATGAAGAAACAGGCCCTACATGTACCCTAGTTATTGATGAGGAAACAGGCCCTATCTGTACCCTAGTTATTGATGAAGAAACAGGCCCTACCTGTACCCTAGTTATTGATGAGACAACAGGCCCTACCTGTACCCTAGTTATTGATGAAGGAACAGGCCCTACCTGTACCCTAGTTATTGATGAAGAAACAGGTCCTACCTGTACCCTAGTTATTGATGAAGAAGCAGGCCCTATCTGTACCCTAGTTATTGATGAGACAACAGGCCCTACCTGTACCCTAGTTAGTGATGAGTCAACAGGCCCTACCTGTACCCTAGCTATTGATGAAGAAACAGGCCCTACCTGTACCCTAGTTATTGATGAAGAAACAGGCCCTACCTGTACCCTAGTTATTGATGAAGAAACAGGCCCTACCTGTACCCTAGTTATTGATGAGACAACAGGCCCTACCTGTACCCTAGTTATTGATGAAGAAACAGGTCCTACCTGTACCCTAGTTATTGATGAAGAAACAGGCCCTACCTGTACCCTAGTTATTGATGAAGAAACAGGCCCTACCTGGCCCTAATATAACAGGCCCTACAGGCCCTACCTGGCCCTAATATAACAGGCCCTGCAGGCCCTGTATAACGTCTGGGCCCATCGGGCTCGGATTGGGGAGCAGAGCTCTACTGGTCGATAATTTGACCATGACTACTGCAAGATTAGATAGCTGGCCGCTAGACTAATTTTCCAATCTAAAAAAAAATATGTGTTTCCCATCTCTGCTCTAGGAAATAAGGTGCAATTTGGGACGCAGTAGGAGTGATACAGCTGCTTGATCTCCTGCCAGAAGAGGAGAGTGAGCACAGGCGTGTGTGTCTGGTACTGAGGTCGTTAACACCTGTCATTCCACTTCTGACTGAGACAGAGATGAAGATTGTGTCCCAAAATGGCACCCTATTTCCTCAAAGTGCACCACGGCTCCATTGGGCTCCGGTCAAATGTAGTGCACTATATATGGAATAGGGTGCCAGATCAGTGATTAGTCCAAGAGTAGCCTTTAGCAGAAAGGAAGGATTCATCTTTTAAAAGTCTTGGAACTTGGATTCTGTTTACTCTGTTCACAGCAAAGAAGAATTTCATGGGCTTTTTTACCCAAAGAGATCAATACATTTTAATTTAAAAGCTTTCAATATATTGCCCATCTAGTGATGTATCAGCTACAAACCATTACAGGTGGCAGAAATCCGCTTCACGCCAGACATCCCTAACTTATCAACAGTAATGTGCCTGTCATTGTTGATCGAGCTGTAGATCAGTGGTTCAGGTTTTGTGGGTAGGCTGGTAACACAGCAAGTCAATTTAATTAATTTTAAAATTTAGGCTGTAACACAACTCAATTTAATTCATTTTAAAATGTAGGCTGTAACACAACTCAATTTAATTCATTTTAAAATGTAGGGTGTAACACAACACAAATGTGGAAAAGTCAAGGGGTGTGAATACAAAATCAAATTAAATTTTATTTGTCACATGCACCGAATATGACAGGTGTGTAGACCTTACAGTGAAATTCTCACTTACAAGCCCTTAACCAACAATGCAGTTTAGAAAAAAAGTGTTGAGTAAAATGTTTTAAATAAAAGAAACAAATAAGTAAAGAGCAGCAGTAAAATAACAAGTGAGGCTATATACAGGGGGGTACCGGTACAGTGTCAATGTGCGGGGGCACCGGTTAGCATATACAGGGGTACAGCTTAGTAATGAGACTATATACAGGGGCACCGGTTAGTCAAGGTAAAGGTAATTGAGGTAAAATGTACATGTAGGTAGAGTTAAAGTGACTATGCATAGATAATAACCAGAGAGTAGCAGCAGCGTAAAAAGGGGGGGGGGGGGGGGGGGGGGGCAACGCAAATATTCTGGGTAGCCATTACATTACCTGTTCAGGAGTCTTATGGCTTAGGGGTAGAAGCTGTTAAGAAATCTTTTGGACCTAGACTTGGAACTCTGGTATTGCTTGCCGTGTGGTAGCAGAGAGAACAGTCTATGACTAGGGTGGCTGGAGTATTTGACCATTTTTAGGGCCTTCCTCTAAACCAGGCGGTGTCAGAGGTCCTGGATGGCAGGAAGCTTGGCCCCAGTGACGAACTGGGCCGTACGCACAACCCTCTGTAGTGCCTTGCGGTTGGAGGCCGAGCAGTTGCATACCAGCCAGTGACGCAACCAGTCAGTATGCTCTCGATGGTGCAGCTGTAGAACTTCTTGAGGATCTGAGGACCCATGCCAAATCTTTTCAGTCTCCCGAGGGGGAATAGGTGTTGTCATGCCCTCTTCACGACTGTCTTGGTGTGTTTGAACCATGATAGTTTGTTGGTGATGTGGACACCAAGGAGCTCTCAACCTGCTCCACTACAGCCTCATCAATGAGAATGGGGGACTGCTCACTTCTCCTTTTCCTGTAGTCCACAATCATCTCCTTTGTTTTGATCCCATTGAGGGAGAGGTTGTTGTCCTGGCACCACACTGTCAGGTCTCTGACCACCTCCCTATAGGCTGTCTCATAGTTGTCGGTGATCAGGCCTAGCACTGTTGTGTCGTTGGCAAACTTAATGATGGTGTTGGAGTCGTGCTTGGCCATGCAGTCGTGGGTGAACAGGAAGTACAGGAGGGGACTGAGCATGCACACCTGAGGGGCCCCCGTGTTGAGGATCAGCGTGGCAGATGTGTTGTTACCTAACCTTACCACCTGGGGATGGCCCATCAGGAAGTCCAGGACCCAGTTGCAGAGGGAGGTGTTTAGTCCCAGGGTTCTTAGTTTATTGATGAGCTTTGAGGGCACTATGGTGTTGAACGCTGAGCTGTAGTCAAGAAATAGCATTCTCACGTAGGTGTACCTTTTGTCGAGGTGGGAAAGGGCTGTGTGGAGTGCAATAGAGATTGCATCATCTGTGGATCTGTTAGGGCGGTATGCAAATTGGAGTGGGTCTAGGGTTTCTGGGATAATGGTGTTGATGTGAGCCATGACCAGTCTATCAAAGCACTTCATGGCTACAGACCTGAGTGCTACGGGTCGGTAGTCATTTAGGCAGGTTACCTTGGTGTTCTTGGTGGTCTGCTTGAAACATGTTGGCATTACAGACTCTGTCAGGGACAGGTTGAAAATGTCAGTGAAGACACTTGCCAGTTGGTCAGAGCATGCTCGGAGTACACGTTCTGGTAATCCATCTGGCCCTGCGGCCTTGTGAATGTTGACCTGTTTAAAGGTCTTATTCACATCAGCTATGGAGAGCGTGATCACACAGTCGTCCGGAACAGCTGATGCTCTCATGCATGCTTCAGTATTGCTGGCCTCGAAGCAAGCATAGAAGTTATTTAGCTAATCTGGTAGGCTCGTGTCACTGGGCAGCTCATGGCTGTGCTTCCCTTTGTAGTCCGTAACAGTTTGCAAGCCTTGCCACATCCGACGAGCGTCAGAGCCGGTGTAGTAGGATTCAAACTTAGTCCTGTATTGAAGCTTTGCCTTTTTGATGGTTCGTCGGAGAGCATAGAGGGAATTCTTATAAGCGTCCGGGTTAGAGTTCCACTCCTTGAAAGCGGCAGCTCTACCCTTTAGCTCAGTGCGGATGTTGCTTGTAATTCATGGCTTCTGGTTGGGGTTTGTAAAAACATATTCCAGTCTGTGCTAGCAAAACAGGCCTGTAGCTTAGCATCTGCTTCATCTGACCACTTCCTTATTGAACGAGTCACTGGTACTTCCTGCTTTTGTTTTTGCTTGTAAACAGGAATCACGAGGATAGCGTTATGGTCAGATTTGCCAAATGGAGGGCAAGGGAGAGCTCTGTACTCATCTCTGTGGGTGGAGTAAATGTGGAGATTTTTTTCCTCTGGTTGCACATTTATTAACATGCTGGTAGAAATTAGGTAAAACAGATTTAAGTTTCCCTGCATTAAAGTCCCCCGCCACTAGGAGTGCCACCTGGATGAGCATTTTCTTGTTTTCTTATGGCACCTTGAGTGCAGTCTTAGTGCCAGCATCGGTTTGTGGTGGTAAATCGACAGCTACGAAAATATAGATGAAAACTCTCTTGGTAGATAGTGTGGTCTACAGCTTATCATCAGATGCTCTACCTCAGGCGAGTAAAATCTCGAGACTTCCTTAATATTAGATTTTGTGCACCAGCTGTTATTTACAAATAGACACAGACCTCCACCCCTTGTCTTACCGGAGGCAGCTGTTCTGTCTTGCCGAGGGACCGAAGACCCTGCCAGCTGTATGTTATCCATGTCATTGTTCAGCCACGACTTGGTGAAACATAAGATATAACAGCTTTGGTAAGACAGTCTTGATCTGAGCTCATCCATTTTGTTATCCAATGATTGCACATTGGCTAATAGGACTGATGGTAGAGGGGGATTACTCACTCGCCATCGGATCCTTACAAGGCACCCCGACCTACGTCCCCGATATCTCCTTCTCTTCTTCATGTGAATGACGGGGATTTGGGCCTTGTCGGGTGTCTGAAGTAAATCCTTTGCGTCCGACTCGTTAAAGAAACAATCATTGTCCAGTACGAGGTGATTAAATCACTGTCCTGATATCTAGAAGCTCTTTTCTGTCATAAGAGACGGTGGCAGAAACATTATGTACAAAATAAGTTATTTCTATGTGAATTTTTTCGGGGCGCCCAAACATTTAGATATTGCAGCAATAAAAGGTTTAATATATTTCTGTATACAGAGACACTATAGTACATTTTAGGTTACACAGTTTACAAAGTACATACAATTACATTACATTACATTCTGTGTATTGTACAAAATCATTGCATTGATTTCTAAAAATGGGAAATAGAAGGAGAATATACAAATGCCATCAGTAATAACAGTTCATTTCCAGATGGTGAGTTATTGGGAGCGATAGGTAATCAATATACATTCCTCACGTCTGCCGATCGTTCAATTCAGACAGATTGACCAAGCCAAGGGAACTGCCAATACTAAAGGATGTTTTTTTACCTTTATTTAAGTTTTTACCTTTATTTAAGCAAAATCTTATTTACAATGACAGCGTACTGGGGAACAGTGGGTTAACTGCCTTGTTCAGGGGCAGAACGACAGATTTTTACCTTGTCAGCTCGGGAATTTGATCCATCAACCTTTTGGTTACTAGTCCAACGCTCGAACCACTAGGCTACCTGCTGCCCCAAAGGTCAAAGCATTATCTCTCCTCATACACTGGGTCCCAAGTGGCACGTTAATCCCTTCATCAAGGATCTCTCTGTACTTTGCTCCGTTCATTTTTCCCTTCTATCCTGACTAGTCTCCCAGTCCCTGTCGCTGAAAAACATCCCCACAGCATGATGCTGCTGCCACCACCATGCTTCACCGTTGGGATGGTGCCAGGTTTCCTCCAGATGTGACACTTGGCATTCAGGTCAAAGAGTTCAACCTTGGTTTCATCAGAACAGAGAATCTTGTTTCTCATGGTCTGAGAGTCTTCAGGTGCCTTTTGGCAAACTCCAAGCGGCTGTCATGTGCCTTTTATTGAGTGGCTTCCATCTGGCCACTCAACCATAAAGACCTGATTTTTGGAGTGCTGCAGAGATGGTTGTCCTTCTGGAAGTTTCTCCCATCTCAACAGAGGAACTCTGTAGCTCTGTCTGAGTAACCATCAGGTACTTGGTCACTTCTCTGACCAAGGCCCTTCTCCCCCGATTGCTCAGTTTGGCCGGGCGACCAGCTCTAGGAAGAGTCTTGGTGGTTCCAAACTTCTTCCATTTAACAACGATGGAGGCCACTGTGTTCTTGGGAACCTTCAATGCTGCAGACATATTTTGGTACCCTTCCCCAGATCTGTGCCTCGACACAATCCTCAAATTCCTTCGACCTCATGGCTTGTTTTTTGCTCTGACATGCACTGTCAACTGTGGGACCTTATATAGACAGGTGTGTGTCTTTTTCAAATCATGTCTAAGCAATTGAATTTACCACAGGTGGACTCCAATCAAGTTGTAGAAACATCAAGGATGATCAATGGAAACAGGATGCACCAGAGATCAATTTTGAGTCTCATAGCAAAGGGTCTGAATACTTAAGTAAATACAGTATCTTTACATATATATATATATATATATGTAAGACACACATACAAAAAAAAAATCTTAAAACCAGCTTTTGCTTTGTCTTGTGTGTAGACTGATGAGAATTTTTTTAAACATTTTTATTTTTTTATTTTTTTTAAATACATTTTAGAATAAGGCTGTAACGTAACAAAATGTGGAAAAAGGGAAGGGGTCTGAATACTTTCCAAATAGGGTGCCATTTAGGATGCACACACTGATTTATAGCAATAAGCTACACGGAGACAATCAGCGTCTCCCAAGTTGGCAAACTGATCTCGACCAGCGTGTCTGGCCAGTACAGGGCCTACGCTGCACAGAAAACTGATCTCGACCAGCGTGTCTGGCCAGTACAGGGCCTACGCTGCACAGAAAACTGATCTCGACCAGCGTGTCTGGCCAGTACAGGGCCTACGCTGCACAGAAAACTGATCTCGACCAGCGTGTCTGGCCAGTACAGGGCCTACGCTGCACAGAAAACTGATCTCGACCAGCGTGTCTGGCCAGTACAGGGCCTACGCTGCACAGAAAACTGATCTCGACCAGCGTGTCTGGCCAGTACAGGGCCTACGCTGCACAGAAAACTGATCTCGACCAGCGTGTCTGGCCAGTACAGGGCCTACGCTGCACAGAAAACTGATCTCGACCAGCGTGTCTGGCCAGTACAGGGCCTACGCTGCACAGAAAACTGATCTCGACCAGCGTGTCTGGCCAGTACAGGGCCTACGCTGCACAGAAAAGAGAGACCTCCACAAAAAGTTGTCTTCATCAGTGTCAGGAAATGATCTCAATGAAACAAACTGAAGGGTTTCCTGGACGGAGATCAAGTCTAGTCCGAGGCTAAAAAAGCAAGCTCAGTGAGTACCTCCTTGGAAAGTGTCTGGGGAAACTGGCCACAGTTGTGCATTTCATCCTACAATAAACCACCTAAGGACATTCATATGACTGCATCACTACCAGACATTGAATCACATTCCTGAAAACAAGCTTGTCTTTGGTGCACAGCAGGCAATTAGGTTTTATGAAAACATCAACAGGAAATATTAACTATTCATCTTTGCCGTTTTTAAAACACCAGTGAATATAACCAGAGGCAATTTCCAAAGACTAGAGCCCATAGCACCATGCTGCTGTCTCTACGTCTGTCTGTCTCTGCCTGTGTCTGTACCCCTACAGGTACACCACCTAGTCTTTCCCCGACTGCCTGGTCTGTGTTGGGTAGCGGTGATGTCACATCATCTTCTGGCCCTATTTTATGCTCAGCATCACAGATATTATGATAGTTCTATTATTCGTATCATTATGCCAAGTCTCATTTTATATGGCAGGGGACACAAAACACAGTAGAAAACTCTGTTCGGCTGATGAGTCAGCCCACCTATTGTCATGTTCGACAAATAGTGTCCTAAAAGCTGGACAATCAGATGTGTTCATTACACTTCAATCAAATGAAATAGTAAATGGTTTACTGGCATTTATTTTATGCAAAACTACAATGTATTCGGAAATAAAATGACAATTCTGCCCAAGCAAACTGCTCACAGTGTGGAACTGAGAAAAAAAAAACTTTATGCAGTTACTGCTAACATGACCCCCATTTTCTCCAAAATAGAAGCAGGATACTTGCCCAAAGAGGTTTTAATCATGTGGACTAGGGGGCAGTATTTTGACATCTGGATGACAAGCGTGCCCAATGTAAACTGCCTGTTACTCAGGCCCAGAAGCTAGGATATGCATATAATTGGTAAGTTTGGAAAGAAAACTCTAAAGTTTCTAAAACTGTTAAAATGATGTCTGTGAGTATAATAGAACTGATATGGCAGGCGAAAACCCGAGGACAAACCATCCAGAAAAAAAAAAATTCTGCCCACCATTGATTCCTATGGCTGTCATTTTTAATATGAAGGGTAAACCTCCCATATTGCAGTTCCTAGGGCTTCCACTAGATGTCAACAGTCTTTAGAAAGAGTTTCAGGCTTGTTTTTGGAAAAATGAGCTAGAATTTGTAGTTTTTCTAAGTGGCTTCCATTTTGGCTGTAGTGTTTGTTACGCATTCTGGTGAATGCGCGTACTTTGTTGTTTATCTCCGGTAATGACAATAACGATTCTCCGTCTTAAATCGTATCATTTATTTACGTATTAGGGTACCTGCAGTTTGATTATAAACGTCGTTTGACTTGTTTGGAGAAGTTTATTGGTAACGTTTGGGATTAATTTTGTATGCATTTTGAAGGAGGGAAACCGGTGGATTATTGAATGAAGAGCGCCAGGTTAAGTGAATTTTTGGGGATATAAAGAAGGACTTTATCGAACAAAAGGACCATTTGTGATGTAACTGGGACTTTGAAGATCTTCTTCTGTTGGCACTCAAAGGTAAGGCATTTATTTTAATCGCCATTTCTGACTTTCGTGGCGCATCTGCCTGGTTGGAAAATGTTTTTAATGCTTTTGTAGCTGGGCGCTGTCCTCAGATAATCGCATGGTGTGCTTTCGCCGTAAAGCCTTTTTGAAATCTGACACAGCGGCTGGATTAACAAGAAGTCAAGCTTTTAACTGATGTATGACACTTGTATTTTCATTCATGTTAAATATTACTATTTCTGTAATTTGATTTTCGCGCTCTGCAATTTCACCAGATGTTGTCGAGGTGGGTCGCTAGCAGCATGTCTAGCCCAAATAGGTTATTAAGCACTATGAAATGACTATTGGTTAACTATTGGTTAAAAGCTATTGGTTAACTTAAACTAACCTATTTCTTTCTGCATTTCAGAATCTTTAAAAACAAATGTTTAACCTTTATTTAACTAGTCAGAACTCATTTTTATTTACAATAATGGCCTACCGGGGAACAGTGGGTTAACTGCCTTGTTAAGGGGCAGAACTACAGATTTTTACCTTGTCAGCTCGGGGATTTGATCTGTTCGGTTACTGGCCCAACGCTCTAACCACTAGGCTCCCTGCTGCCCCTAATGTACAACAGGAAGAGATATCATTAGCGTACAAAATAAGTAAAACAGGCTTTCAGGTCCTTTTACGTCAAATCTGTTAATAGCAGTGAATAAGCTATGTTCCACGTAGTTTTTTAAAGAATAATTTTAAAGGCATCCGACTATCCCCCTCTTACAATCATATTAATAGGCTCTACTGGCCAGCAATATAGGTCAATCTATAAAAAAAAAATGGGGGGGGGGGGTCAATGACAGTGGAGAGAAGTCCCCTAACACCTGTTGTTATTGTGAAACTACAGTGTCGCTACACAGGTATAAGGTAAATGTGAAATGTTAACATTCTGTGATCGCGTTGAGTTACAATTTTCTGATAGTACTGTACTGTATAGTTATGAACAAATAAAAAAAATGGGTAGCGTTTTTAAACTGCTGTAAAAACTGATGGATTAGATTGTAACAATGGTTGTAATAACACCGGGCTCCCTCCTATTAATTTACCATTGAGAAACATATGGCTATTACTACGCTAATACAACATATAGTGCCGGAGGATCTTTAGTATGACTTAATAATATCGACATGGAAATTAGTCTTCACTTGCACAATGGCGCAATTAGCCACGCCAGTAGATAGATCATAGAGCTATTGCCTATATGGCACTGCAACAGCCTAGGCTGTGTGTTCCACCTGTAGCAATCGTTTTTTTCTATAAAAGGCTTCCATGGGATGCTTTTCATTCCAATGGCTCTTCCACATCATACTCCCTTGGGAAACTAAAAGTACTGAAGCGTCAACATTTAAAGGGAAACCGAGGGAAGCGGCGACAAAAACCTGAAAAACGTAATGTAGCGTGTTCAATTTGTAAATGTACTTCTAACAAGCGTTGCATTATTCCAGCCGGTGGCTAGAGTAGGCTACACAGGTATAACAGAAATATGGTGTATCAATTCCTATCTCGCGACGTATCCACAACATTATCATTCTTCATCATGTATCACGGAAATTGACCGAGAAATACATGAACCGGATTTGCTTAAATTTCCCCATTCAACCCTCACTCATTATAGACCAAGAGCTCAAAAGAGGCGTGAAACAAAATGCACTTACCTCTCTTTTCACATTCCATAGTAATTTATCTTTGAATTCTTCATCTGGGCACGAACCCATGGCTCTCGGTGGTCTTGTGTCCGTCTCTGTGACAAAGTTACGACTGCAACAGCGTCAACGCGATTGTCCACAATCTCGGATGTCTGGTGCTCTCCGCCCTTTCATAAAGCTTTTATTTACTTCCCCCCCTCCTTCCTTCCCTCTCACAGCAAAGTGGTCGGGCCTCCAGATTGCAGGCGGTTGACGCATCTGTGTGGCGGTAGATGCGGTCCTACCGCGGAGCATTGAGAAGAGATCTTCATTTCATCTGTGTGGCGGTAGATGCGGTCCTGCCGCGGAGCATTGAGAAGAGATCTTCATTTCATCTGTGTGGCGGTAGATGCGGTCCTGCCGCGGAGCATTGAGGAGAGATCTTCACATCCCCTCAGAATGACGCCAGCGGTGCTTGACCCACCCCCTTTACCACTGTTTATCAATGGTGTCAATCACTTCACGTATCTCACGCACCATACACATCTCCAGCACTATGACAGCCAGTTATTTATAGCTCTCCTCTCTCTCTCTCTCTCTGTGTGTGTGTGTGTGGACAGGACGATTGGGGGATATTGAGGTGTGATGCTCAGAAGCATTTCAGCTGTAGTCTTTTTGTATGTAATATGAAAGAGCCATGAGGGTTTCAAAGACAGACTGACTCACAGAACAACAACACCGATAGGACAAACAAAACACACAATACTATAACAAAAACACAGGACACACACAACTGACACCATTTCTCATTCATTTTGTTGTGCTCCAGTCATGTGTGTGACTATCATTAAATTGATTAATGGTATTGTCATGTAACATATGCCAAAGCAAATAACCCTACTTGTACTAGTGCTTAATTCAATTAAGAAACACATGGCCATTATTCTGATTTAGGGCATGGGTTCGTCTGAGCCTATTTTGAGGCTAGGGATATCTTGAATGAAGATGATCGAGGCCAGCGGCTCCCTGTTTTAGAAGAAATGTATGTCATCGCATGTTTTGGCTGCAGTAGAAATTAATCAATGTAGTCATTATCATCATGATATACAGAATAACCTTTTTCACTGGGACTTTTTTTCTGTCATTATATCTCTAACTAGCTCCCCCATGTGGCCTGTCAATGAACTACAGATGTCTGCCCAGAATCATACCCAGTCGCGTCACTCCACTGGTTCCAGAACCATACCCAGTCGCGTCACTCCACTGGTTCCAGAACCATACCCAGTCGCTTCACTCCACTGGTTCCAGAACCATACCCAGTCGCTTCACTCCACTGGTTCCAGAACCATACCCAGTCGCTTCACTCCACTGGTTCCAGAACCATACCCAGTCGCTTCACTCCACTGGTTCCAGAACCATACCCAGTCGCTTCACTCCACTGGTTCCAGAACCTTGCCCGTCGATTCCAGAACCATGCCCGTCGATTCCAGAACCATGCCCGTCGATTCCAGAACCATGCCCGTCGATTCCAGAACCATGCCCGTCGATTCCAGAACCATTTCTGCTTCCCTCCACTGTCCAAGTGGAATATGGAGAGATGTTTCGTGAGCTGAAATAAAAGATCCCAGAAAGTGAGCTGCAGAAATGGCTACCAGAACTGTTGCCAGAGAACTAAATGTTCAATTCTCTACCATAAGCCGCATCCAACATCCTTTGAGAATTTGGCAGTACCTCCAACCGGACTAAACACATTGTGTAACCACGCCAGCCCAGGAACTCCATATCCGGCTTCTTCAGCAGCAGGATCGTCTGAAACCAGCCACCCGGACAGCTGATGAAACTGTCCATAGGGTGAGTAGCAGCGGGAGGAGAGAACACCTAGCTGACTTGTGGTGGCTATTCAGCAGCCTGATGGTCTGAGGGTAGAAACTATTGGCTAGTCTCTCAGTTTTTGCCATGATGCACCTGCACTGCCCGTGTCGGAGTGATTTAAGCGGGGAGAACAGAGCATGGCTTGGGTGCCTGATGATCTTCTTGGCCTTCCAGAGACACCTGGTGTTGTAGGTGTCCTGAGGGCAGGCAGTGTGCACCCAATGGTGCGTTTCGGCTGCACGTAGCAGCCTATGAAGAGCCTTGTGGTCCACGGTGGAGTTGACGTACCAGACTGCGATGCAGCCCGACAGTACGCTCTCGACGGTGCTCCTGTAGAACACTGTGAGGAGGTCCTCGGGGACAGACTGAATTCCTTCAGCATCCTGAGGTTGAAGAGTCGCTGTGGTGCCTTCTTCACCGCAGTGTCCGTGTGGTTAGACCATTTCAGCTACTCGGAGATGTGTACGCCGAGGAATTTGAAGTTATTGACCGTCTCCACGGCGGCCCCGTTGATGTGGATGGGGGCGTGTCCCTCCTGAAGTCCACAATGAGCTCCTTTGTTTTGGTAACGTTGAGAGAGAGGTTGTTTACCTGGCACCACGCAGTCAGAGTGCCTCCCTCCCTCCCTGTAGGCTGTCTGGTCATTGTTGGTGATCAAGCCTACTACTGTTGTGTCGTCAGCGAACTTGATGATGGAGTTGGAGCTGTGAGAGGCCACAAAGTCGTGCCAGAGTGAGAAAGCAATGAGAGCGAGGAAGCTATTCTGCTAAGCAGCTCATTGAAGCCTGTCGTTAGATTCTGGGTTAAACTTCTTATACTAGACACATGATACATCAGGAGTAATACTATAGTACGCGGAACAATAGAGACTGGTTTTTACATCACAAGTTAATGATTATCAATAGGAGCCAGATGGCTGTGGAATGTGCTGGGTAGACGGGAGGAAGTCACAGGATTGCTATTGGTGATACGAGTGGAGATCTTTGGATTAGGCATCAACGGGGTTGAGGTCAGGTGACCTTAAGGGAGAAGGAACAGTTATTACCCCATCACTTCCTGTAGAACCATAAAAGATGTAATGTTGGAGAAGAGGAGGAGTGCATCTAAATTGGAGTATAAAAAAAAAATATATATATATATATATACTGCTCAAGAAAAAGGGAACACTTAAACAACACAATGTAACTCCAAGTCAATTACACTTCTGTGAAATCAAACTGTCCACTTAGGAAGCAACACTGATTGACAATAAATTTCACATGCTGTTGTGCAAATGGAATAGACAACAGGTGGAAATTATAGGCAATTAGCAAGACACCCCCCAATAAAGGAGTGGTTCTGCAGGTGGTGACCACAGACCACTTCTCAGTTCCTATGCTTCCTGGCTGATGTTTTGGTCACTTTTGAATGCTGGCGGTGCTCTCACTAGTGGTAGCATGAGACGGAGTCTACAACCCACACAAGTGGCTCAGGTAGTGCAGCTCATCCAGGATGGCACATCAATGCGAGCTGTGGCAAGAAGGTTTGCTGTGTCTGTCAGCGTAGTGTCCAGAGCATGGAGGCGCTACCAGGAGACAGGCCAGTACATCAGGAGACGTGGAGGAGGCCGTAGGAAGGCAACAACCCAGCAGCAGGACCACTACCTCCGCCTTTGTGCAAGGAGGAGCATGAGGAGCACTGCCAGAGCCTTGCAAAATGACCTCCAGCAGGCCACAAATGTGCATGTGTCTGCTCAAACGGTCAGAAACAGACTCCATGAGGGTGGTATGAGGGCCCGACGTCCACAGGTGGGGGTTGTGCTTACAGCCCAACACCGTGCAGGACGTTTGGCATTTGCCAGAGAACACCAAGATTGGCAAATTCGCCACTGGCGCCCTGTGCTCTTCACAGATGAAAGCAGGTTCACACTGAGCACATGAGCACATGTGACAGACCTGACAGAGTCTGGAGACGCCGTGGAGAACGTTCTGCTGCCTGCAACATCCTCCAGCATGACCGGTTTGGCGGTGGGTCAGTCATGGTGTGGGGTGGCATTTCTTTGGGGGGGCCGCACAGCCCTCCATGTGCTCGCCAGAAGTAGCCTGACTGCCATTAGGTACTGAGATGAGATCCTCAGACCCCTTGTGAGACCATATGCTGGTGCGGTTGGCCCTGGGTTCTTTCTAATTGCAAGACAATGCTAGACCTCATGTGGCTGGAGTGTGTCAGCAGTTCCTGCAAGAGGAAGGCATTGATGCTATGGACTGGCCCGCCCGTTCCCCAGACCTGAATCCAATTGAGCACATCTGGGACATCATGTCTCGCTCCATCCACCAACGCCACGTTGCACCACAGACTGTCCAGGAGTTGGAGGATGCTTTAGTCCAGGTCTGGGAGGAGATCCCTCAGGAGACCATCCACCACCTCATCAGGAGCATGCCCAGGCATTGTAGGGAGGTCATACAGGCACGTGGAGGCCACACACACTACTGAGCCTCATTTTGACTTGTTTTAAGGACATTACATCAAAGTTGGATCAGCCTGTAGTGTGGTTTTCCACTTTAATTTTGAGTGTGACTCCAAATCCAGACCTCCATGGGTTGATAAATTTGATTTCCATTGATCATTTGTGTGATTTTGTTGTCAGCACATTCAATTATGTAAAGAAAAAAGTATTTAATAAGAATATTTCATTCATTCAGATCTAGGATGTGTTATTTTAGTGTTCCCTTTATTTTTTTGAGCAGCATATATATATATATACACATACATACACACACACATGCTTGTGTTGGTGTAAACATGTTTTGTCTGATGCAGCTGTATTGATCCTCTGGGAAGAATAAACTTGGTTTAAGCTTTCATAATGTCCGTAGAGTTTATTTACTCTGAGAATTAGAACCTAACACTGTGACACAAAGACTGGGCTATTTGTGTTGTATTATTATTTGAAACGTTTTTATTACGGAAAACCAAGTGAAAAACAAAAAGGAATAAAGATTCAACTGCATTAAAAACACAAGAGGCTCTTAAGTGTTAAGAGGAAATGTCTTGAGTGAATACTTGATTAAAATTGTTAATAAGCACGATCTGCCATTCATTAACCTCGTCCCCCCACGGGGGCTACTGCACAAAGCATTGGGCAGAAGTATCTGGTAACGAGGATGAACGATTCATAGACGTCGCTGAATGTGTCCCTCGTGTTAATTTCATTGTAAGTCTTTGGCATGATTATATGTCAAAATGTGAAATGAGAAAATCTCAAAACTATATACTCAAAAAAAAAAAAAACATTCACCGTGTTCCCTGTCTATTCACAGAAGGCACTAGGGCTATGATAGCCGATTTTGAATCTATAACTTGTCACACAACGCCAAAAGAAATGGTCTATAGCTGTATAATAAATGAACCTGTGTCTAACAGTCCGATGGCTACCTATTCGTAGTCTGTAGACCTATCTGATATGTGATTGGCTGCTGAAGTGATGACAGTATAGGACTGTCTCAAATGGCACCCCTATTCCCTATATAGATCCCCACAATACCCATAAAACCTAGCGGTCAAACAGGGAAATGGTTCCACCATTTATTTTCCCTCCTAGATTTTTAGAAACACTTAAAATAAGGGCTGTGTTTCACGTTGACTTACCCTGGCGTGACGTTTTGGTGATGCAACTCTCTCGGACAAGGTGACTTTATCAATATAGTTGCCTGTGTTTACCCACACTTCTGTATTCTGTAGTGCACTACATTTGGACCCTGGTCAAAAGTAGTGCACAATACAGAAAATAGAATGCAGCCTAAATTATCTGAATAAAAGCCTAAATTATCTGAATAAAAGACAAAATTATCTGAATAAAAGCTCACATGGGAAAATATATCTTACCGGTTCCAT
The DNA here is from genome assembly GCF_029448725.1 of Salvelinus fontinalis. Classification (NCBI taxonomy): domain Eukaryota; kingdom Metazoa; phylum Chordata; class Actinopteri; order Salmoniformes; family Salmonidae; genus Salvelinus; species Salvelinus fontinalis. The sequence goes on from NC_074697.1 coordinate 3,010,476, forward strand.
TCTACACTGAGGTATAAACATGAAGATCGTCATTTTGATTGATTGTGAAGAAGAGAGTTCTATATAAACTTAAAAAAGGACAAATAGCGTAAGCACCTCAACGTTTTTAAAAATCATCCGTTGTCCATCGACAAAAAGTCTGTCAGGCACCAGGGTGATGCAGCATGACAGCCATTTTGTGCCCAAGGCCATATTTGTGAGACTACCGACAACAGTGCCTCAGCGGTGGGTGTTTGTGAATGAGTGAAGAGCCAGCGGGGAACCAGTTTCCTTTCTCTTGCACCCTTTTCCCTACATAATGCACTACTTTTGACCAGTGCCATATGGGCATAGGATGGGGAAATAGGGCACCATTTGGAAGCCAACACTAACTCTCACCAAGGATTGCAGTAGAAGCAATTGGTGTTGCTGATAAGTATGATGAATCATCGGACCCATTCTTTGGGAGAAGGCTCTCTTTGAGATGTGACTGACCAGGAGACAAGGAGTTGAAGGATTAGTAGTACACTTGGTAGTACACTTCATAGTGCGCCATTTGAGACGTATGCTTAGTGTCCCAGCGGCCGGTCGTCGTAGGTGCTGTACCTCTTGACGTGGATACGGCGCACGCGCTCCCTAAGGTCCGCCCCCGAGTGGGTGGGGCCTTCCTCCTCCTCACTGTGGGAACCGCAGTGAGCGTGGCGACGGCGTGTGGCCTCCAATAAGGTGTCGTCAGGGACAGGAAGTGTCTCATAGAGCAGAGCGTTCAGGGTCTCCTCGTAGATCTTGGCCTCCGGGAACTCTACCTGGGATAGACAGGCAGATAGACTTTTGCTGGGCAAAAGTAGTGTGAGTGAGTGAGTGAGTGAGTGAGTGAGTGAGTGACTGACAGTGACAGAGTGAGTGAATGACAGAGTGAGTGAGTGAATGACAGAGTGAGTGAGTGAATGACAGAGTGAGTGAGTGACTGACAGTGACTGTGTGACAGAGTGAGTGACAGAGTGAGTGAGTGAGTGAGTGAGTGAGTGAGTGAGTGACTGACTGACTGAGTGAGTGACTGACTGACTGACTGACTGACTGAGTGACTGACTGACTGAGTGACTGACAGAGTGACAGAGTGACTGTGTGACATAGTGAGTGACAGAGTGAGAGAGTGAGAGAGTGAGTGAGTGAGTGAGTGACTGAGTGAGTGAGTGACTGAGTAAGTGACTGACTGACTGAGTGACTGACTGAGTGACTGAGTGACCGACTGAGTGACTGAGTGACCGACTGAGTGTGACTCTGAACAAACCTTGGTCTGTTTTTTCTCCGTGGCGTAGACTATGGAGGTGCAGCAGACCTCTGCCAGTTTGCGTCCCTGTCCGTAGAACGACCAGCAGCAGATCTCGTCACCGATCACGTCCTTGATGAAGAGAACACGGCCATTGTAGCTCAGAGACAGCTTGTCAAACAGCTCAATGTTCCTCAACAGGTTGTCGTCTGAATTACTGTGGAGGAATACAGCCCACGGGTCAAGAAGTACAGTAAGTATTTAATTGTCAACACAGTACATGATGAGTATTTTAGAGGCCCTCACGAAGCACTTACCAGCAGTCATTACCTATTAGTGACTCTCCAAACAATAGAACAAGCATAGAGCTGCCATTTTGTAAGGCACTAGACTTGTAGTAGTAGTAGTACCTTGTATAGGAGTACTTGTTGTTGCTTCGGTTGTACAGCAGCTTTACTACAGGCTTGGTGCAGGCCTGGATCAGTCTCACCTCCTCCTTGGCAGAGGTGATCACAGGGATTACACACAGAGACAGCTCTTTCTGGTCCTGTTACAGTACATAGAAGACACCACAGGCAGGCAGCCTGTTACAGTATATAAGACACCACAGGCAGGCAGCCTGTTACAGTACATAGAATACACCACAGGCAGCCTGTTACAGTACATAGAATACACCACAGGCAGCCTGTTACAGTACATAGAATACACCACAGGCAGCCTGTTACAGTACATAGAATACACCACAGGCAGCCTGTTACAGTACATAGAATACACCACAGGCAGCCTGTTACAGTACATAGAATACACCACAGGCAGCCTGTTACAGTATATAGAATACACCACAGGCAGCCTGTTACAGTATATAAGACACCACAGGCAGCCTGTTACAGTATATAAGACACCACAGGCAGCCTGTTACAGTATATAAGACACCACAGGCAGCCTGTTACAGTATATAAGACACCACAGGCAGCCTGTTACAGTATATAAGACACCACAGGCAGCCTGTTACAGTATATAAGACACCACAGGCAGCCTGTTACAGTATATAAGACACCACAGGCAGCCTGTTACAGTATATAAGACACCACAGGCAGCCTGTTACAGTATATAAGACACCACAGGCAGCCTGTTACAGTATATAAGACACCACAGGCAGCCTGTTACAGTATATAAGACACCACAGGCAGCCTGTTACAGTATATAAGACACCACAGGCAGCCTGTTACAGTATATAAGACACCACAGGCAGCCTGTTACAGTATATAAGACACCACAGGCAGCCTGTTACAGTATATAAGACACCACAGGCAGCCTGTTACAGTATATAAGACACCACAGGCAGCCTGTTACAGTATATAAGACACCACAGGCAGCCTGTTACAGTATATAAGACACCACAGGCAGCCTGTTACAGTATATAAGACACCACAGGCACCCTGTTACAGTACATATATACTGTAACAGGCTGCCTGTGGTGTATTCTATATACTGTAACAGGCTGCATACTGCATGACAGAGAGTGACTCACAAGACTCCGGCCTCTCATCAATGTGTGTCACTACCGTAAGCTTCATAATGTGACGCAATGTTCTCTATCGTCTAACGTTTTGAACAAGTTGACTGCAGGTATTTACTTAAGTAGTTAAAAAGATTCAAATATGTATATATTTTTTTTTTAAATGAATAATTAAGAAATTGTTTAAAATGGTATTGAAAATCCATCCTGTGGACTTTTCCAAATACTCCAGTATATGGTATACAACCCAAGCGTAGAAACGTGTATTTACTAAACTACCACAAGTGTAGAGCATATTACATCAAACGTTGTAAAAATGTAAAGCATCTCTGAGGTTGAGCAAATCTCTCTCATAAAGCTTTATCATTTCAGTCTTAAAAATTGCTCAAAGATTTAATAATATAAGCCTCTGAGCAGTAAATTCCAATCTGAAAATGGACTACACATCATTCATAAACTGTTAAGTGACATCCCCCATCTGTCACAAAAAAAAGGGGACATGACATAAATGAAAGCCAGAGGGGTTTTTAATTCAACATGGCATTGATTCAAGACTCAGCATAGATGAGGTAAAGGGGTCAATGGAACGCAGACCTTGGGGGATAGAGGAAGGACGCCGGATTGGCGCGCATTCAACAAATCTGATCTAACCAAGTGGATATTTGTCAAAACCGTCATGATTCATGTATTGTAACAGGCCTACAATGTGGTAATGTAACGGATGTGAAATGGCCAGCTAATTAGCGGTGGTGCGCGCTAATAGCGTTTCAGTCGGTGACGTCACTCGCTTTGAGACCTTGAAGTAGTGGTTCCCCTTGCTCTGCAAGGGCCGCGGCTTTTGTGGAGCGATGGGTAACGATGCTTCGTGGGTAACTGTTGTTGATGCTTGGCATTGCGCTTGGTGATCTTAGACTTGTGTGCGGCTGCTCTGCCACGGAAACCCATTTCATGAAGCTCCCAACGAACAGTTCTTGTGCTGACTTTGCTTCCAGAGGCAGTTTGGAACTCGGTAGTGAGTGTTGCAACTGAGAACAGACGTTTTTTTACAGGCTTCAGCACTCGGCGGTCCAGTTCTGTAAGCTTGTGTGGCCTACCACTTCAGGGCTGAGCCGTTGTTGCTCCTAGACATTTCCATTTCACAATAACAGAACTTACAGTTGACCGGGGCAGCTCTAGCAGGTCAGAAATGAAACAAACTGACTTGAAATGTTATCCCATGACAGTGCCACGTTGAAAGTCACTGAGCTCTTCAGTAAGACCATTCTACTGCCAATGTTTGTCTATGGAGATCGCATGGCTGTGTGTTCGATTTAATACACCTGTCCGCAACAGGTGTGGCTGAAATAGCAGAATCCACAAATTTCAAGGGGTGTCCACATACTTTTTTATTTATAGTATATGTGCTGTGATTTGTCAATTCAACTCAAATGACATTACTGCTGATGCATTGTGGGGGGCATTGCCTAGGCAACTAATGACCCATTTACTTGCTTCAGCAAGGAACAAAAAACGTTTAATCCCATTGTTAAGAGTCCACGTTACGGCCGAAACAGACTCAACTAGACTCCCGTCTTCAGTCAGCTGCTCATTCCACAATACCATTTTTCTTTTAATGGTCATTTTATTTTCACGACCGTCTTCATCCATAACCATCAGTTATATGGTAATTGTGTTAGCCCTAACTGCCACTTATAGTAAACAAACAGTACTGTTGTCCTTCAGCCACTAACAGAGTAGACAAACTGGTTAAAGCAAGTATCACAACACGAGGAACCAACCAAAATGGCAGCAAACAAACACACATTACAGTACAGTATGTTGCCTTCATGCACCGATTTAGGATCTAGCAAAGCTGCAGGTTGGATCACACAGCCTGCACCCCAAGCACCCCATTCCCTATGTAGTGCCATAATTCTGTCCAGAGTCCTATGGGGCATTCGTAGCACACGTCTCTCTCTGTGTCACTGACCTGCAGGCCTCCCTGGCACAGCTCCACCAGACCCTGGATCAGGTAATACTTGGCCTCAGCCAGCAGCTCCAGAACCCCCTGCCTGGCAGGGGGCAAGGTGACCGCTTCCTCCCGCAGGTACGTCAGGATGGAGCCAAAGTGCTTCCCACAACGATCTATCAGGATCCAGCCTGGAAAGGACCATGCAAGGCAAGTGAAAGGAAACGATCAATTCCGGTCAGATTTTTAGATTACAAATACCATTTAGATGTACAGGTCCTATGGCACATCATAAAAAAGATACACCGAAATATGCTAATTATTGCTTTAGCCACCTGTTCCATTCTGAAGTCTATATAAGACTAAGTAGAGTTTCCTCTATGTTTCTGATCACATAAGAGCGACAGGGAACTCAGCTTTTGTAAATTGTTAATTGACAGTCTTTCGCACCTTCTCTGTCAATGAAGACCTCCTTCCTGCCACTGAACATGGCCTTCAGCATGGAGTCCTGCCTGGTGAGCACCTGCAGCGTGGTGTAGAATAGGGTCCCCCCTACGTTTAGACGCACATACTTGTTACCCAGGCCCAACGCTGCTCTGTAGCTGCACGTCTTGGACTTGGGACACACCATCTGGGAGGCTGGGGAGGGGGGGGAGAATAGGATGGAAATGTCTCTTTGGCATCACCATACAAGAGTGTAAAAGATATCATACACATTACAAAACAGTCAGCCTAGCACACTGTATAGCCTACATAAAACAGAGGATATTGGCACATTCATTCATAACACACCGCTGGTCCATGTATACCTTCATAGGGAGGTCTGATGGCTTGGGAGCCAGTGGAGATGGCCTGGGTCTGGAGGCATAGCCGGTGCAGGGGGAGCTGGCAGCTGTCCCCGGACATGTCCCTCTGAAGGTAGATGACCACCCTGCAGACGGAGGTCTTGATGTCCCCCGCCGTGGTGAGAGCTACTGGGGGGGCCGCCACAGCCTCTCACTGGCCCTGCAGATCATACCTGGTGGAGGGGAGGCAATAGAAAACCACTGCTTTCTTTAGGCCTTGCCCTCAAAGCCCTGGCCTCTGCTGAGATGACAGACTAACAAAGTGACAGTTGGGTCAACGTCCTTCTGAAAGGACTGAAATCTGAAACCTTAAATTTATAGTCATTGACTGAAATGAGACCAGAGTTGGCCAACGTGGTCATACGTAAACACCAATAGTCGAAAACATTGTGAACACAATGGCTGGAGGAAGCCACCCACCCAATCAGTATCTTCCTCTCGATTTCCCTTTCCCCTAGCATGGAATGTGGCTGGGCCCACTATGCTGTGTGTGTGTATGTCCATCTTCATACAATAAACAAACTGTCTTATTTGGGAGAATGTCCCCAAAAACGTTGCATACCAGTGGAAGACAGTGGGTCTCTGGGGAACTTGGGTGCAGCAGTGTAATTTGTATTGTGTTATCAACCCATTCCACATATTATGGTTACTACTATAAAAATACAATGGCATGTATTTTCATAACGGTCATGGCATACGTCCTAATAAGTATAGTCACATTAGAGATTACTGCAATAAGCATACAACGTCTGTACGTATAATTATGAGATGAGGCCAACTAACTAGCAACATGCCATAAGGTTGAGTCACAAATTGTATTCAACTAGCTACTTAAAGTTAGCTGTACTGGCTTGCTAGCTAGCTACTGGCTAACTTACTGTTGTTAGCCAGCTATAATGTGTCTTAATAGAACATTAAAAAATATCTGTCTACGTACAAATTCAAGATCATTGAGACGAACTTAAATGACCTAGTCCTAGTGTTTAATAACTAGCTAACGTTAGCTGGCAAACCTAACTTGAAAGATAGAGTCAAATGTGTTGCTTACGGACTTTCTCATTTGCCACCCCGGCAAAAGCTAGCTGAAGATAGCTAAAATTAGCTAGATAGTATATTTTATAGATACTCACCCACGCCGTCTTTCTCTTGGGGTAATTATTTTGCTGAACAGTTCAGTACATTATAAGCTATGTAATGTAGCTACGCCAAACTACAATGGTAAATATTCACAAGGCAACGACGTTAAATAACTATCACCAACTACAGAAAAGTTGACTACACAAATAATTCTTCTTCGATAGTTTAACGGCGGATGGCATCCAATAAATGTTGCATTACCGCCACCTACTAGACTGGAGTACAACTCCTTTATAATTTGCTTGAAAAAATAAATAAACAAATACCCTACCATCTAACACTACACTCACAAAAATGATTAAAAAAAATAAAACCACCCTATTCCACTATTTAAATCTATGTAGTCCTCCCTCAGGCCAACAGCCTGAAAGGATGGGACACCACCACTGTAACTCTTCTGATGTCAAGTCTCACCCGCCAAAATACATCTCTGCAGCTGCCACCACAACCTCAATTTTCTGCGACTTACGTTCCATCCCCGTTCCATTTTCTGCGACTTTACCGTTCAGTCCCTGCAATACATATATCACTTGTTGGCCTATCCCTCTGTACTGGTACAGATCTACCACTCCTCTCAGGAGCCCTCCCCCTTGACACATCTTCCTCTACTTTCTTCACTGCCTCAGCATATGACAACTTCTGCACAACTCTAACCCTGGAAACCTCAACCTGCCTCTCTCGCACGGGACGTGTCTGATCCCCAGCCCCATGGGCACCCATACAATTAAAACATAACCACTTTTCCCAAAAACTTCACTCCTACTGTCACAGGCTCATCTTTATCCTGACCCTCGGTGCAAGCCTCGGGCTCCGAGAACTTCACCACACCCAACACCTCGGTTACTTCGCCCTCGTTCACTTCCATTTCTCCCCCCGTCTTCAGATCACTCTGGTTACACTTTCTAAAATTCTTCTTTAACACACCATCTTACTTTTTTCCGCATATTTATAACCGACTCAAGCTCACCGCTGCCTCTCTTTTTCCCTCCATTCCTCCTCCGTATTCTAACTATATGTCTCCTTATGTTAATACAGCACTTATTCTGACATAACGTTACATCTAGTTCTTGCCTTCTCAAATGACGCCATTTAACCGGCTGTCACAATCTCCGTACAATCAGCACGAACCCCTCGGGATGTAAGAGCTCAACAGTGCATCAAATTTATAAAGCAGCTGCTTCGTCTTGATGTTCTTCTTCATCAAAAGCTATCAGGACGCTTTTCCATTTCAAACAAGCACGCTCTTCCAACCACCATCCACCATCTCGCTTGATACCCTGTCCCCAACACGACTAGTTTTACTACAAATAATGTTTGTGTACTACAATTCCCATCAACCCCCCCCCCCCCCCTACCGGAAGTTACACTAGTTGGTCAAACACAACTGTTCCCTGGCAGCCGAAGTCTACTGTGGATTATATGCCACATAACCGCCACGTTGATATAACGTTTAAATACATTTAAGGTAAGTGAATGACTGACTTTAAGAGTTTTCTCACTTGTAAACAATAATAATTAGAATTTTGTACAGATTGTAGTTAGCAACTCACGCTCGGCTAATAGCTGGTCAGCTAAATGAAACAGTTCACTAATGCTACCGGCCTCTACTAGCTATTTTGCCCACAACAGGACAGTCCGATAAGGGCATCAGGGCAAGCTGTGAGATAGCCAGCTAACGTTAATTAGCTATCCAGATAGCTAGCTAAGTAGCAAGACCCCACTGAAGAACCGGCGTTGGCTAGTTAACGTTAACCTAGCTACATAATATTGCCAAAGTAGCAGCTGGCTAGCTAGCACTGATTAACGGTTATTGTATGTGTGCCAACTAATTCGTAACTAATTGATGTCAGATATGTTGCTATTGATTATTCAAAGGTCACAGAATCAAATAGTATGTTTTTTATTTGTTATTGTAAACTATATTTTCAGGTATTCTCTCTTGTCACCTACTCCTCGCGTTTACTAATGTAGCAACGGTCATAAATTGTTAAACGGTTAAAAAACGTTTGTGAATAAATGCAACAGTTGGACAATGTATGAAGATACTCCAAACTTTTAGAATATTTATATTCCATTAGATATTTACTGAATTATAGCACATTTTACTGGCATGGACAAATAATTAATGTTCATGGTTTTTGGTGGGAATTCAAGTATTTCATTTATTGGAAAATGTCACTTTCTTTATTAGAATGCACTCCATATTTTCTTATTGTATCAGGGTTTTCACCTTTTTACCCTTTGTGTTAAAATAAAGACAGTTACAGTGCATTTGGAAAGTATTCAGACCCCTTGACTTTTCCACATTTTGTTATATAACCTTATTCTGAAATAGATTTATTTTATTTTATTCCCTCATCAATCTACACACAATACCCCATAAATGATTGGACATGATTTGGAAAGGCATACACCACTCTGTATATGGTTCCACAATTGTCAGTGCATGTCAGATCAAAAACCAAGCCACAAGGTCGAAGGAATTGTCCGTAGAGCTCCGAGACAGGATTGTGTCGAGGCACAGATCTAGGGAAGGGTACCAAAAAATGTCTGCAGCATTGAAGGTCCCCAAGAACACTGTGGCCTCCATCATTCTTAAATGGAAGGCATTTGGAACCACCAATACTCTTCCTAGAGCTGGCCGCCCGGCCAAACTGAGCAATTGACGGAGAAGGGCCTTGGTCAGGGAGGTGACCAAGAACCCGATGGTCACTCTGACAGAGCTCCAGAGTTCCTCTGTGGAGATGGAAGAACCATCCAGAAGGTCAACCATCTCTGCAGCACACCACCAATTAGGCCTTTATGGTAGAGTGGCCAGACTGAAGCCACTCCTCAGTAAAAAGCACATGACAGCCCGCTTGGAATTTCCCAAAAGGCACCTAAAGGACTCTCAGACCACGAGAAACAAGATTCTTTGGTCTGATGAAACCAAGATTGAACTATTTAACCTGAATGCCAAGCATCACGTCTGGCGGATACCTGGCACCATCCCTATGGTGAAGCATGGTGGTGTCAGCATCATGCTGTGGGGATGTTTTTCAGCAGCAGGGACTGGGAGACTAGTCAGGATCGAGGGAAAGATGAACGGACAGATTCTTGATGAAAACCTGCTCCAGAGCGCTCAGGACCTTAGACTGGGGCGATGGTTCATCTTCCAACAGGACAACGACCAAAAGCACACAGCCAAGACAACGCAGGAGTGGCTTCGGGACAAGACTTTGAATGTCCTTGAGTGGCCCAGCCAGAACCCGGACTTGAACCCGATCGAACATCTCTGGAGAGACCTGAAAATAGCTGTGAAGCAACACTCCCCATCCAACCTGACAGAGCTTGAGAGGATCTGCAGAGAAGAATGGGAGAAACTCCCCAAATACAGATGTGCCAAGTTTGTAGCGACATACCCAAGAAGACTCGAGGCTATAGTCGCTGCCAAAGGTGTTTCAACAAAGTACGGAGTAAAAGGTCTGAATACTTATGTATAAGTTTTATTTTTTATAATAAAACCTGTTTTTTGCTTTGTAATTATGGGATGTTGTGTGTAGATTGATGAGGGGGAAAAAACAATTTAATACATTTTAGAATAAGGCTGTAGCGTAACAATGTGGAAAAGATCAAGGGGTCAGAATACTTTCCGAATGCACTGTATGTACCTCATTTGCATAAATACACCCAGTGTATTTGCATATATGAATAAGTTAACATAAAGGGGCGGAACAGGGCTGCAACAATCAAACACTTTTTTTTTTTTTTTGGTCTACACAACGTGCACTCACCTGCGCTTTCTAGACAGCCTCATGAATTACTATTGTGTGGCTTCGTTTATTAGGATCCCCATTAGCTAATGCCCATGCAGTTATAGACAAGAACAACATCAGATATTACATTAAAATTAGTCGGAAAGACGCCTAGAGACAACAAATACTGTTTACACACTATGCATGTTTACATATTCATATTGTTATATACATTAGTTAAATGAGATCTTTGGAAAAGAGGAGAGGCGCTGTGACACAATGTTTTATTCAAGTTGCTTTCATTTCAGTGCATCTCATTTCTAAACATTTCAACTAGATTAAATTATTACTTTTATTTTTTTTATTCAACAACAACAAAAATATCTTTAGTCTTTCTGAAATAAAGTGTTATTGGTCGCATACAAAGCAGATGGTTTTGCAGTTGTAGCAAAATGCTTGTGATGTAAGTGTTGAGGCGGTGCGTTAAGTCCCTGACAAAGCTTAAGCCTTCTTATAGAATCAACGAAAAGACGGATGTGTCCCCGTTGAGTTCATTTCAGCAATTACCGGGGGTGTGTTTGACAGGTCATTACAAACCATTTCCGCGGTCGTAACAGTGGAAAACATGACAGGCACAAGCAAGAGTATGAAGGAGTCGCATGAGTGAAATGAAAGCGTTCAATCCAGCGAGCTTTTAATGGCAAGATGTTGCACACCTCCGACACAGGAAATGGAAGTCTGAAAAAATATAGATCCTCAGGTGGGCGGGGCATGTGCATTACTATACTAATGTGACACACCTGACCCAAAATAATACAAATCCCCAAGTTATCTTTCACCTATTCCGCCCTCTTAGATCGGTGCAGATTAGCGAGAGATGAGGACAGGAAACCTCTTTAGACTAGATTGAGATGCAGGATAAAATAAACTAAAAGTTAAATAAATAAAACATCCATATAATCCATTGGTGTTAAAGCAGTTGTTTTCCCAGCCCCCTAATCTGTATCCCGGCTCTTGGGGACAGGTCTTGTGGCCATGACGAAAGACCCGTTGGCTGAAGCTGGTCTTCATTTTGATGAGCTCAACAAGCTACGGGTGCTGGAACCAGAGGTGGACCAGAAGACCAGGGAGCTCAAGGAGGAGTGTGAAGACTTTGTTGACAGTAAGAGCAGTCCATTATCTTCTGATTCGTGTCCCAAATGGCACCATATTCCCTATATAGTGGGCACTGAGCAAAAAGTAGTGCCCAGGTAATAGGGTGATGTTTGGTATGGACGACTGTGGTTCAGTTGTGTAATTTGCATAGAATATTGTTTTGTAAAGAACAGCGGAGATGTCTACTCACATCTCTTCCTAATGTTAAAACTGTTTTCGTCAAATATTGTTGCCCCCTAATTACAGAATTTGGTATTATTAACTTTCGTGCATTCATTCAATACACAGAAATGGGCCAGTTTCAGAAGATAGTGGGTGGTCTCATCGAGCTGGTGGATGAATTGGCAAAAGAGGCAGAGACAGAAAAGATGAAGGTAAGGGTCTGCGTTGGCTCTTTTTTTAAGTGTTGTGAGTTTCTTAGTCCATCTTTACAGGGCTCAGACACACACAGACAGACAGACAGACAGACAGACAGACAGACAGACAGACAGACGCTTGTTGTTCACTCCTTCAGTCAATTGTTTTCAACGTGTCAGTCAGATCAATGTGACCGCTGGGTCTAAAATCTGCCTATTTTTGCAAGCAATCTCGGGTTGAAAACAAAAGTGGACTTTGACTGCTAGCTAGCTAGGCCACTAAGTACACTTGTTGCACTTCTCTGTGGGAATGACCTGAGGGCTTGTTATCTGTGTGAACAACCTACTGCTGTACTGCCTCCTTCTCCCAGGCTATTGGAGCCAGGAACCTGTTGAAGTCTGTGGCCAAGCAGAGGGAGGCCCAGCAACAGCAGCTCCAGGCCCTGATAGCAGAGAAGATGATGCAGCTGGAGAGGTAAGAAGACTTTAAATCCATTTCACCTCAAAAAAGCACAAGAAAGATGATTGACACCCAACATCTCAGATTGTTCTGAAATTGTTTTTGTTGTTGTTAGAAACAGATTTGTATTCCTGAAACATTTTATTATGTTGAAATATAATTTGATGTCTGAGTAATTAAGATAATTGATTGCAACCAAATTGGTCATTTTTTTATTTATTTATAGGATTCATATCACAGGTTGTTGGTGGAACCTTAATTGGGGAGGACGGGTTCCACAATGATTCATATAATGTTCAATAAATATAGTACCTAACATACGATTTGGAACACAATTCTTTGGAAGCATGAGTAAGACACGAGGAATCCAATAAAATGATCAGAAGCCCCCCCCACGGACCCCCCCCCCCCCCCACACCACTCCCACCCCAACAACCAGTATACAGTATCAGTTCCTAATGTCTGACATGTAGTATGGAGATGCTGCTTGGATTATTGTTTCTTCATACTATGTCATGCATTCCTAAAGTTGGATTCATAATTTCTTACTCAATGACAGGAAGAAGTTTGGTCTAAATCAGATGTTGGGTACTATTTTTGTTTAATATTATGTGAATCCTATAAATTAAAAAAGGGACAATTTTTGGTGGAATCAATTAGCTTAATTTCTTAGATACAATTTCAACAAAATAATGTTTCAGGAATGCTAGTCTTATCTGGGGGGTTTTTAACTACAGAAATTATTTCGGGAAACAATCTGAGATGGTGGGTTTCATAACTTTCTGAAATGACATGGAATGACCCTGTAGCATGGTCCCAGATCTATTTGTGCTTTTGCCCACTCCATTGTCAAGCCAAACATGTTTGGGAATGACAATTCCATATGGTGTTGGCAAGGGAGCAGAAACGGACTGACACCCAGGCTTAGAAGACTGAGCAGATTTAGTGTTTTTCTTATTTCATCTTGTTCTGAGGACAGCTCTGCCTCAAGGCAGAAACGAACGTGATTGGACTCCCGAGTGGCGCAGTGGTCTAAGACACCTCATCGCAGTGCTAGCTGTGCCACTAGAGATTCTGGGTTCGAATCCAGGCTCTGTCGCAGCCGGCCGGGAGACGCATGGGGCGGCGCACAATTGGCCCAGCGTCGTCCGGGTTAGGGGAGGGTTTGGCCTGCAGGGTTGTCCTTGTCCCATCGAGCACTAGCGACTCCTGTGGCGGGCCGGGCGCAGTGCACGCTGACCAGGTCGCCAGGTGTACGGTGTTTCCTCCGACACATTGGTGTGGCTGGCTTCCAGGTTAAGTGGTTATTGTGTCAAGAAGCAGTGCGGTTGGGTTGGGTTGTGTTTCGGAGGACGCACGGCTCTCGAATTTCGCCCCTCCCCAGTCCGTACGGGAGTTGCAGCGGTTAGACAAGACTGTAACTACCAATTGGCTACCACGAAAAAGGGGTAAATAAAATCTATATATAAAAAATAAAAATTTATTAGGAAAGAAATGTAAGACGTATCAAATCTCCTTGTGAAATCAATAATGATGAGGAAATCTAGTCAGTTAGTGTCTCATTCTCAAGAGTTGACCTTAAAGTCAGTCAGTTCTTTAGTCGGTTGGTTCTTTAGTCGGTTGGTTATTTAGTCGGTTGGTTATTTAGTCGGTTGGTTATTTAGTCGGTTGGTTATTTAGTCGGTTGGTTATTTAGTCGGTTGGTTATTTAGTCGGTTGGTTATTTAGTCGGTTGGTTATTTAGTCGGTTGGTTATTTAGTCGGTTGGTTATTTAGTCGGTTGGTTATTTAGTCGGTCGGTTATTTAGTCGGTCGGTTATTTAGTCAGTTGGTTATTTAGTCAGTCAGTTAGTTGGTTATTTAGTCAGTTATTCAGTCAGTCACCTGGGTTTTAATTAAGTTTGTTTAATCTATTCCAGGTATCGTATCGAGTATGAAGCTCTCTCCAAAGTGGAGGCTGAGCAGAAGGAGTTCATTGACCAGTTCATTCTGCAGAAATAAGGAGCGTGACGAAAGCCCGCAGTATTCGTGTGCGTTTGTGACCATGTTTCCAGGGTGCCTGTATTGTTTTCTATGGGTGATATCCACTACACTATGGGTTCACGCGAATCGCTCATCTGAACACGATAACCTTTCTGACACCCCACACAAGCAATCCAAAACTGCTCCAACTAAAAACAGACATGTTTTGCTTAGCGAGACGGACTACATGCGAAGTTAGAAGTAACTTGTCACCCGTCTATTAGAGCAAAACATGTATTTTCACTAGCAGGTGTCTGAAGTGACAACCCTCCTTCCTAGTTATAATTTTTGTTTTGCATTTTAAGTGTTGAACGCTTGAATGTAATCAGAACCTGAGGCTCTATAGTCATAACCTTTCACACCACTACAGTACGTCAGACAAGCAAATGGGGAAGAAAGCTATTTATATACAAAGGAGTGGATTTATACTATTTATATCAAAGGAATTACTATGTATAGATTGTTTTCCACTTGTAGAAAAGGTAAAAGGCTAAGTACGATATTTGCATGTTACTGTAAATAATTTCATGATTTTTGACGGGGGGGGAAATCATGTATTTTTTGCTTTGTGTTGACTGTACAACCCCCCCCCCCCCCCCCCCCCCGTTGTCATCTTAACGCTGTTTGTTTACATCTAAGGTACGAATAAGTTCTGCTGGTGTTTTATCTGATCATTTCACCATTGTCTGGGACCACACCAGAACATCTTCCCTCGGGTGCCTTAATAATGGAATTTCAGGCCAGTTTTATAACCAAACACTAAGTACATTCGAAAAGTTATATTAATCGTTTTATGTTTACGGTATATATATCCAGACATTTTCAAAAATTCTCATACTCTGTATTCATCTTATCTATGTTAAAGGTTAATGGACCTACTTCATCAATAGATGAGGTATACTTGAATAAAAATGATATTTTGATTCTCTTGGTGTCAACATTCTTGACTATTGCTCACCTGTGTGCAGATTATCAAACGTTTAAATTCTTATGAAGAATGTTTAATATAACCTTGATATTTTTCTTGACTTAAAATGTACAAATTGATAATTCATCACTTGAGAAGAAGAAAAAAATCACTCTGAACATGTGTACAATAGTCTAGATTAGAGGGATGATTGCCTGGGTGGATGTACAATAGTCTAGATTAGAGGGATGATTGCCTGGGTGGATGTACAATAGTCTAGATTAGAGGGATGATTGCCTGGGTGGATGTACAATAGTCTAGATTAGAGGGATGATTCCCTGGATGGATGTACAGTGGGGTCATACTTTGAGATTGGCAATCAGACTAGTAATCCACCTGTACAGTCAATCCAACTAGTAATAGATGAGTGTCTCATTTGATCTTCTTGGCCTTAGCTGGGCCCTTCCCCCTCCTTGGCCTTAGCTGGGCCCTTTCCCCCTCCTTGGCCTTAGCTGAGCCCGTTCCCCCTCCTTGGCCTTAGCTGGGCCCTTTCCCCCTCCTTGGCCTTAGCTGGGCCCTTTCCCCCTCCTTGGCCTTAGCTGGGCCCTTTCCCCCTCCTTGGCCTTAGCTGGGCCCTTTCCCCCTCCTTGGCCTTAGCTGAGCCCTTTCCCCCTCATTGGCCTTAGCTGAGCCCTTTCCTCCCTGAGTGTTGTAAATTGATCTGAAGAGCATTGTGAGCAGCTGCAGCAGAGGAACCAGGAGGTACAGAGCATAGATGACTGCCAGGGTGTAACGGTCCGTCTGGGGACTAGGGTGGGGCTCTGTGGGGAAGGGGTAGTAAAGGATGGGGACCAGGGTGGGGCTCTGTGGGGAAGGGGTAGTAAAGGATGGGGACCAGGGTGGTGGCTACGTGGGTGGAATAAACAATGGCCGGGGTCCTGATCCACTTGCAGCCTCCTGGAAGAGAACCGCATTAGGTTGGTATCCGCTCATGTCATGACAGACTTGTCGTCACGTCTAATCTATGACATAACGTCTGCGTTTCATATGGCACCCTATATAGTACACTACCCATAGGGCTCTGGTCAAAAGTAGTGCAGCACATGGGGAATAGGGTGCAGTTTGGGATACATACACTAATAAAGGGTTGAGTTACACACGACTAAATGACTATCTACTACGTGTCAAACCAAAGGTCTTCTTGCAACATCGGCCTCATTTTGTAAATGTCAACACCACAGATGTTTGCTAGCCGTATGGGGCCTTGATTCCCTATGTAGTGCACTGGTGTTGACCGTCCTGGTCAAGTAGTGCACTGGTGTTGACCGTCCTGGTCAAGTAGTGCACTAGTTTTGACCGTCCTGGTCAAGTAGTGCACTAGTTTTGACCGTCCTGGTCAAGTAGTGCACTAGTGTTGACCGTCCTGGTCAAGTAGTGCACTAGTTTTGACCGTCCTGGTCAAGTAGTGCGCTAGTGTTGACCGTCCTGGTCAAGTAGTGCACTAGTGTTGACCGTCCTGGTCAAGTAGTGCACTGGTGTTGACCGTCCTGGTCAGAAGTAGTGCCCTGGTGTTGACCGTCCTGGTCAAGTAGTGCACTAGTGTTGACCGTCCTGGTCAAGTAGTGCACTAGTGTTGACCGTCCTGGTCAAGTAGTGCACTAGTGTTGACCGTCCTGGTCAAGTAGTGCACTAGTGTTGACCGTCCTGGTCAAGTAGTGCACTAGTGTTGACCGTCCTGGTCAAGTAGTGCACTGGTGTTGACCGTCCTGGTCAAGTAGTGCACTGGTGTTGACCGTCCTGGTCAAGTAGTGCACTGGTGTTGACCGTCCTGGTCAAGTAGTGCACTGGTGTTGACCGTCCTGGTCAGAAGTAGTGCACTGGTGTTGACCGTCCTGGTCAGAAGTAGTGCACTGGTGTTGACCGTCCTGGTCAGAAGTAGTGCACTGGTGTTGACCGTCCTGGTCAGAAGTAGTGCACTGGTGTTGACCGTCCTGGTCAGAAGTAGTGCACTGGTGTTGACCGTCCTGGTCAGAAGTAGTGCACTGGTGTTGACCGTCCTGGTCAGAAGTAGTGCACTGGTGTTGACCGTCCTGGTCAGAAGTAGTGCACTGGTGTTGACCGTCCTGTTCAGAAGTAGTGCACTGGTGTTGACCGTCCTGTTCAGAAGTAGTGCACTGGTGTTGACCGTCCTGGTCAGAAGTAGTGCACTGGTGTTGACCGTCCTGTTCAGAAGTAGTGCACTGGTGTTGACCGTCCTGGTCAGAAGTAGTGCCCTGGTGTTGACCGTCCTGGTCAGAAGTAGTGCACTGGTGTTGACCGTCCTGGTCAGAAGTAGTGCACTGGTGTTGACCGTCCTGGTCAGAAGTAGTGCACTGGTTTTGACCGTCCTGGTCAGAAGTAGTGCACTGGTTTTGACCGTCCTGGTCAGAAGTAGTGCACTGGTGTTGACCGTCCTGGTCAGAAGTAGTGCACTGTTGTTGACCGTCCTGGTCAGAAGTAGTGCAATGGTGTTGACCGTCCTGGTCAGAAGTAGTGCACTGGTGTTGACCGTCCTGGTCAGAAGTAGTGCACTGGTGTTGACCGTCCTGGTCAGACGTAGTGCACTGGTGTTGACCGTCCTGGTCAGACGTAGTGCACTGGTGTTGACCGTCCTGGTCAGACGTAGTGCACTACAGGGAAAAGGGTGCCATTTGGGACGTATCTCGTGTTATATGGACCTTTGAAGAAGGCGTTTACAGCTATGGGGATGAAAGGTGATTGGACCAGGTGCCTCGCAGAAGACGAAGGACTTGAACCAGGTGGGGGGATCAAGCATCATGGAGTCTCTGAACTCATCCCCATGCCAACTCAAAAGATCTTTCATTTAATAACAACACTTTTTTTTATGTCAAATTTACAGAGGTTACACCTGTGCAGGAAGCAACAACTGAAGATATATGAGAAGCAAAATTTAAAACTATAATCTCTAGTATACGAAGAATACCCATAATGTATCAAAGGAAATATACACCAAAAATATATACAGCTATCTAAACTTGAATTTAGATTTTTTGTTGTTGACTGGAGGTGGTTAGAATAAGGACTGTCCAGCATGTCTCCTCTCTGGAGGTGGTTAGAATAAGGACTGTCCAGCATGTCTCCTCTCTGGAGGTGGTTAGAATAAGGACTGTCCAGCATGTCTCCTCTCTGGAGGTGGTTAGAATAAGGACTGCCCAGCATGTCTCCTCTCTGGAGGTGGTTAGAATAAGGACTGTCCAGCATGTCTCCTCTCTGGAGGTGGTTAGAATAAGGACTGTCCAGCAAGTCTCCTCTCTGGAGGTGGTTAGAATAAGGACTGTCCAGCAAGTCTCCTCTCTGGAGGTGGTTAGAATAAGGACTGTCCAGCATGTCTCCTCTCTGGAGGTAGTTAGAATAAGGACTGTCCAGCATGTCTCCTCTCTGGAGGTGGTTAGAATAAGGACTGTCCAGCATGTCTCCTCTCTGGAGGTGGTTAGAATAAGGACTGTCCAGCATGTCTCCTCTCTGGAGGTGGTTAGAATAAGGACTGTCCAGCATGTCTCCTCTCTGGAGGTGGTTAGAATAAGGACTGTCCAGAAAGTCTCCTCTCTGGAGGTGGTTAGAATAAGGACTGTCCAGCATGTCTCCTCTCTGGAGGTGGTTAGAATAAGGACTGTCCAGCATGTCTCCTCTCTGGAGGTAGTTAGAATAAGGACTGTCCATCATGTCTCCTCTGTGGAGGTAGTTAGAATAAGGGCTGTCCAGCATGTCTCCTCTCTGGAGGTAGTTAGAATAAGGACTGTCCAGCATGTCTCCTCTCCGAAGACGGTGAGAAGAGTGGAAGAAGTCATGGTAGCAGGACTAGTTGAAGAAGTCATGGTAGCAGGACTAGTTGAAGAAGTAATGGTAGCAGGACTAGTTGAATAAGTAATGGTAGCAGGACTAGTTGAAGAAGTCATGGTAGCAGGACTAGTTGAAGAAGTAATGGTAGCAGGACTAGTTGAAGATGTCATGGTAGCAGGACTAGTTGAAGAAGTCATGGTAGCAGGACTAGTTGAAGAAGTAATGGTAGCAGGACTAGTTGAAGAAGTCATGGTAGCAGGACTAGTTGAAGAAGTAATGGTAGCAGGACTAGTTGAAGAAGTCATGGTAGCAGGACTAGTTGAAGAAGTCGTGGTAGCAGGACTAGTTGAAGAAGTCGTGGTAGCAGGACTAGTTGAATAAGTCGTGGTAGCAGGACTAGTTGAATAAGTCATGGTAGCAGGACTAGTTGAAGAAGTCATGGTAGCAGGACTAGTTGAAGAAGTCATGGTAGCAGGACTAGTTGAAGAAGTCATGGTAGCAGAACTAGTTGAATAAGTCATGGTAGCAGGACTAGTTGAATAAGTCATGGTAGCAGGACTAGTTGAATAAGTCATGGTAGCAGGACTAGTTGAATAAGTCATGGTAGCAGGACTAGTTGAATAAGTCATGGTAGCAGGACTAGAGACACCAGATGATGTTCCTTGTCAACAGAGAGATCCTGACATGTTGCATGTTTAGAAGGTGGACATTGTAACATTTAAATTTGAGAAAACAGGCATCACTATCCCCGTACAGTAGATACCAGCAATACATCAATATGTAGTCTGCCATAAAAACTCAAGAAGAAGAATAAGAAGTAGAAGTAGTAGAAGAAGAAGAAGTAGAAGAAGAAGAAGTAGAAGTACAAGAAGAAGAAGTAGAAGAGGTGATAGAAGAAGAAATAGAAGTAGTAGAAGAAGAAGAAGTAGAAGAAGAAGAAGAAATAGAAGTAGAAGAAGAAGAAGAAATAGAAGTAGAAGAAGAAGAAGAAGTAGAAGAAGAAGTAGAAGTAGAAGTAGAAGAACAAGTAGAAGAACAAGTAGAAGAAGAAGATTGTCAACTGGAGTTTGTGATTCCGGGATTCAGTTCTGTACGGTGTCATAGAGTGGAGGGGGTCAGGTGGGGGTTGTGCTACGTTAGTAAAAGAGGGGATGGGCGTACGTACACAGTATTTTGGAGATATTAGAATGTGTTGTGATAGAAGTATGTATGAATAGAGGTAACATTGTAATAGCTGTCTTCTATAACCCCTACAAACCTCTCTTGTTAGCACAGTTAGAAGGGATTGATTAGACGTTTAGTGGTAGGAAAGTAATATGGTTCGGTGATTTTAATGCCCATAATGAATTTTGGGGACGTAAGCATAAAGATAACGATGGGAATATCATTGAAGAATTTACAGATAACGGGACTAGTGAGTGTAAATGATGGGAAGGGGAGGAGAATCAATGTGGAAAGGGGTATAAAGTCATGCTTGGAGTTGACATCTGCAGTGGTGGCAGGGAGGTGTGAATGGGAAGTGATGAGAGAACCCATGATAGTGAAAGGGGAAAGACCTAGTCAGTTGTACAAGGTACAGGGGGCTACAATAATCAACATCCATGGAACAGTGGGCTACCTGCCTTGCTCAGGGGCAGAACAACAATTTATTTACCTTGTCAGCTCAGGTATTTGATCTAGCAACCTTTACGGTTACTGACCCAACACTCTAACCACTAGGCTACCTGCCGCCGAGTGAGTACGTAAGAATTTAACTGATTGTGTCAGTGTATGCGGCCGAGTTGATGGCCATGGTTCTAGGTTCGAGATGGGTGAAGGAGGTTTGAGGTGGGTGAAGGAGGTTTGAGATGGGTGAAGGAGGTTTGAGATGGGTGAAGGAGGTTTGAGATGGGTGAAGGAGGTTTGAGATGGGTGAAGGAGGTCTGAGATGGGTGAAGGAGGTTTGAGATGGGTGAAGGAGGTCTGAGATGGGTGAAGGAGGTCTGAGATGGGTGAAGGAGGTCTGAGATGGGTGAAGGAGGTTTGAGATGGGTGAAGGAGGTTTGAGATGGGTGAAGGAGGTTTGAGATGGGTGAAGGAGGTTTGAGATGGGTGAAGGAGGTCTGAGATGGGTGAAGGAGGTAAAACAACTCAGAGTGGTGATCTGCTCTGATTGGGCTGCAGTGTTGAGTAGTGTGAAGACGGGCAGGTCGGATAGGACAGACTTGTTTGTGGAGATGATGGTGCTGTTAATGGGATTGGAGAGGATGGGTGTGGAGGGTAAAATGAGAAGTCCGATGTTGTGGCTAAGAATGCTGTGAGGAGAGACGGGGTGGATATTCAGGTCCCGCTGGGCAGCAGAGAAGTGAAGTTCTGGACCAGGGCAAAAGGGCTCGATCTTTGGAAAAGGGGTGGGATGCTGCTTTGCGTGATATATTGTTGTCTCTACCTTCTTGCCCTGTGTGCTGTTGTCTGTGACCAATACTCTTTGTTCTATGTTTTGTGCTGCTGCCATGTTGTGCTGCTGCCATGTTGTGTTGCTACCATGTTGCTGTCATGTTGTGTTGCTACCATGTTGTGTTGTCATGTGTTGCTGCCTTACTATGTTGTTGTCTTCGGTCTCTCTCTTTATGTAGTGTTGTGTTGTCTCTCTTGTCGTGATGTGTGTTTTGTCCTATATTTTTTTATAAAATGTTTAATCCCAGCCCCTGTCCCCGCAGGAGGCCTTTTGCCTTTTGGTAGGCAGTCATTGTAAATAATAATTTGTTCTTAACTGACTTACCTACTTAAATGAAGGTTAAATAAATAAATAGTAAGGGGAGGCAATTTTATCTTGTGCAACGTTCAGTAAAGGAAGAGGTGGGGAGTATGGGATGTAGGGCAGAGGAAGTAGTGTAGGGTACACTACGGTTTGGTCAAACAGGTTTGAAGTTGTGTAGGGTACACTACGGTTTGGTCAAACAGGTTTGAAGTAGTGTAGGGTACACTACGGTTTGACCACACAGGTTTGAAGTAGTGTAGGGTACACTACGGTTTGACCACACAGGTTTGAAGTAGTGTAGGGTACACTACGGTTTGGCCACACAGGTTTGAAGTAGTGTAGGGTACACTACGGTTTGACCACACAGGTTTGAAGTAGTGTAGGGTACACTACGGTTTGGTCAAACAGGTTTGAAGTAGTGTAGGGTACACTACGGTTTGACCACACAGGTTTGAAGTAGTGTAGGGTACACTACGGTTTGGCCACACAGGTTTGAATGCCACATTGTGGATGATAGGGAGACATGATACAGGTCTGTTGGATGAGTGTTTAGTGGAGGAAACGGTGGAGCATGTGTTAATATTTTCTGAACTGTATGACGTAGATGGGGAGAGATTGTGTGAAAGGGTTAGAGAGCCTGGACTGGGTTGGGGTTTGGGTAGTGTAGTGGGGGGAGGGAAGTGGTGTCTAGAGCTCTAGAGGGTTAGAGAGGCTAGAGGGGGTGTAGTGGGGGGAGGGAAGTGGTGTCTAGAGCTCTAGAGGGTTAGAGAGGCTAGAGGGGGTGTAGTGGGGGGAGGGAAGTGGTGTCTAGAGCTCTAGAGGGTTAGAGAGGCTAGAGGGGGTGTAGTGGGGGGAGGGAAGTGGTGTCTAGGGCTCTAGAGGGTTAGAGAGGCTAGAGGGGGTGTAGTGGGGGGAGGGAAGTGGTGTCTAGGGCTCTAGAGGGTTAGAGAGGCTAGAGGGGGTGTAGTGGGGGGAGGGAAGTGGTGTCTAGGGCTCTAGAGGGTTAGAGAGGCTAGAGGGGGTGTAGTGGGGGGAGGGAAGTGGTGTCTAGGGCTCTAGAGGGTTAGAGAGGCTAGAGGGGGTGTAGTGGGGGGAGGGAAGTGGTGTCTAGAGCTCTAGAGGGTTAGAGAGGCTAGAGGGGGTGTAGTGGGGGGAGGGAAGTGGTGTCTAGGGCTCTAGAGGGTTAGAGAGGCTAGAGGGGGTGTAGTGGGGGGAGGGAAGTGGTGTCTAGGGCTCTAGAGGGTTAGAGAGGCTAGAGGGGGTGTAGTGGGGGGAGGGAAGTGGTGTCTAGGGCTCTAGAGGGTTAGAGAGGCTAGAGGGGGTGTAGTGGGGGGAGGGAAGTGGTGTCTAGAGCTCTAGAGGGTTAGAGAGGCTAGAGGGGGTGTAGTGGGGGGGGGGGGGGGGGTGTCTAGGGCTCTAGAGGGTTAGAGAGGCTAGAGGGGGTGTAGTGGGGGGAGGGAAGTGGTGTCTAGGGCTCTAGAGGGTTAGAGAGGCTAGAGGGGGTGTAGTGGGGGGAGGGAAGTGGTGTCTAGGGCTCTAGAGGGTTAGAGAGGCTAGAGGGGGTGTAGTGGGGGGAGGGAAGTGGTGTCTAGGGCTCTAGAGGGTTAGAGAGGCTAGAGGGGGTGTAGTGGGGGGAGGGAAGTGGTGTCTAGAGCTCTAGAGGGTTAGAGAGGCTAGAGGGGGTGTAGTGGGGGGAGGGAAGTGGTGTCTAGGGCTCTAGAGGGTTAGAGAGGCTAGAGGGGGTGTAGTGGGGGGAGGGAAGTGGTGTCTAGGGCTCTAGAGGGTTAGAGAGGCTAGAGGGGGTGTAGTGGGGGGAGGGAAGTGGTGTCTAGGGCTCTAGAGGGTTAGAGAGGCTAGAGGGGGTGTAGTGGGGGGAGGGAAGTGGTGTCTAGGGCTCTAGAGGGTTAGAGAGGCTAGAGGGGGTGTAGTGGGGGGAGGGAAGTGGTGTCTAGGGCTCTAGAGGGTTAGAGAGGCTAGAGGGGGTGTAGTGGGGGGAGGGAAGTGGTGTCTAGGGCTCTAGAGGGTTAGAGAGGCTAGAGGGGGTGTAGTGGGGGGAGGGAAGTGGTGTCTAGGGCTCTAGAGGGTTAGAGAGGCTAGAGGGGGTGTAGTGGGGGGAGGGAAGTGGTGTCTAGGGCTCTAGAGGGTTAGAGAGGCTAGAGGGGGTGTAGTGGGGGGAGGGAAGTGGTGTCTAGGGCTCTAGAGGGTTAGAGAGGCTAGAGGGGGTGTAGTGGGGGGAGGGAAGTGGTGTCTAGAGCTCTACAGGGTTAGAGAGGCTAGAGGGGATGTAGTGGGGGGAGGGAAGTGGTGTCTAGGGCTCTAGAGGGTTAGAGAGGCTAGAGGGGGTGTAGTGGGGGGAGGGAAGTGGTGTCTAGGGCTCTACAGGGTTAGAGAGGCTAGAGGGGGTGTAGTGGGGGGAGGGAAGTGGTGTCTAGGGCTCTACAGGGTTAGAGAGGCTAGAGGGGGTGTAGTGGGGGGAGGGAAGTGGTGTCTAGGGCTCTACAGGGTTAGAGAGGCTAGAGGGGGTGTAGTGGGGGGAGGGAAGTGGTGTCTAGGGCTCTAGAGGGTTAGAGAGGCTAGAGGGGGTGTAGTGGGGGGAGGGAAGTGGTGTCTAGGGCTCTAGAGGGTTAGAGAGGCTAGAGGGGGTGTAGTGGGGAAAGGGAAGTGGTGTCTAGGGCTCTATTTCACTTTCTTAGAGGAACAGGACTAATGAAGATCATTAAATTTAGGTAGGCCGTGACTGGCCTTACACTCCAGTACAGTAGGTGGCGGTGTATGCACCTTAGAAGTTGGACGCAATTCGCCAACCTAATCCCGAAGAAGAAGACTGTACACGTGTCCTCCGTGAAGTGACAGCTCAGATATGAAGGCAGATATTGCTACAGAGTCCGGCATCAATATGGAGGAGAAAATAGACGTGGAAGCGGGAGAAAATCCCTTTCAACCTTATTTAGACGCTTTAAAGAAGGTGTTGGAAGACCAAGATCCCATATTTATGATCGGAATTATTGTTTCTTTGGCTGTTGTTGTCATTACTTTTGGTAAGTTTAGCAAGCTAACGTAACTAGCTAAATTAATTCCAGCTCACGTTAACTCAGTGTTGCCCATATCCAGTCCAGGGGTATCACCAAAAGCACACCGTTTTGTTCTAGCCCCCGACAAACATACGTCCTTCAACTCATTGATGGCCTGATAATTAGTTGACCAGTTCAATCCGTTGTGCTTTGCCGGGGCTACAATAAACACGTGTACTGTGGAGGTACTCGAGGACCGGAGTTTGGAACCACTGCGTTAGCTAGCTAGCCGGGCTTCAGCCTGCTGGCTTTCTATGCTATGAGATTTTCAAACAAACTTGTCTTTTATCAAGCCTGCTATCAAAAGGTTCGCTAGCTAACTTGCTAGTAGTGGTCACTAGCGATCTGTCTAGTTAACGTCACTGTACTAGCTACGCTCTTTGTCAGGTGCTCGTCTGCTTTGTTGGCAGCTTTGTATGGTAGCTAAAACCAAACCTGCTATTATTGGGTTTACATTTCAGTGTTGTTGAAGCACTTACTAAGCAGAAAAACTGTCCAAAGTGCTGTGCTGCTGGTTGGGCTCTGCGATTCTGGAAAGACCCTTCTCTTTAGTCGAGTGAGTACATCCGTGCAACATGGCATGTCCATTCCAACTATTTACAGACGGCAGAAGTTGTATGACACTGATGGATGGTCATTGTTTGCAGTTGTTGTCAGGAAAGTTCAAGAAAACCCAGACCTCCATCACAGACAACAGTGCCCCTTACAAAGCCAAGAACGAGAGGGTAAGGAGGAAATGGCTGTGGTGAGGGGAGTGAGTTGAAGGTTCAGGAATGGATCTATAACTTTACATTATAAAAAAAAAAAAAAATGCATTTGTCAAATGTGTCACACACTGGCTTGACCGTCCCCCTGTACTCTGTACTACGGTGTGCAGGGCAGCAGCTGGCTCCTGATTGACTTACCTGGACATGACAGTCTTCGGCCTCAGTATGTGGAGAAGTTCAAGTCAGCTGCCAGGTGAGTAAAGATGAAAGGTGTTTGAATTCAGGGGGAGGTCTATAATATGGTGCTTGTATTTCAGGTGTTAAGGTATCCATGGGAGGTTTATAACTTATCTAAGACATGCCACCAGAGGTCTCTTTAGTCTCCAAGTCCAGAACAGACTATGGGAGGTGTACAGTACTACATAGAGCCATGACTACATGGAATTCTATTCCACATCAAGTAACTCATGCAAGCAATACAATCTGATAAAAACAAAAACAGGTAAAAGTACACCTTATGGAACAGCGGGGACTGTGATAACATCTCAGTGCTTGAGGTGTCACTACAGACACCCTGGTTCAATTCCAGGCTGTATCACAACCGGCCGTGATTGGGAGTCCCATAGGGCGGCGCACAATTGGCCCAGCGTCGTCTGGGTTTTGCTGATGTAATGGAGATCCATATTGAATATGGTGTTTATATTTCAGGTGTGAGGTGTATAATGTGAATAACATGCAGTGCTTGACCTAAGATCAACATCCTGAGAGACGCCCTCTCACTTTGTCTTTTGTTCTCTCCTCTCTCTGACTGCAGAGCCATGGTGTTTGTGGTGGACAGTGCCATCTTCCAGAAGGAAGTGAGAGACGTGGCTGAGTTCCTGTACTTCCTGTTGACTGACAGTGTAGTGTCCAGGAATGTCCCCTCTCTGATAGTGGCCTGCAACAAGCAAGGTGACACATCACTTGTCAAACCCTCCCCCACCCTCTACAAAAAAACCTCCCCAGAATGACGTTGTGTGCTAATGATTTGAAAGGAGTGTTACTTCATATATTTTCCGTCTCTAGATATCACCATGGCAAAGTCGGCTAAGCTGATTCGTCAGCAGCTGGAGAAAGAGATGTAAGTAATCATGTTATGAATCCCTTTTTGGACTCCGTGTGTTGTGGAAAGGGAAACACTTAATTGTTTCAAGCTGACGTTCGAGAACATAAGATGGACATTCTGTAAGGGCTCTAAAGTGACAACAGTTCACTCGCATTTTGCTCGTGAAAGGAATGAAATGCAAAGAACGAAAATGAACTGGTCACATTTTTGCGTGAGGTGTGATCTACATTTAATTCTGCGTCCCGTTTAGTTTTATTTTCCACGTAACATTATGAGGATCACGCAACCTGATAGACTGCAACTGTAATTATGATTCACGTCACAAAAAGCATTACAAAAGTATAATCACAAGTAAATTGAAACATCTTGGCATTAAATGGAGTTGTGAGTTTAGAAGACTGGGCGATGAAGAATGAATGAGTGTTCGCTATTAGCTATAGAGGCAATGCTTCTAAAATGCCTTTGGCACTAGATTTGCGAGTTGAATCTCCAATTTGCCACATGCGTCTGGTACTCTAAAAAGTTGGACAGGGTTCACAGTTCTGCCAACATCAACACCAGGACCGGGATGATACCAGTGTCACGACACTCGTTAGTACCATGGCAAGGAAACAAAAAACGAAGCGGATTTAACTTCTTTATTAGAACAGTCCTAATGTTGGAAACAAACATTACTGTTGTCATCCAGAGTGACATGTATTTATTTTCCAAGCTGTAGCACAATATTTTACATACAACTAGTTTAAGGACCGACTCGTTCTGTTTTTTTTTGCCATAAAAAATATTTTCTTCCTGTTAAAGTCACAGCCATAATTTTAAATGGAAGTGTGATTCTACACAATGTATTGATCCTAACCTTTCTCGTTTCCCCTCAGGAACACACTGAGAGTGACACGGTCTGCGGCTCTGGGCGCCCAGGATGGGTCTGCGGGGGCCACCGTGCACCTGGGGAAGAAAGGCAAGGACTTTGAGTTCAGCCAGCTGCCCATGAAGGTGGAGTTCCTGGAGTGCAGCGCCCGAGGCAGCAAGGGGGAGGACGGGGAAGCAGACATCGCCAGCCTCGAGAAGAGCCTGGCCAAGCTGTGAGATGACTGGGTCTCTTTATTGACCATTTAGTTCCCGTAGGTCACTACTTTGGCCAAGAGCCATTTAGTTCCCATAGGTCACTACTTTGGCCAAGAGCTCTTGAGTGGGGTGCATTATGGGAAATTAGGCTAAGGTCTCTCAGCATATCAGGTATCTTCGTCAGGACTCCAGACTCAACACAACTACACTATGGAAGTGAGTTGTGCTGACATCACAGTGGTACTTGATGTATTGAATGCTAATTTTGCTTAAAGATCGGATAATTTCATTTGTTGCTTTGCTCGTCTCTAGCAGGTATTACTTTGTGTCTAGCAAATGACCCGTCCTCTTCATAGTGGATAGTGTCACCCACTGCTATGAAACAATGGCAATATCTATTTCTACTATTATTCCCCCCCCCCTAATCAGCATTTGAATAATCCATCAATCATGATATCCTGTGAATGTGATGAGATATTTCACTAAACCCACCTCAGACGACCTATCGGATTTCTCCATTTTAGATTACAGCAGTTAGTATTCCGAACACAGATTTTGGTTCCTTTTTGGAATGGGTTAGTTGAATGTTCCATCCGTTTGTGGTCCAGTGCATTCTGTGGTTCCAACACCTTTTTTAAAGGGGGAAGTTGACCATGAATCTGTATGACTTTTAGCCAAATAGAAATGTTCTTATGTTTTTGTCTTGTTCAGCTTGTAAATAAAATCTGTTTTTATGGTTTATTGGTGACATCAACTCTGTGAAAGGAAAAGCCTACTGACAAGGTTGAGTCTTTTTTTTTTTTTTTTTTTTTTTTTTAGGGGTGGATCAGCTTAGTATTGCGGAAAGAATGTTGCTTCCAATGTAATTGTCTGCATCATTTCCATTCCCCCATATTTTTTGGGGTAAATATATATATCCATACACGTATGCATACATATACACATATATACATACACATACCTATATAGACATACATACTTTTTTAAAGAATATGCCTTTATTATTATTCCCCGCGACCCTACCACCAATCCCCCAATTGGAGTAAACTTATAAACACTTCTGCTTTTACCTTCAATTTCTACATCTTATACCTATTTTACAGACACAGTCCACTTTACAATAGTTCTCTCTTATTTGTTCTTAGTCCTTCCTCTATTTCTGTTGTCCATCCAATTTTATTTCCACTTGTAACTGTGCTATTTCACAAAAGCTCCGCACCTATACACATTTCACAGATCCCGTATGCCCTATATTGTTTATCTTGTTATTAGTCCCACCCTTCAGCTCCACCCAACCCCTCCCATCTATCTTCCAACATCATCCATTTCGGATTTCTATTTGCCATACATTTCTCAACTGTGCTGTGATGCTTCACAAAAGACCTGAACCTTCCTATTCTCATAGCTTCTACAGATTGTAAATTAAAAATAAACATCTTTGCCAAAATAATTATTATATTATTGATTGATTGACTATGGCTTTTCAAATCCCCCAGTATTGCTATCTGTAGCGTTAGTTTTAGGCAAATGTTGCAATTCTTCAGCCATTCCTGGACCTGTGACCAAAAACGAGCTACATATGGACAATACCAAAATAAATGATCTAATGACTCTGCCTCCTCACAACAGAATCTGCAGAGCTGGGAAGATTGTATACCCCATATATATAACATTCTATTAGTTGCAAGAATTTTGTACAGTAATTTATATTGAAAAATTCGAAGTTTTGAATCCGGCGTTGTTTTGCGTATCAATTCATAAACCATGTGCCATGGAATGGGTACATCGAAAATCTCTTCCCAACTATTTTGCAATTTGTATGGCACAGCTGTTAGTTTTTTGGTCCTTAAATGAAATTGGTATATGTTTTTATTTATCACACTTTTCTTTAACCATTTTTGTTCTTTAATACAGGGCCGACATACAAGTTCCTTACTTTTTTCCCCTTCTACTTGCCTCTTCCATTTTTGTGGTAATGCTGCAATTAATTGGTTGTAATTTTGGGTAGAGCAGACTTTTCCATATGTCTGTGTTAGCTGCATGTGTGACATAACTCCACCAGTCCTATTTATGATATCATTCACAAAAATTATACCTTTTTTAAACATTTCTTCGATAAATACAGTTTTTTTATCAATTATTATATTTGAATTTAACCACAATATTTGTTGTACTATTTGTTCCGTCCTTTCAGGTGGATTAAACTGAAATTGCAACAAACTTTCTAAGGCTTGTTTAAAGAATAAGGATATTTTGGAGATCATTTCCTTTTCAAACAACCGAAAATGAGCAGGTGTAATCTGACTCAACAAGGTTGAGTCTTACCTTTTTTTTATTGGGGGAAAAAAAAGACTTTTTTTTTATGGACCTGGTATGGCTCAATCATACATCCTTACCTAGCTGCTGACATCTTGCCTGATATTGACTCGATTGTATGAAAAATACAGTGATATTCAATCTGATTGTAGGTCATGGGCATTGTGGCTCTTTTTAAAGGGTATGTTCAGGCATTTGCTGATATCCCATTCACGGTAAAAGTTACATATGTCGGCTCAATCAGAAATTGCCTTAAAAAGCTGCAGTGCCTAGCAATACACTGAGTACACCAAACATGAGGGACACTTTTCTAATACCCTCCCTCCCTCCGTTTTCCCTCAGAACAGCCTGTTGGTTGGGGGGTGGACTCTACAAGGTGTTGAAAGCGTTCCACAGGGATGCTGGTCCATGTTGACTCCAATGCGTCCCACAGTTGTGTCAAATTGTCTGGATGTCCTTTGGGTGGTGGACCGTTCTTGATACACACAGGAAACTGTTGTGTGAAAAACCCAGCAGTGTTGTAACTCTTGACACATACCGGTGTGCCTGGCACCTACTACCATACCCCGTTCAAAGGCACTTAAATATTTTGTCTTGCCCATTCAACTTGTCTCCTCCCCTTCATCTACACTGATTGAAGTTGATTTAACAAGTGACATCAATAAGGGATCATAGCTTTCACCTGGTCAGTCTATGTCATGGAAAGTGCAGGTGTTCCTAATGTTTTGTATTCTCAGTATGTACACTACATGACAAAGTATGGACACCTGCTTGTCGAACATCTCATTCCAAAATCATTGGCATCAATATGGAGTCGGTCCCCCCTTTGTTGCTATAAAAGCCTTATTCTGTAAAGATCCTTCCCCAAACTGTTGCCACAAAGTTGGAAGCACAGAATCGTCTAGAATGTCATTGTATGCTGTAGCATAAAGATTTCCCTCACTGGGAACTAAGGGGTCTAGACCGAACCATAAAAAACAGCCCCAGACCATTATTCCTCCTCCACCAAACTTTACAGTTGGCACTACGCATAGCGTTCTACCGCGCAACCTCCAAACCCAGATTCGTCCGTCGGACTCCCAGATGGTGAAGCGTGATTCATCACTCCAGAGTCCAATGGCGGTGAGCTTTAAACCACTCCAGCTGAGGCTTGGCATTGCGCATGGTTGAGGCTTGTGTGCTCGGCCATGGCATCTTTAGCAGGGCAGAAATTTAACTAACTGACTTGTTGGAAAGGTGACATCCTTTGACGGTGCCACGTTGTAAGTCACTGAGCTCTTCAGTAAGGGCCATTCTACTGCCAATGTTTGTCTATGGAGATTGCATGGCTGTGTGCTCGAATTTAATACACCTGTCGGCAACGGGTGTGGCTGAAATAGCCGAATCCACTAATGTGAAGGGCTGTCCACACACTGCTGTATATATAGTCTACATGCATATATACATTCAGGAAAGGAAAAACTCCACTCGGCACATTTGTAATATAGCTTCATTGTAGTAAAACTGATGACAAACATCCTGTCACACCAACCAATATAGTTTTACCAGCAACAAGATTAGTGGCTAATGGAGTGAGATTGTTTAAATGGAATCATATCCTTTTCAGTGGCACATCTGGTTCGTACATATTGTCAAGCGAGGGGTCAGGTGTGTTTGCGAGGCAGATGACTTTGGTATAAGTCAGTGTTCCCCAACGGCCGGTCCTCCAGTACTTAAAGCCGTACACGTTTTTTTTGTTGTAGCCCTGAGAAAAAAAAAACAGACCTCATTCAACTCATTGAGGGCTTGATGATTAGTTGACGAGGTATCAGGGTGTGCTTGTCCTGGGCTACAATAAACATGTGTAGTGTTGGGGGTAATTGACTGGAGTTGGGAAACATTGGTGTTAAGTCCAGTCAGAGGAAAGTTGAGGGAGGAAGCTGCTAAACTAACACAGTGACACCAGTAACATCTGCCTAATCCTGACATGGCACAGTCTTATCATTGTTGAGCTGATCAAACATCTGCATCTATCTTCACCCCCATGGTTTGTCATGGTGCAGTCCTATCAGATGGACCTGTCTTCACCCCCCTGGTTTGTCATGGTGCAGTCCTATCAGATGGACCTGTCTTCACCCCCCTGGTTTGTCATGGTGCAGTCCTATCAGATGGACCCGTCTTCACCCCCCCTGGTTTGTCATGGTGCAGTCCTATCAGATGGACCTGTCTTCACCCC
Source organism: Salvelinus fontinalis (assembly GCF_029448725.1). NCBI lineage: Eukaryota > Metazoa > Chordata > Actinopteri > Salmoniformes > Salmonidae > Salvelinus > Salvelinus fontinalis. Next base: position 3,042,867 of record NC_074697.1, read on the forward strand.
CCTGGTTTGTCATGGTGCAGTCCTATCAGATGGACCTGTCTTCGCCCCCCTGGTTTGTCATGGTGCAGTCCTATCAGATGGTCAGTGGTTCAGTCTTTTTGAAGGGGAGAACCCTGCTGATAAAGATGTTGTCCAGTCCTCCTTTAGGTGGATGCCTCTGGTTAAAGAAGGTTCTGTCTGCCAGTCTTATTACAGACAGGCTGATGATACTATCGCTCAGTGAGCAAAACTCAGAGGAAGTAGGGCCCCTTAAATTACTAAGTAATACAAGGTAAGACAGTCTGTATATTGCTACAGCCAAAGAGTAGACAGACAGGTTAGGTCTATAGACCAGCCAGAGAGTAGACAGACAGGTTAGGTCTATAGACCAGCCAGAGAGTAGACAGACAGGTTAGGTCTATAGACCAGCCAGACAGTAGACAGACAGGTTAGGTCTATAGACCAGCCAGACAGTAGACAGACAGGTTAGGTCTATAGACCAGCCAGAGAGTAGACAGACAGGTTAGGTCTATAGACCAGCCAGAGAGTAGACAGACAGGTTAGGTCTATAGACCAGCCAGAGAGTAGACAGACAGGTTAGGGCTCTGGTCAGCCACCACAAGGCTGGGCTCTCCTCTCAGCAGAGTGGGACACACCCAGTTCACCTTGTCCCCATGGCTGAAGCTGAGTTTAGGTCCTGACTTCAGGGCCTCCTCTGTGCCTGGTGACTGATCCACTCTGCTGCCCTCTTCCTCCTCCCTCTCCTTCTTAGTCTCCTCTTTTGCCTGCTGGGACTTGGCCTGGGACTGGAGTTTGGCTTTAGCCCTGGCCTTGGGTCTCCTGCGGTGGGCTGGTGCTGCTTGTGGCTTGCCCTGATCCTCAACAGTAACTACCGGGTTCTGACTGAGGTCCCAGAGGGCCACCATGCCGTCGTTGCCCCCAGTGGCCAGCCAGTACGGGTGGGGTAAGAAGCTAAGGAAATGGGCCTGTGAGGCTCCCTGGCTGTGGGCCTTGATGGCCCCCTGCTGGTCCAGTTTGGAGCCACTGCCGACCCGCATCAGGTGCACACGTCCGTCCTCGGCGGCGCAGGCCAAAACATTCCCGCAGGTTGCTACAGAGACGCAGTGGGCCAGGGGTGGGTTGAAGAGCTGACCGGCCTTCTGCTGATGGCCCTCCTCTTCCTCAGCCACTTCCTGCAGGTTGAGGGTCCAGATGGGGCGGGTCTTCTGTAGGCTCCACAACATCACCTGCAAGAGATTGAGGACAGAAGGGGTCAAGACATGCTTACTTAGTCAAACAGGGTACTCTCAAGCATGCCCTTTCTTTCTCCGTCTCCAGTCGTCTCACCTGCATGTCGAGCCCGGCTGAGACCAAGTTGTTGGGCCTGAGAGGGCGGAAAGCCACAGACGAGACGATGTTGGTGTGTCTGCGGAGCGTCCTGTTTACTTTGCCCCCCGGCAGCTCTAGCACCCTCACCACTCCTGAGTCATCAGCCACGGCCAGAGCTGAGCCTGTCTCATTCAGAGCCAGAGAGTTGATCTCCTCCTCTCCCGCACCCTGCAGCTCCTCTACCGCCCCCTTCAGGCTCCTAGGGTCCAGTACGCTCACCATCTCTCCGTGGGACACATACAACAGGCCTGGAGCCGCCGGCGAGAACACAGCGCTGGTCACATCATCCCCGCTGGGCAGACGGAGACTAGCTAACACCTTTCCCTCCTGGTTCCACACTGTTACCTCACCCTCCTCTGAGCCAGAGGCTAGGAGACCCTCCAGACCCCCAGATGCCCCCACACACAGCACTGGGGTGGAGTGACCCTCACACCACTGCCTGCTGGCCATGATCACATTGGCATACCTGGGGTGAAGCAGAATATATATACTACATATAAATAAATACTACATAAGGTGGTATCTTTTGCTAACAGTGACATGACCCTGTACATATCTAGCTGTAAAAAAACACACTGCAGAACGTTTTGATACAGTAAAAGTAACTGGTAGCTACAGATTATTACACCAGACAATGTAATTTAACCAAAGATTGTTGGTATCTCTGACTGGGAGAGTAGGGTAAATTGAAACCAGACATCACCTGAGACATGCGCAGACCCATGTAAACACGTGCACGAGCTCGGCAAGTATGCATGCGTCTCGTGCTTATCCTTCAGGTGATATTATATCTGAACGCACCACTGTTACCAACGCTTTGAAATCTTTAATGCAATTATACTTTCCTGTGGATATATTGTCTCACATTCCTACCTCAAGAGGACCAACCAGCACAGCCAATCGGTTAAGTACGTTCAAATATCATTTTATTCAACGTTCTGGCTTGAAGAGGTCGTAAGAATTAACTTTCCTGATTCAAATGCTAATTTATACCTGACAGAATTCAATGTCGGGTCTCCAGGCGACCTAATTAACCTTAACTCCCAGTAATGGATAACACAAATCTTTGTTAAAAAACATCTGGTGTTAAACAGTAGCTCCAGTAACTGGTAGCCCTATAAATAGTCATGATATTAATAATAAACGTTTACATTTGGATGTCTTTATTTATGTAATAGGACAGAAGTCAAATCTAGCAAAGGACTAACCATGTGTTTACCAGAACGCTGAAGCTATGCTAGTTAAGTTAGCATGTCAACACAACTATCTAAACACTTTAGCTCGATGTCATTGGCGAAATCTTTGATAATAACGCATATGACATGACATAACACAGCACCACTACATTAAATAAACGTTCAGCAAATGTGATGTTTCCACTTTACCTTTCATACGAACGTTAGCTTCCCCTGTTCGAAAACTACTTGTAAAGTCGCACATCGATGACATCAGAGGGTAGGTAACTTGACACAATCATCTGCATGAAAATAGCCGTAAAGCCTATTTCACAATGGGAAAACAATCATTTCTACCACACAGTATTCTTTTATTTGATTTATGTTTGATCTCCATTACCCCGAGTGGCGCACTCCATTACCCCGAGTGGCGCAGCGGTGTAAGGCACTGCATCTCAGTTCAAGAGGCGTCACTATAGTAACTGGTTCGAATCCAGGCAGTATCACATCCGGCCGTGATTGGGAGTCCCATAGGGCGAACAATTGGTTGGCCCAGCGTCGTCCGTGTTTGGCGAAGTAGGCCATCATTGTAAATAAGAATTTGTTCTTAACTGACTTGCCTAGTTAAATATAGTTAATAAATAGATTACCATCCTCAAATTGATTTATATGAAATTAGGTTTCATGGGTATTATGCCTGTAAATATTTCTATGCTTGCTGACAGGTTAGGTTTATACAACTGAAATGTGACATAGTAAACTCCTAAAGTCATGCAGGTAGAGTTGACAGAACCTCCCTCTTTTTGTTAAATGTACATATAAAGCGATGTCTTTCATTGTTTTTCATGATCAACTAACATGCTTTGTGTCCAGGTCTACTGTAAGAAGACTGTGTTGGATGGTGCTACTGAATTCTGTCATTCTTCTGAGATGACTAAACAGTAATGCACTTCTACAGACTAAATACAAGCATATTCGGCAGAAATAATTCAGTTAGCTTCAACAGCAGATTAAGGACACAGTGGAGATACTCTGGCATTCAAACTCTATAAACTGTTGTGCCAAGGGATGGGCTTGAGAGAGCACACTTGAGCTAAAATAGGTATCTCTGTCACTCTCTCTCTCTCTTTCTCTGTCTCTCTCTCTCTGTCTCTTCCTAGAGCGGTAAGGCTGAAAATGAGGAACACAATGGTTGCTGCCTGCTGATTCGTCCAAAACTGCACTTCTGATGAGTGTGGTCCATTTCTGGGTGGGTGAACGTAACACCATCCTGTCAGACTGAAGGAAGAACAGACAGAGGACACCAGGGCTATAACACACACGCACACACACACACACGCACACACACACACACGCACACACACACACACACGCAACCACACACACGCTCTCACCCAAAAGTGCATCCATATGCTGACACACAGATTCTCACAAAGCTCATCTCACACTCCCTGTCAAAATATTTCACCGTAAGTATAGTTCCTTCTAGTTTTCAGGTTACTCTCTCTCTCTATGCATCTATAGTTTAGAAACAATATCTAACAGCTGAAGTTGTGAAGAGCTGACCCGTGTGAAATATCTACCGGTTACAGCTGTGCTGTCTTCAGATGGTAGCTTAAGGCTTTACAGGCTTTACGCAAACGCAGCGACCGACCATAGTTTTCTATGTAGGTCTACATACACTACCGGTCAAAAGTTTGGACACACCTACTCATTCAAGAGTTTTTCTTAATTTTTTTTTACTATTTTCTACATTGTAGGACAATAGTGAAGACGTCAAAACTATGAAATAACACACATGGGGATCATGTAGTAACCAAAAAGTGTTAAACAAATATCTTTGATTTGAGATTCTTCAAATAGCCACCCTTTGCCTTGATGACAGCTTTGTAAATACTTGGCATTCTCAACCAGCTTCACCTGGAATGCTTTTCCAACAGTCTTGAAGGAGTTCCCACATATGCTGAGCACTTGTTGGCTGCTTATCCTTCACTCTGCGGTCTAACTCATCCCAAATCATCTAAATTTGGTTGAGGTCGGGGGATTGTGGAGGCCAGGTCATCTGATGCAGCACTCTATCACTCTCCTTCTTGGTCAAATAGCTCTTACAAAGCATTGTGGTGTGTTGGGTCATTGTTCTGTTGAAAAACAAATGATAATCCCACTAAGCCCAAACCAGATGGTATGTTGTATCGCTGCAGAATGCTGTGGTAACCATGCTGGTTAACGTGCCTTGAATTCTAAATAAATCACAGACAGTGTCGCCAGCAAAGCACCCCCACACCATAACACCTCCTCCATGCTTCACGGTGGGAACCACACATGCTGAGATCATCGTTTCACCCACCTCACGTCTCACAAAGACACAGCGGTTGGAACCAAAAGTCTCCAATTTGGACTCCAGACCAAAGGACAAATTTCTACCGGTCTAATGTCCATTGCTCGTGTTTCTTGGCCCAAGCAAGTCTCTTCTTCTTATTGGTGTTCTTTAGTAGTGGTTTCTTTCCGGTTTCGTCATAGTGCTTGATGGTTTTTGCGACTGCACTTGAAGTTCTTGAAATGTTCCGCATTGACTGACCCTCATGTCTTAAGGTATTGATGAACTGTCGTTTCTCATTGCTTATTTGAGCTGTTCTTGCATTAATATGGACTTGGTCTTTTACCAAATAGGGCTATCTTCTGTATACCCCCCTACGTTGTCACAACACAACTGATTGGCTCAAGCGCATTAAGAAGGAATAAATTCCACAAATGAACTTTTAACAAGGTACACCTGTTAATTGAAATACATTCCAGGTGACTACCTCATGAAGCTGGTTGAGAGAATGCCAAGAGTGTGCAAAGCTGTCATCAAGGCAAAGGGTGGCTATTTAAAGAATCTCAAATATAAAATATAGTTGGATTTGTTTACTACATGATTCCATATGTGTTATTTCATAGTTTGATGTCTTCATTATTATTCTACAATATAGAAAATAGTAAAAAATAAAGCAAAACTTTTGAATGAGTAGATGTTCTAAAACTTTTGACCGGTAGTGTACTTTTTTGCTGCACAAATTTTGGAACGGACCGTATAGGACACTCCATCGCTCTGTTTGCATAAGGTGGTAGGGCCCTATGGCCACACAATGTGTTTTTCTACTGTTATATTCAGTCTATTATTATTATTATTATATTTTGTTATATTAAGAAGATATGTCCATGTTATGATTCAGCTGAAATACTAAGGTTATATTGAGAATCCAATAGAGAATCTAATACATTTCCACTTTGCTTCAGATGGCGATGGGTGAGACGGTGTGAGAGATGGGAGGATGTGAACGAAATGAGAATCAATGAAACAAGAGATAACAAATGAGTGGAAGAGAAGGACATGAGGGGGTGCACGTCATAGGTCAGACCACAATGGTTCTTAAAGCCTGTGGTCTTTTAAAGAATGCTGACAGTGATGGGGAGGTGTTCTACTTTGGAAGCCTGTGTCTCTGCCACTGTCATGTGATCACAGCTGTCTCTGCTACTGTCATGTGACCACAGTTGTCTCTGCTACTGTCATGTGATCACAGCTGTCTCTGCTACTGTCATGTGATCACAGCTGTCTCTGCTACTGTCATGTGATCACAGCTGTCTCTGCTACTGTCATGTGATCACAGCTGTCTCTGCTACTGTCATGTGATCACAGTTGTCTCTGCTACTGATTTGACACACACACACACACACACACACATATTTACTCTACTTTGTTCATGTGTTTCACCTAACCTCATGACCAAAAATACACAGAACCCTCTAAAGTCTTCGGTGGTGTTATGTGGACTGTGCCAATGTGTATTCTATAGATGAAACTAACACTAACGTGTGGTTGTATTGGATATGTGAGACGTACACTTCTATGTTTCTGTAACACTCTCTGGATGATTCTGACTGTGTATCTCTCTTAGTTGGGCAGCATATCAACTCTGATAACATGGTCTTTAACCAATTAGATATTAATGAAGCCAAGGATATCAACTCTGATAACATGGTCTTTAACCCTTTAGATATTAATGAAACCAAGGATATCAACTCTGATAACATGGTCTTTAACCCGTTAGATATTAATGAAGCCAAAGGATATCAACTCTGATAACATGGTCTTTAACCCGTTAGATATTAATGAAGCCAAAGGATATCAACTCTGATAACATGGTCTTTAACCTGTTAGATATTAATGAAACCAAGGATATCAACTCTGATAACATGGTCTTTAACCCGTTAGATATTAACGAAACCAAGGATATCAACTCTGATAACATGGTCTTTAACCCGTTAGATATTAATGAAACCAAGGATATCAACTCTGATAACATGGTCTTTAACCCGTTAGATATTAATGAAGCCAAAGGATATCAACTCTGATAACATGGTCTTTAACCCGTTAGATATTAATGAAGCCAAGGATATCAACTCTGATAACATGGTCTTTAACAGTTAGATATTAACGAAACCAAGGATATCAACTCTGATAACATGGTCTTTAACCCGTTAGATATTAATGAAGCCAAAGGATATCAACTCTGATAACATGGTCTTTAACCCGTTAGATATTAATGAAACCAAGGATATCAACTCTGATAACATGGTCTTTAACCCGTTAGATATTAATGAAGCCAAAGGATATCAACTCTGATAACATGGTCTTTAACCCGTTAGATATTAATGAAACCAAGGATATCAACTCTGATAACATGGTCTTTAACCCGTTAGATATTAATGAAACCAAGGATATCAACTCTGATAACATGGTCTTTAACCCGTTAGATATTAATGAAACCAAGGATATCAACTCTGATAACATGGTCTTTAACCCGTTAGATATTAATGAAACCAAGGACATCAACTCTAACATGGTCTTTAACCCGTTAGAAATTAATGAAACCAAGGACATCAACTCTAACATGGTCTTTAACCCGTTAGATATTAATGAAGCCAATGATAAATATAATGATTGTGTTGATTTAGATTCAAATTTCCTGAAATGTACCTGAAATTTGTGACATACTATAATGTTAAGCAATTTAACAACCTATATAGCAATTTATCTAATTCCAAGATGAGCTCATTTTTTTTAATACTTAAAAAAAAAAATGGAACGTTCGCTGTCTTCCTAATAAAAATCACGACCCCCTTGTTCATTGTCTGTCTTCTCTCGGTCATGTTCCGTTGTTGTCCTTTCGGAAACGCGGTGGACTGACGAGACAACGATGCTTTATGTCTCCTTTTTATAATGCTGTTCACCCACTGTAGCACGTCAAGAATGGGAGAAGATGAGTCTATTTGTTTTCATAAACATTTTCAATTCTTTGTAAGAGAGGACCTCGCACTTAAATCTTGTAACGTTATTCTTGAATCTTTTTTTTTCCTTTCTAGAAATTCCCTCCTGTTAGTTTGTTTTTGCTGGTAAAAAAGTGGTCATTGGATACGTCAATCTGCCACTCGATTCTGACGTTGGTAATTTCATTGATATCCTCTCATCCACCTTCCATTTGATTAATATTGAAGATAACACGTGTTTTCTATTGGGTGATTTACAACATACATTTATTTAAAAGTGAGAACCACTCACTGACATCTGACTTTTTGAGTTCTTTATACTTCAGCTATTTGTACCCTCTCATCTATTAGCCCACAAGACTGACCAGTTCAACTGCCACCGTTATTGGTCATATTTTTTTACAAATGATTTGAATAATGTGGCTAATACAGGTATACTTTATACTGCCATATCTGACCACTTTCCAATGTTCCACTTCTCTTTGGCAGCTGGAAATGAACAGATGGGAATGATTCAGTAGCATTAAATGTAGAATATTTAACTAAAGTAATTGTGAGTCCTTTTAATATATTGATTGATGATAATTTCATGGGAAAATACTTATCAGGCCAATGAAGTCTGCTTACCAGACTTTTCTCACATATTTCAACTCTGTATTTCACCACTGTGTTCCCTTAGTTAAACCACGTAAGAGACCAGCAGAAGGGTTCTGGAAACCTTGGTTTTACAACCGGTCTCAAAATATACTCCGTTAACAAAAAAAACTAGTTGTATGAAAGTTTCTCACAAATCTCTCTTCCCTGAATTCTGCAAATCACAAGAAGTATAAGAACAAATGGACTATTTTGGATATCCCTCCCAAATATATTTTACTAACAAATTTAAGAATCCTTAAATAATATAAAGTCAACTTGGAAAATCCTCAATCAACTGTTGACTAAGAAAAAGGCATCTACAACTATTCCATCTCAATGTCCTGTTGGAAATTGAGACCTATAGTGATCCTGATGCTATTTCATGTCAATTGAATAACTGTTTTTTGTGAATGTGGGTTCCTCTTTGTCAAAGAAAATAGAGAGAACTGATGGAAATCCCCTTGGATTTCATTAAGGGGCATTTCCCTTCTCTGCTTCAGTTTTGATGTTCCTAATGTAATGGAGGTGATGATGTAATGGAGGTGAAGAAGGTGATTGGTAACTTAAAGATATCAACAGCAGGTCATGATGAGATTGGTGAAATCAGTGTCTTCCTCGATCACTGAGCCTCTAACGTGCATCTTCACCAAATCAATCCCAACTGTTATTGTTCCTAAGGATTTGAAAATTGCCAAAGTTATCCCACTTTTAAAAAAAATCTGGGGATCCAAGATCTTTTACAAATACTACCATGTTTCTCTAAAATCCAAGAAAAATGTGTGTATAAGAGAATGTTGAAACATTTTAAATCAATACTGTATTCTACATGAGCACCAGTATGGTTTTGGTACAAAAATATTCCACAGATATGTCTCTTTTCCAACTTGTGGATAAAATATTTACAGGCCTTAACAACAATGAATACGCTTGGCATGTTTTTGTTTTGTTTTATCTAAAGCATTTGACACGGTTGATCGTGAAATATTACTTTTTTAAATGGCATTATTTCAGTTTTCATGATTAAACATTTAGTTGGTTATATAGTCGTTCATCTACCAGGTCCAAGATATCTTGTGGCGTCCCACAGGGTTCAATAACTAGACCTTTTGTTATGCCTCATCTATATCATTGACCTTGCCGCTGGGTCTTCTACCATTCCATACTAATCTATATCATTGACCTTGCTGCTGGGTCTTCTACCATTCCATACTAATCTATATCATTGACCTCGCTGCTGGGTCTTCTACCACCATTCCATACTAATCTATATCATTGACCTTGCTGCTGGGTCTTCTACCATTCCATACTAATCTATATCATTGACCTCGCTGCTGGGTCTTCTACCATTCCATACTAATCTATATCATTGACCTCGCTGCTGGGTCTTCTACCATTCCATACTAATCTATATCATTGACCTCGCTGCTTGGTCTTCTACCATTCCATACTAATCTATATCATTGACCTTGCCGCTGGGTCTTCTACCATTCCATACTAATCTATATCATTGACCTTGCTGCTTGGTCTTCTACCATTCCATACTAATCTATATCATTGACCTCGCTGCTGGGTCTTCTACAATTCCAGACTAATCTATATCATTGACCTCGCTGCTGGGTCTTCTACCATTCCATACTAATCTATATCATTGACCTCGCTGCTGGGTCTTCTACCATTCCATACTAATCTATATCATTGACCTCGCTGCTGGGTCTTCTACCATTCCATACTAATCTATATCATTGACCTCGCTGCTTGGTCTTCTACCATTCCATACTAATCTATATCATTGACCTCGCTGCTTGGTCTTCTACCATTCCATACTAATCTATATCATTGACCTCGCTGCTGGGTCTTCTACCATTCCATACTAATCTATATCATTGACCTCGCTGCTGGGTCTTCTACCATTCCATACTAATCTATATCATTGACCTCGCTGCTGGGTCTTCTACCATTCCATACTAATCTATATCATTGACCTCGCTGCTGGGTCTTCTACCATTCCATACTAATCTATATCATTGACCCTGCTGCTGGGTCTTCTACCATTCCATACTAATCTATATCATTGACCTTGCCGCTGGGTCTTCTACCATTCCATACTAATCTATATCATTGACCTCGCTGCTGGGTCTTCTACCATTCCATACTAATCTATATCATTGACCTTGCCGCTGGGTCTTCTACCATTCCATACTAATCTATATCATTGACCTCGCTGCTGGGTCTTCTACCATTCCATACTAATCTATATCATTGACCTCGCTGCTGGGTCTTCTACCGTACTTCCCATTCTCTTTGCTGGGGATACCAATTAGATTTTATCACACGTATTTTGATTCACTAATTAATGAAGCCAACTCAGATATGGCCACATTTTCTGAATGTAAAAAAACAAAAATCCAACTTTATTATATTTACTAGTAAGATTATTATATATTTTTTTTAAAGAGCCAGAATCTCAATTAGTGGGAATGAAATGGATCAAGTCACATCCACTAGATTCCTCAGAGCTCTAATTGATGAAAAGTTATCTTGGAAAAATTATATTCAATTTGTCTGCAGCAAAGTGAGGAAATCTGTTGGTATCATGAGAAAGATTAGTGATTTGGTTCATCAGGCTTCCTAACTCTTTACTATAGCTTAATTTACTCAAATCATATTTACTGTAATATTGTCTGGGCCAGTACATTTCCCCCCTACCTTCACAAATTACTCATCTTACAAAATACATTTGCAAGACTAGCCAACTTCTCTAATTACCTGGCTCCATCTGCACCTTTGTTTAATAAACTCAATATCTTGTCTATTTACGACATTAATGTACACCAATTATGCATTTTCATCTTCAAGTACTCATACCTCCCAGACAGTTTACCTAAACCCTTCAATGGATTCTTCCAGGTTCATTCTGAAATCCATCTATATAACACAGGACGATAACCTTCTACTATCAATTCTCTATCAGATACAGAGGTACCATACTCTGGAATTATTATCTTCACATTGACAAAACCTCATCATCCCTCAATAACTTCAAGTGAAGACTGGGGGTCAGCCTGATGAACCAAACTACTCAGTAATCTCCTCCATGAAGACTGGGGGTCAGCCTGATGAACCAAACTACTCAGTAATCTCCATGAAGACTGGGGGTCAGCCTGATGAACCAAACTACTCAGTAATCTCCTCCATGAAGACTGGGGGTCAGCCTGATGAACCAAACTACTCAGTAATCTCCTCCATGAAGACTGGGGGTCAACCTGATAAACCAAACTACTCAGTAATCTTCTCCATGAAGACTGGGGGTCAGCCTGATGAACCAAACTACTCAGTAATCTCCTCCATGAAGACTGGGGGTCAGCCTGATGAACCAAACTACCCAGTAATCTCCTCCATGAAGACTGGAGGTCAGCCTGATGAACCAAACTACTCAGTAATCTCCTCCATGAAGACTGGGGATCAGCCTGATGAACTAAACTACTCAGTAATCTCCTCCTTGAAGACTGGAGGTCAGCCTGATGAACTAAACTACTCAGTAATCTCCTCCATGAAGACTGGGGGTCAGCCTTGAACCAAACTGCTGAGTAATCTCCTCTATATAGCCTTACTCACAACCAAACACACATTGAAACAAAACATATACTTTTTCATTTTTTTTGTGACTGCTGATTGGTTCATTTGTACATTTTATAATTAGTAGATTATGTTTTAACAAACTTTTTTTCTTCTTATGTATTGTATATAGTTTTACAATTGTATATACACTGCTCAAAAAAATAAAGGAACACTTAAACAACACAATGCAACTCCAAGTCAATCACACTTCTATGAAATCAAACTGTCCACTTAGGAAGCAACACTGATTGACAATAAATTTCACATGCTGTTGTGCAAATGGAATAGACAAATGGTGGAAATTATAGGCAATTAGCAAGACACCCCCAAAAAAGGAGTGATTCTGCAGTTGGTGACCACAGACCACTTCTCAGTTTCTATGCTTCCTGGCTGATGTTTTGGTCACTTTTGAATGCTGGCGGTGCTCTCACTCTAGTGGTAGCATGAGACGGAGTCTACAACCCACACAAGTGGCTCAGGTAGTGCAGTTCATCCAGGATGGCACATCAATGCGAGCTGTGGCAAAAAGGTTTGCTGTGTCTGTCAGCGTAGTGTCCAGAGCATGGAGGCGCTACCAGGAGACAGGCCAGTACATCAGGAGACGTGGAGGAGGCCGTAGGAGGGCAACAACCCAGCAGCAGGACCGCTACCTCCACCTTTGTGCAAGGAGGTGTACTGCCAGAGCCCTGCAAAATGACCTCCAGCAGGCCACAAATGTGCATGTGTCTGCTCAAACGGTCAGAAACCGACTCCATGAGGGTGGTATGAGGGCCTGACGTCCACAGGTGGGGGTAGTGCTTACAGCCCAACACCGTGCAGGACGTTTGGCATTTGCCAGAGAACACCAAGATTGGCAAATTCGCAGACAGTTCGATTTCACAGAAGTGTGATTGACTTGGAGTTACATTGTGTTGTATAAGTGTTCCCTTTATTTTTTTGAGCAGTGTATTTTGTGGTGTGGTTTTCATGTCAGCCCTTGGGCTTCCAACCTGCACACACATGTTGTTAATTGTTATTTGTTTGTATCCGTATTGTTGTTAATCACTTGTTTTCTTTGGTGACAATGAATACAGTCTAAATATAGGCTGAGACCTGCCCCTTTATTTACAGAACTATCAATGAATACATTCTAAATATAGGCTGAGACCTGCCCCTTTATTTACAGGACTATCAATGAATACATTCTAAATATAGGCTGAGACCTGCCCCTTTATTTACAGAACTATCAATGAATACAGTCTAAATATAGGCTGAGACCTGCTCCTTATTTACAGAACTATCAATGAATACATTCTAAATATAGGCTGAGACCTGCCCCCTTATTTACAGAACTATCAATGAATAGCAAGACTTCATTCCCTGCCAACGTGATTACTCTGACACACAGTTTGGGATGGGGCTAATCTTCATGAATGGACTAAAATATACTCTCACGATGTTGAAGGACAACTCTCTCTTTCTGCATATTGGATCACTTTCACTAAACTCAACTGTCTCTCTGGGGTGGGTTTCTCTGGGACAACAGACAGACAGACAGACATGAGATCATTGCCGTATTTCCCAGCACGATGCTGTTCCATAAGGAGGTCAATGGAGTGATGTACCGTGTCCCCGCCATGCTGTCCCTCTCCAACTCCTTCCTGGCCTTCTACTCAGCCCCTCAGGCGCCCAGGCTTTTCTATGCTTCCTGGCTGATGTTTTGGTCACTTTTGAATGCTGGCGGTGCTCTCACTCTAGTGGTAGCATGAGACGGAGTCTACAACCCACACAAGTGGCTCAGGTAGTGCAGTTCATCCAGGATGGCACATCAATGCGAGCTGTGGCAAAAAGGTTTGCTGTGTCTGTCAGCGTAGTGTCCAGAGCATGGAGGCGCTACCAGGAGACAGGCCAGTACATCAGGAGACGTGGAGGAGGCCGTAGGAGGGCAACAACCCAGCAGCAGGACCGCTACCTCCACCTTTGTGCAAGGAGGTGTACTGCCAGAGCCCTGCAAAATGACCTCCAGCAGGCCACAAATGTGCATGTGTCTGCTCAAACGGTCAGAAACCGACTCCATGAGGGTGGTATGAGGGCCCGACGTCCACAGGTGGGGGTAGTGCTTACAGCCCAACACCGTGCAGGACGTTTGGCATTTGCCAGAGAACACCAAGATTGGCAAATTCGCAGACAGTTCGATTTCACAGAAGTGTGATTGACTTGGAGTTACATTGTGTTGTTTAAGTGTTCCCTTTATTTTTTTGAGCAGTGTATTTTGTGGTGTGGTTTTCATGTCAGCCCTTGGGCTTCCAACCTGCACACACATGTTGTTAATTGTTATTTGTTTGTATCCGTATTGTTGTTAATCACTTGTTTTCTTTGGTGACAATGAATACAGTCTAAATATAGGCTGAGACCTGCTCCTTATTTACAGAACTATCAATGAATACATTCTAAATATAGGCTGAGACCTGCCCCCTTATTTACAGAACTATCAATGAATACAGTCTAAATATAGGCTGAGACCTGCTCCTTATTTACAGAACTATCAATGAATACATTCTAAATATAGGCTGAGATCTGCCCCTTATTTACAGAACTATCAATGAATACATTCTAAATATAGGCTGAGACCTGCCCCCTTATTTACAGGACTATCAATGAAAACAATCTAAATATAGGTGGAGACCTGCCCCCTTATTTACAGAACTATCAATGAATAGCAAGACTTCATTCCCTGCCAACGTGATTACTCTGACACACAGTTTGGGATGGGGCTAATCTTCATGAATGGACTAAAATATACTCTCACGATGTTGAAGGACAACTCTCTCTTTCTGCATATTGGATCACTTTCACTAAACTCAACTGTCTCTCTGGGGTGGGTTTCTCTGGGACAACAGACAGACATGAGATCATTGCCGTATTTCCCAGCACGATGCTGTTCCATAAGGAGGTCAATGGAGTGATGTACCGTGTCCCCGCCATGCTGTCCCTCTCCAACTCCTTCCTGGCCTTCTACTCAGCCCCTCAGGCGCCCAGGCTCACCTACTAGTCATGCGCAAGGGCACCTTATACAGGAACTATGTAGAGGTCAGTACAGGTCACAGGCTTAGGGTAGGACACAGGGAAGAGAAACCATAGGGGAGGAAGAAGAAGAGGAGGAGGACCAGGTCTTTGCAATGTTTCGTAACAGCTAATTAACTGTTGATTCTAGTGTTTCCTGCCTGTTTCCTTCTGCTTTGTAAAGTCTGGAGCTTATGACTCATGTTGGCTTTTCAGTTTTGTGTGTAACAACACCATCTTTAAACGCAGCCCACAGTGTGAATGATTCCTGTTCTGACGTTTTAATACTAGTTATGTATCCATCCACGCCTACTAACCCTCACTTTACTGTAATCCTGCAGCAACAGGAAATGGGAATTATGTGGATTATAATTAATGGACAATTTTTGTAAGGGTTGATTTACATTTTTTTGTAAGGAAAAATCAAGTCTGACATTTCTAAGTGGAAATTACAAACTTCAGAATACTTTTTTAAACCTCAAATACACTACAACTTTAAATGATCATGCATTGCAAGAAAGTTCTCCTGTGACAGAGTGATCAAATTAAGATCCTACATTTTGTAAAGCTCTGTTGAAATGCAGTAATTTCTGGACTGCTGTAATTGGACATGAACACCACTAGATGGTCCACAAACGTAACTTTGAATCTTTATTAAACCAACCATTTTCACTCTTCAGTATTTGTGTACAGATTGGTGTTTGCAGGAGTTGTGTGAGTTAATGTGTTTTTGAACAACATTTAGATCGTAAATGAATTTTAACTCGTGACGGTATCGCCCCATACGATACACACAAAGAACATTCTATTTTTTTCCTGCATGTAATTGTCACACTCACTTTATCTAAAAGCTCTCAGTCAAGTTGTTTTCCTTTCTGGTGAAATGAATGAAGAAGGAAGGTTCAGTTTGGAGAAGATTAGAGAAAGGGAAGTGAGAGCTGACAGTAAGCTACGCTGAGGAAAAAGACTGAATGACTTGGCGAACGTTAGAAACGGACACATTAGCCTGGGTTGTCTCTTGTGGATGATTGTTAACATGATATTTGGAAAAGCCCTGAGTCAGTTTGTTTATCTTATGTCCACACCAGCCATTTTGTTTCAGAATGCTTATCACAGAGGTGATGTGGGAACCCTGCTGTTTATAGCCTATTAGACCTGCAACATCGTCTTAGTAAACAGAGCCACTTATCCAAAGCTGCTTTGAAGGATTTACTCTGGTCACAATCTGTCCAAGGGTTAACATCAGGCCAAGATAGATCTACAATTCAACAAGGCTGGGAGAAAAACAAAATAAAATGATCATGTCCATTGTGCTTCTAGGCCGTACTGACATCCAACATTCTGTTATTCACCACCTGTGACATCTCCAAATGTGTAGAGGTTGCCGTGGGCGACTCCAAAGCACCCTGGGGGAGGGGCTTGCGATTGAGCATGGCTGTCAATCTTTTCCGGAACACCCTGCACAGGAACACATAGATCAGCGGGTCCAGACACACGTTAGTGGCACAGAGCCAGAGAGTGGTCTCCTTGGCAACGTAGAGCGCGTTCTGCGCCCAGCATTGGTTGGCTATTTTTCGCGTCTGGGTGAGAGTGTAGGGCACTCTGGCGAAATGAAAAGGGGCGAAACAAATGAAAAACACCACCACTACCACGAAGACTTTGGCCTTGGTCCTGCGGCTGGCCGCGTCGGAGCCACTACGCAAGGCTTTGTAGGACTCGTAGACTTTACGACTGATGAAGGTGTAACAAAACAGCATCAGAGCCAGTGTTCCCCAGAACACCACCTGGGAAGAAGAGGAGGAAACTCAGTAAGGCACAAGGATTTTTTAAAACCACAAATAGGTGTATAAAGTGGCATTAAAAAAATCCAAAAGTTTAGACACTCGTGTTGGTTTGAAAGTTTAGTAACGTTTAACGTGTGGGCTAAGTCATTATTAAAATACACCAAACACTTATCAGCCAAAGCCTTCGTCAGGGTGGCAACATGTAATCAGTAAAAATGTATTGAACAACAGGGACAATATCTATAAATACTGCCCCTCGGTTAGCCAGGTTAACGTACTACCGCCAGGATACCATTCAGTGTAGCGATGCCGTCGACGTACAAGAATGTAGCCCGTACCTGGCAGAAGTAGTTGAAGCCCTCGTGCCACAGCATACCGGCCGGACCCTTCAGAGAGGCACACTTCAGCCGACCGCCAGAGAGCGACGGTTTACGGTCACTCAGAATAGCATTGGGCAGAGCCAGAGCCACCATCACAGCCCAGACGGCAGCACTCAAAGCCTGTCCCACTCCGACCCTCTGGAGGGCGCACTTCCCAAAGGGCCTGACTATCTTGAGGTAACGGTCCAGGCTGATGAGCCCCAGGAGCAGGATGCTGATGTACATGGTGGTGTAGAAGAGGACGGCAGAGTAGCGACAGTAGAACGCACGCAGACGCCAGGAGCCCACGTCGGCGTCCGCAAGGACCTTCACCGGGATGGACAGAGTCATCAGCAGGTCTGCCACCACCTGTTGACAGACAGGCCGTACACGTCAGTCGTCAGTCATATTGTTAAACTATTCTTGACAGTCAAACTTAAATTTGGTTTATCACAGAAAATAAATGCTGGTTCCCTTACTACGTTCTTCAGGTAGACCACGAAGGTGGTGGTGCTACGGATGTTGAAGAAGATCCATGCAGCCAGGCAGTTGAGTACCAGCGCAAAGAGGAAGAGGGCGCTGTAGAGACAGGGGAAGACCACCGCCGTCACGCTGGTGTCACGCACACACTTCAGAGACAGGTTTGATTGGCTGCCGTTCATCCTCACGCCCTGCAGTACTATGGAGAGAAACACAATAAAATGATTGGATGAGTGGTAAACGGCAAGGCCTCTATTTCCCCATAGCAACACAACATGCATTCACCAATAAGAGAGGGAGAGAGAGAGAAACAGAGAGAAAAGAGTGAGAAAGAGAGAGAGAGAGACAACCACTCCACGGAAGCAGAACCTGAGACAGAGCTGCATTCCCTGACAAAATGTAAAAAGTATAAAACAATTAGAAAGTTGAAGACGCAGAGAGCTGTGGGTTGGCTGCGCCCTGCCTCCCTACACCTCCACCCGGACAGCTGGTCTGGCCTGTGGGTGATCTACGAGGGCCCCAGTTCCTACTCTGACCTGACCTACCTGGAGCTGCCTTAAGCTGGGGCCCGTCGGACGTGGCCTTCTCCTGTCTGTTTGAGTGTGGCACCAGCATGGCCTGTGATGAGATCTCCTACAGCATCTTCACCCTCTACTAGCTCATTAACAACCTGCCCCCGCAAACAGCCACCCGGTAACACACAGCCACCCGGCAACACACAGCCACCCGGCAACACACAGCCACCCGGTAACAAACAGCCACCCGGCAACACACAGCCACCCGGCAACACACAGCCACCCAGTAACACACAGCCACCCGGTAACACACAGCCACCCGGCAACACACAGCCACCCACTAACACACAGCCACCCGGCAACACACAGCCACCCGGCAACACACAGCCACCCGGCAACACACAGCCACCCGGCAACACACAGCCACCCGGCAACACACAGCCACCCGGTAACATACAGCCACCCGGTAACACACAGCCACCCGGTAACACACAGCCACCCGGTAACACACAACCACCCACTAACACACAACCACCCACTAACACACAGCCACCCGGTAACACACAGCCACCCACTAACACACAGCCACCCGGCAACACACAGCCACCCGGCAACACACAGCCACCCGGCAACACACAGCCACCCGGCAACACACAGCCACCCGGCAACACACAGCCACCCGGCAACACACAGCCACCCGGTAACACACAGCCACCCGGTAACACACAGCCACCCGGCAACACACAGCCACCCGGCAACACACAGCCACCCGGCAACACACAGCCACCCGGTAACACACAGCCACCCGGTAACACACAGCCACCCGGTAACACACAGCCACCCGGTAACACATAGCCACCCGGTAACACACAGCCACCCGGTAACACACAGCCATCCGGTAACACACAGCCACCCGGTAACACACAGCCACCCGGTAACACACAGCCACCCGGTAACACACAGCCACCCGGTAACACACAGCCACCCGGTAACACACAACCACCCACTAACACACAACCACCCACTAACACACAGCCACCCGGTAACACACAGCCACCCGGTAACACACAGCCATCCGGTAACACACAGCCACCCAGTAACACACAGCCATCCTGTAACACACAGCCCCCCAGCAACAGGAAATGTGAATTATAACTCATGGACAATTTTTGTAGGGGTTGATACATTTTTTTGTAAGGAAAAATCAAGTCTGACATTTCTAAGTAGAAAGTAGAAACTTCAGAAGCCTTTTTTAAAACCTCAAATACACTACAACTTTAAATGGTCATGCATTGCAAGAAAGTTCTCCTGTGACAGAGTGATCAAATTAAGATCCTACATTTTGTAAAGCTCTGTTGAAATGCAGTAATTTCTGGATTGCTGTAATTGGACATGAACACCACTAGATGGTCCACAAACATACCTTTGAACCTTTATCAAACCAACCAATCTTCCCCTTCAGTATTTGTGTACAGATTGATATTTGCATGTGTGCATAAGCTGTGCATGAGATGTGTGCATGAGCTGTGTGTGTCGCGTGTGCATGAGCTGTGTGTGTCGCGTGTGCATGAGCTGTGTGTGTCGCGTGTGCATGAGCTGTGTGTGTCGCGTGTGCATGAGCTGTGTGTGTCGCGTGTGCATGAGCTGTGTGTGTCGCGTGTGCATGAGCTGTGTGTGTCGCGTGTGCATGAGCTGTGTGTGTCGCGTGTGCATGAGCTGTGTGTGTCGCGTGTGCATGAGCTGTGTGTGTCGCGTGTGCATGAGCTGTGCTTTTGAACAACATGTACATTGTAAATGTATTTTATCTCTCGTGACGGTATCGCCCCATACGATACACACAAAGAACATTCTATTTTTTTCCTGCATGTAATTGTCACACTCACTTTATCTAAAAGCTCTCAGTCAAGTTGTTTTCCTTTCTGGTGAAATGAATGAAGAAGGAAGGTTCAGTTTGGAGAAGATTAGAGAAAGGGAAGTGAGAGCTGACCGTAAGCTACGCTGAGGAAAAAGACTGAATGACTTGACGAACAAAGTCTCAAGTCAAACTTGTAACTTAGTCATCTTTTTTTTTTCCATCAACAAAAGTCTGTTTCTCGACCTTCCAGTGAGCCCATAATAAACTGTACACCAGTGTAGTCCTGTGTACTGAGCGATACAATATATACCGATGATAGACAGTACACGCACAGTGGCGGTCACTTCTTTACAACCTCCATCTGTCTGTCTGTCTCTGTATCCGCTTGCCTTGCCGCTTTACACAGGGAATCCAAACCAGTTTGGAATGACATTCAGTGCAGTAACAGGTGCTATGGCAACCAAGGCCCGTTTTCAGAGTTGGAACCATTGAGGGGTTTTGTAGACTGATACTCAGAGGAGATGGAATCCCTTTCAAATCATGTTTCTACAACTTTATGAGAGATTTGAGTCAAATCCCCCCCAAAAATACACTCAGTCCCAACATACATCTGAATTGTTTCAGTCTGAACAGCTCACACTGTGCTGTACTTTAGGACATTCGTTGAAAAAGTAAATTGAGATTAAAAACATGCTTGAATGTGTCCTCGTCCCTGTGACAATTGTTATTAAACACCGCCAAACATAAATGACGTCAAATGCATTAATGAACATTGGGGCGGCAGGTAGCCTAATGGTTAGAGCGTTGGACTAGTAACCGGAAGGTTGCAAGTTCAAATCCCCGAGCTGACAAGGTACAAATCTGTCGTTCTGCCCCTGAACAGGGCAGTTAACCCACTGTTCCTAGGCCGTCATTGAAAATAAGAATTTGTTCTTAACTGACTTGCCTAGTTAAATAAAGGTAAAAAAAAAGAAAAAATGTCCTTACCCTCCTTTAATTGAAGCTTTGATTTTGAAGAAAGTCACTGGAACAGACAATATGATGAACAAAACTCAGAAGTCTTCACTCTATATGAAGAAGTGAAATATTCCAATTCAGCTGTTTTCCTTAGAATCTTTCCACACCTACCAACAGAGCGGTATATGTGAGTGTACTGTACAGTAAGCCTGTGATGCTCTTTTGTACGAGTGTTCTCTGTATAAAGCTAGTGCGGGGTTTTCTTGTCGCAATCCCAATAACTTTGCCGGTCTTACTCTGTGTGAATGAGCCTGTCCCTTCTCTCTTCCTGTTTAATTGTCCACTGAGAGGTTGGTGCCAGTGTACATCAGTTTCACTAGGTGGTGAGCGGCGATGCAGCAGGCAGGACTCACTGCCTGACTGATATCTTAAGAGACCTCCGGGCCCCGGGCCGGAACCCATCCACTCCCCCTGGCCCAGTCCGCCCACTCCTTGCTCTTGAATGAGTTCAAACCCCCTTTGCAACCAGAAGAGAAAAGGGGCTGTGGTTGTGAGCACACAGTGTGGTTTTGAGCAAGAAAAAAAAACCATTTGTCTCTGCTGATTGCATGACAATGTGCATGACAGTGTGCATGACAATGTGCAGGACAATGTGCATGACAATGTGCAGGACAGTGTGCATGACAGTGTGCATGACAGTGTGCATGACAATGTGCCGGGCAGTGCGCAGGACAATGTGCAGGACAGTGTGCATGACAATGTGCAGGACAGTGTGCATGACAATGTGCAGGACAGTGTGCAGGACAGTGTGCATTACAATGTGCAGGACAGTGTGCATGACAGTGTGCAGGACAGTGTGCAGGACAGTGTGCATGACAATGTGCAGGACAGTGTGCAGGACAGTGTGCATGACAATGTGCAGGACAGTGTGCATGGCAGTGTGCTGGGCAGTGTGCAGGACAGTGTGCAGGGACAGTGTGCAGGAACAGTGTGCAGGACAGTGTGCATGGCAGTGTGCAGGACAGTGTGCAGGGACAGTGTGCAGGACAGTGTGCATGTACAGTGTGCAGGACAGTGTGCAGGACAGTGTGCTGGGCAGTGTGCAGGACAGTGTGCAGGGACAGTGTGCAGGAACAGTGTGCAGGACAGTGTGCATGGCAGTGTGCAGGACAGTGTGCAGGGACAGTGTGCAGGACAGTGTGCAGGACAGTGTGCTGGGCAGTGTGCAGGACAGTGTGCAGGGACAGTGTGCAGGGCAGTGTGCAGGACAGTGTGCAGGACAGTGTGCTGGGCAGTGTGCAGGACAGTGTGCATGGCAGTGTGCAGGACAGTGTGCAGGGACAGTGTGCAGGACAGTGTGCAGGACAGTGTGCAGGACAGTGTGCATGGCAGTGTGCAGGACAGTGTGCAGGACAGTGTGCATGGCAGTGTGCAGGACAGTGTGCAGGGACAGTGTGCAGGACAGTGTGCAGGACAGTGTGCAGGACAGTGTGCAGGGACAGTGTGCAGGGACAGTGTGCAGGACAGTGTGCTGGGCAGTGTGCAGGACAGTGTGCAGGGACAGTGTGCAGGGACAGTGTGCAGGACAGTGTGCAGGACAGTGTGCTGGGCAGTGTGCAGGACAGTGTGCAGGGACAGTGTGCAGGGCAGTGTGCAGGACAGTGTGCAGGACAGTGTGCTGGGCAGTGTGCAGGACAGTGTGCAGGACAGTGTGCTGGGCAGTGTGCAGGGACAGTGTGCAGGGACAGTGTGGAGGACAATGTGTTATTCTATATGTTTGTGTGTGTCTTTGAGCTGGAGTGTTTGTTTTGTTGTGTTATCTCAAGAACACAGCATCATCCCGTGCTGCTTGCAGCTGATTCGTTGAGACAACCGTTGTGGGTGTAGAAGATGAAGCCAGATAATGTATATACATTTAAAATACATTTCTTTCTGTAAGACGTCGCTGATAAAAGGCAGAGGCTTGCTGATGCTTGAGGTTGTTACCACTGTCGTGTCAATGCTATTTTAATGCTTTACAGATTAGTGATAAAATATCTAACTTCCTGTGTAATGGGTTTCTTTTCTAGGTCAGATTGTGTATGGGAACCAACAGTGAATGACCCAATTATTTCCTTCAAAAATACCCTAAAACTGTTTGTTGCAAAACCCGCATACCCACAATGAGAAAAGTTCCCTCAACCACTGTAATGAAATAAAAGTCCAACAGACAAACTTCCGTTATGATCGTTCGCTAAAGTTTTAAAGGTTATTTACAGAAGTTGTGTATGAAATAACATTACCGTTAGTGCTGTCATCTACAAAACAAGAGTCTTCACTGTTTTTAATGGAGTCCAGTGACTACATTGATACGTGCAGTTCAGAGGTTACGCCTACATTACACAATACACAGGTACTAGGAGAACGAGACAAAGCAGGTGTGATTGCCCACTGGGAACACCATGTCATTTCAACGTGGATAATTAGGTTGAGACGTTGATCAATGAGATTAAAACTATATAGTCACTCACTCAAAGAGACAGCCAAAAGTTCATTGAATTTCGATTGTGTTTCAACCATCTGAAAGCACAACCAAATACCAACGGGAAAAACCATGTCTGATTTGTTTGATTTAGTTCTTACCTAAATGTGTTTTCACTGCACTTTCAACTATTTTAAAGCCCAACAAAGTTCAAATGAAAATAAAATGTCAGATATTGTGTATTTATACAACAATTAAATGTGTTATTACTGTACTTCCTCTAATAGCAGAACCAAATGACCTGGATTGCAGTAGAGACAACATGAGAAGTACATGATGCAAGTGATCAATGCAGTTTGAGATTTGGTACAGATTATTATAGCAATTGTGACTATAGCAATCTCCACTGACCTACGACCTTTGCGTGTTATCTTGAACATTCACGTTTTCTATGATTACAGTAAGAAGACATTTATAGTTACAGCAGGCGAACCTCCAAATGTTGGACATGGATGAGTTAGTCATTTTGTAAGGTTGAATAAAAACTGTTACATTAGTTTGTCAGATATCCTTAACTTTATACGGCTATTTACTGTTTTACTGTTTTACAAAAGTAACATTGAATTGTGTTTGGCTGTCAACGCAACCAAATATCAATATTTAAAGGATATCTAACACATTGATAGTTTTATCTGAGCCACTGGCTTAATTATATTCTTTATCTTTTTTTGTTAACCAGCCCTGCGATGGTTACCTGTGTGAAGTGTGACCTGTGTGAAGTGTGACCTGTGTGAAGTGTGACCTGTGTGAAGTGTGACCTGTGTGAAGTGTGACCTGTGTGAAGTGTGACCTGTGTGAAGTGTGACCTGTGTGAAGTGTGACCTGTGTGAAGTGTGACCTGTGTGAAGTGTGACCTGTGTGAAGTGTGACCCCAGCTGGGTTCTTGGTGGACATACAGGAGGTAACCGTCTCGTTGCTGGCACAGTATCAGTCAGTATCACAGTATCACTGGCACAGTATCAGTCAGTATCACAGTATCACTGGCACAGTATCAGTCAGTATCACAGTATCACTGGCACAGTATCAGTCAGTATCACAGTATCACTGGCACAGTATCAGTCAGTATCACAGTATCACTGGCACAGTATCAGTCAGTATCACAGTATCACTGGCACAGTATCAGTCAGGATAATGGAAGGGAGAGCAGTGACTCCGAACAGCGTCACCCACACCAAGGCAGACAGCACTTTACTGAAGACCAGGTTCTGACCCAACAACTCGCCACAGGGCCTGATGATCTTGAAGAAGTGATCCAGACTGATGAGGCCCAGGAGAGGGATTCTAGTGTAGAAGATAACACCGGAGTAGCGACAGGCGAACTCTCATAACCCAACAGATGAGGTTGGATTTTTTTATTTTTTTATTTATCCTTTATTTAACTAGGCAAGTCAGTTAACCACATCTAGGTCACAATGGTTGAAAGGATCACAGTCCAAAAGAAGAGTGGGGGTGTCAGGTTAGGTGTCTGGCTAGGTGTCATTGCAGAATCTGAAAGAAGGGAGAGGAAAAGTTATAGAAATATCTCAGTATAATCCATTGTTTTGAAATATCTCAGTCTCATCCATTGTTTGGAAATATCTCAGTTTAATCCATTGTTTGGAAATATCTCAGTTTAATCCATTGTTTGGAAATATCTCAGTATAATCCATTGTTTTGAAATATCTCAGTCTAATCCATTGTCTGCCAAATTATAAACTTTTTCAAGGGCTCTCCTAGGTCTATATGAAAACATGCAAAGTAAAGACACTGAGAATTTAACATAATTTAACATGATTTAACATGATTTAACATGATTTCACAGGATTTATCTGATTTACATTAGTCAATGCATTGTTTTGGTTTTATTTTGTTAGCATTAGCCTATAGTGAACCAAGGGAAGGAAGCTTAGTGAACCAAGGGAAGGAAGCTTAGCCTATAGTGAACCAAGGGAAGGAAGCTTAGCCTATAGTGAACCAAGGGAAGGAAGCTTAGTGAACCAAGAAAAGAAAGCTCAGCCTATAGGAAATCAAGGGAAAGAAGCGTAGCTTATAGTGAACCAAAATAAGGAAGCTTAGCCTATAGTGAACCAAGGGAAGGAAGCTTAGCCTATAGTGAACCAGGGAAGGAAGCTTAGCTTATAGTGAACCAAGGGAAGGAAGCTTAGTTTATAGTGAACCAAGGGAAGGAAGCTTAGCCTATAGTGAACCAGGGAAGGAAGCTTAGCCTATAGTGAACCAAGGGAAGGAAGCGTAGCCTATAGTGAACCAAGGGAAGGAAGCTTAGCCTATAGTGAACCAAGGGAAGGAAGCTTAGCCTATAGTGAACCAGGGAAGGAAGCTTAGCCTATAGGAAATCAAGGGAAAGAAGCTTAGCTTATAGTGAACCAAACTAAGGAAGCGTAGCCTATAGTGAACCAAGGAAAGGAAGCTTAGCTTATAGTGAACCAAGGGAAGGAAGCGTAGCCTATAGTGAACCAAGGGAAGGAAGCTTTGCCTATAGTGAACCAGGGAAGAAAGCTTAGCCTATAGTGAACCAGGGAAGGAAGCTTAGCCTATAGTGAACCAGGGAAGGAAGCTTAGCCTATAGTGAACCAAGGGAAGGAAGCTTAGTTTATAGTGAACCATAAAACAGCTCAGAGAAAGGAGAGACTTTTATCCACTGATACATTTACTCACCTAGCAACCTGAAGGGAGACACCGAGGCAGTTGTAAAACTGAATGTATTCAACTGAAATGTGTCTTCCGTGTTGAACCCAACCCCTCTGAATCACAGAGGTGTGGGGGACTGCCGTAATCGACATCCACGGAACAGTGGGTTAAATGACAGATTTTTACCTTGTCAGCTGGGCAACCTTTCGGTCACTGGCCCAACGCTCTAACCACTAGGCTACCTGCCGTCCCCCCAAGAAGACAATCAGTGGTCCGACTGTACGGTGGTGTAGTGCTCTACCACTGTAAATTCAAGGTGTGAACCTCCTAACCCCCTAACCTCCTAACCTCCTAACCTCCTAACCACCTAACCTCCTAAACCCCTAACCTGCTAACCGCCTAAACCCCTAAACCCCTAACCGCCTAACCTCCTGACCTCCTAACCTCCTAACCTCCTAACCTCCTAACCGCCAAACCTACTAACCTCCTAACCTCCTTACCTCCTAAACCCCTAACCTCCTAACCTCCTAACCTCCTAAACCCCTAACCTCCTAACCTGCTAACCACCTAACCTCCTAACCTGCTAACCTCCTAAACCCCTAACCTCCTAACATCCTAACCACCTAACCTCCTAACCGCCTAACCTCCTCACCTCCTAACCTCCTAACCTCCTAAACCCCTAACCTCTTAACCTCCTAAACCCCTAACCTCTTAACCTCCTAAACCCCTAACCTCCTAACCGCCTAACCTGCTAACCTCCTAAACCCCTAACCTCTTAACCTCCTAAACCCCTAACCTCCTAACCGCCTAACCACCTAACCACCTAACCTCCTAACCGCCTAAACCCCTAACCTCCTAACCGCCTAACCACCTAACCTCCTAACCTCCTAACCTCCTAACCTCCTAAACGCCTAACCTCCTAACCTCCTAACCTCCTAACCTCCTAACCTCCTAACCTCCTAACCTCCTAAACGCCTAACCTCCTAACCTCCTAACCTCCTAACCTCCTAACCTCCTAACCTCCTAACCGCCTAACCTCCTAAACCCCTAACCTCCTAAACCCCTAACCACCTAACCACCTAACCTCCTAAACCCCTAACGTCCTAACCTCCTAACCGCCTAACCTCCTAACCGCCTAACCACCTAACCTCCTAAACCCCTAACGTCCTAACCTCCTAACCTCCTAAACCCCTAACCACCTAACCTCCTAACCTCCTAAACCCCTAACCTCCTAACCGCCTAACCTCCTAACCTCCTAAACCCCTAACCTCCTAACCTCCTAAACCCCTAACCACCTAACCTCCTAACCTCCTAAACCCCTAACTTCCTAACCTCCTAACCGCCTAACCTGCTAACCTCCTAAACCCCTAACCTCTTAACCTCCTAAACCCCTAACCTCCTAACCTGCTAACCTCCTAAACCCCTAACCTCCTAAACCCCTAACATCCTAACCACCTAACCTCCTAAACCCCTAACTTCCTAACCTCCTAACCTCCTAAACCCCTAACCTCCTAACCGCCTAACCGCCTAACCGCCTAACCTCCTAAACCCCTAACCTCCTAACCTCCTAAACCCCTAACCTCCTAAACCCCTAACCACCTAACCTCCTAAACCCCTAACCTCCTAACCTCCTAACCTCCTAAACCCCTAACCTCCTAACCGCCTAACCGCCTAACCGCCTAACCTCCTAAACCCCTAACCTCCTAACCTCCTAAACCCCTAACCTCCTAAACCCCTAACCACCTAACCTCCTAAACCCCTAACCTCCTAACCTCCTAACCTCCTAAACCCCTAACCTCCTAACCGCCTAACCGCCTAACCACCTAACCTCCTAAACCCCTAACTTCCTAACCTCCTAACCTCCTAAACCCCTAACCTCCTAACCGCCTAACCTCCTAACCGCCTAACCTCCTAAACCCTTAACCTCCTAAACCCTTAACCTCCTAACCTCCTAACCGCCTAACCGCCTAACCTCCTAACCTCCTAACCACCTAACCTCCTAAACCCTTAACCTCCTAACCTCCTAACCACCTAACCTCCTAAACCCTTAACCTCCTAAACCCTTAACCTCCTAACCTCCTAACCACCTAACCACCTAACCTCCTAACCGCCTAACCTGCTAACCTCCTAAACCGCTAACCTCTTAACCTCCTAAACCCCTAACCTCCTAACCTGCTAACCTCCTAACCTCCTAACCTCCTAACCACCTAATTAGCCTCTTAACATCCTAACCCCCTAACCACCTAATCTCCTCACCTCCTAACCTCCTAACCTCCTAACCTCCTAACCTCATAAACCCCTAACCTCCTAACCTCCTAACCTCCTAACCTCCTAACCTCCTCACCTCCTCACCTCATAAACCCCTAACCTCCTAACCGCCTAACCTCCTAACCTCCTAACCTCATAAACCCCTAACCTCCTAACCTCCTCACCTCCTAACCTCCTAACCTCCTAACCTCATAAACCCCTAACCTCCTAACCGCCTAACCTCCTAACCTCCTAACCTCCTAACCTCATAAACCCCTAACCTCCTAACCTCCTCACCTCCTAACCGCCAAACCTCCTAACCACCTAAACCCCTAACCTCCTAACCTCCTAAACCCCTAACCTCCTAACCTCCTCACCTCCTAAACCCCTAACCTCCTAACCTCCTCACCTCCTAACCTCCTAACCTCCTAACCTCCTTACCCCCTAACCTCCTAACCTCCGAACCTCCTAACCACCTAACCTGCTAACCGCCTATAACCCCTAACCTCCTAACCTCCTCACCTCCTAAACCCCTAACCTCCTAACCTCCTAACCTGCTAACCTCCTAAACCCCTAACCTCCTAACCTCCTAACCTGCTAACCTCCTAAACCCCTAACCTCCTAACCTCCTAACCACCTAACCTCCTAACCTCCTAACCTCCTAACCCCCTAACCTCCTAACCTCCTAACCACCTAACCTCCTAACCACCTAACCTCCTAACCTCCTAAACTCCTAACCTCCTAAACCCCTAACCTCCTAACCTCCTAACCTCCTAACCTCCTAAACCCCTAACCTCCTAACCTCCTAAACTCCTAACCTCCTAAACCCCTAACCTCCTAACCTCCTAACCTCCTAACCTCCTCACCTCCTAATCTCCTAACCGCCTAACCTCCTAACCTCCTAAACCCCTAACCTCCTAACCGCCTAACCTCCTAAACCCCTAACCTCCTAACCTCCTAACCTCCTAACCTCCTAACCTCCTAAACCCCTAACCTCCTAACCTCCTAAACCCCTAACCTCCTAACCTCCTAAGCTCCTAAACCCCTAACCTCCTAAACCCCTAACCTCCTAACCTCCTAACCTCCTAAACCCCTAACCTCCTAACCTCCTAACCTCCTAACCTCCTAACTTCCTAACCTCCTAAACCCCTAACTTCCTAACCTCCTAACCTCCTAACTGTCTAACCTCCTAAACCCCTAACTTCCTAACCTCCTAACCTCCTAACCGCCTAACCGCCTAACCTCCTAACCTCCTAAACCCCTAACTTCCTAACCTCCTAAACCCCTAACCTCCTAACCTCCTAACCTGCTAACCTCCTAAACACCTAACCTCCTAACCTCCTAACCTCCTCACCTCCTAACCTCCTAACCTCCTAAACTCCTAACCGCCTAACCACCTAACCTCCTAACCTCCTAACCACCTAACCTCCTAAACCCCTAACCTCCTAACCTCCTCACCTCCTAACCTCCTAACCTCCTAATCTCCTAACTGCCTAACCTCCTAACCTCCTAACCTCCTAAACGCCTAACCGCCTAACCTCCTAACCTCCTAACCTCCTAACCTCCTAACTTCCTAACCTCCTAAACCCCTAACCTCCTAACCTCCTAACCTCCTAACCTCCTAACCTCCTAACCTCCTAAACCCCTAACCTCCTAACCGCCTAACCTCCTAAACCCCTAACCTCCTAAACTCCTAACCTCCTAACCTCCTAACCTCCTAACCTCCTAAACCCCTAACCTCCTAACCTCCTAAGCTCCTAAACCCCTAACCTCCTAACCTCCTAACCTCCTAAACCCCTAACCTCCTAACCTCCTAAACCCCTAACCTCCTAACCTCCTAAGCTCCTAAACCCCTAACCTCCTAACCTCCTAAACCCCTAACCTCCTAACCTCCTAACCTCCTAAACCCCTAACCTCCTAACCTCCTAACCTCCTAACCCCTAACCTCCTAATCTCCTAACCTCCTAACCGCCTAACCTCCTAATCTCCTAAACCGGATCGTTTAGCTATTTGATTTAGAATTTTAGGACCCCTGTAGGTATCAAAACAAATATCTAAACAATTATTAGATAAAATATTGAATTTGGACTTTACTGCTAAAGCCCGTAGAAACGCACTGAATAACACTCACAAAGAGGAAAACATCAATCTGAAGGAACAAGGTGATGAAGAGTGTGTCCTTTTTCTAGGAGATAGAAGAAAGCTCAAGGAGTTCATTTTATTAGATTTTTTTGACACATATTTAACACCTTTTTTTATGTGGCACAACACTATTTCTACGAGCAAATCCATAGTAGACAAATAACTAGTAGGATAGTACATCACACCTAGTGTAATAACCCAACCCCTCTAATATAACTAGTAGGATAGTACATCACACCTAGTGTAATAACCCAACCCCTCTAATATAACTAGTAGGATAGTACATCACACCTAGTGTAATAACCCAACCCCTCTAATATAACTAGTAGGATAGTACATCACACCTAGTGTAATAACCCAACCCCTCTAATATAACTAGTAGGATAGTACATCACACCTAGTGTAATAACCCAACCCCTCTAATATAACTAGTAGGATAGTACATCACACCATGTGTAATAACCCAAACCCTCTAATATAACTAGTAGGGTAGTACATCACACCTAGTGTAATAACCCAAACCCTCTAATATAACTAGTAGGATAGTACATCACACCTAGTGTAATAACCCAAACCCTCTAATATAACTAGTAGGATAGTACATCACACCTAGTGTAATAACCCAAACCTTCTAATATAACTAGTAGGATAGTACATCACACCTAGTGGATTCATTTCTAATATAACTAGTAGGATAGTACATCACACCTAGTGGATTCATTTCTAATATAACTAGTAGGATAGTACATCACACCATGTGTAATAACCCAAACCCTCTAATATAACTAGTAGGATAGTACATCACACCTAGTGGATTCATTTCTAATATAACTAGTAGGATAGTACATCACACCATGTGTAGTAACCAAAACCCTCTAATATAACTAGTAGGATAGTACATCACACCTAGTGGATTAACCCAAACCCTCTAATATAACTAGTAGGATAGTACATCACACCTAGTGGATTCATTTCTAATATAACTAGTAGGATAGTACATCACACCTAGTGTATTCATTTCTAATATAACTAGTAGGATAGTACATCACACCATGTGTATTAACCCAAACCCTCTAATATAACTAGTAGGATAGTACATCACACCTAGTGGATTCATTTCTAATATAACTAGTAGGATAGTACATCACACCTAGTGTATTAACCCAAACCCTCTAATATAACTAGTAGGATAGTACATCACACCTAGTGGATTCATTTCTAATATAACTAGTAGGATAGTACATCACACCTAGTGGATTCATTTCTAATATAACTAGTAGGATAGTACATCACACCTAGTGGATTCATTTCTAATATAACTAGTAGGATAGTACATCACACCTAGTGGATTCATTTCTAATATAACTAGTAGGATAGTACATCACACCTAGTGTATTAACCCAAACCCTCTAATATAACTAGTAGGATAGTACATCACACCTAGTGTAATAACCCAAACCCTCTAATATAACTAGTAGGATAGTACATCACACCTAGTGTAATAACCCAAACCCTCTAATATAACTAGTAGGATAGTACATCACACCTAGTGTAATAACCAAAAACCCTCTAATATAACTAGTAGGATAGTACATCACACCTAGTGGATTCATTTCTAATATAACTAGTAGGATAGTACATCACACCTAGTGGATTCATTTCTAATATAACTAGTAGGATAGTACATCACACCTAGTGTATTAACCCAAACCCTCTAATATAACTAGTAGGATAGTACATCACACCTAGTGTAATAACCAAAAACCCTCTAATATAACTAGTAGGATAGTACATCACACCTAGTGGATTCATTTCTAATATAACTAGTAGGATAGTACATCACACCTAGTGTATTAACCCAAACCCTCTAATATAACTAGTAGGATAGTACATCACACCTAGTGGATTCATTTCTAATATAACTAGTAGGATAGTACATCACACCTAGTGGATTCATTTCTAATATAACTAGTAGGATAGTACATCACACCTAGTGTAATAACCCAAACCCTCTAATATAACTAGTAGGATAGTACATCACACCTAGTGGATTCATTTCTAATATAACTAGTAGGATAGTACATCACACCTAGTGGATTCATTTCTAATATAACTAGTAGGATAGTACATCACACCTAGTGGATTCATTTCTAATATAACTAGTAGGATAGTACATCACACCTAGTGTATTAACCCAAACCCTCTAATATAACTAGTAGTATAGTACATCACACCTAGTGTATTAACCCAAACCCTCTAATATAACTAGTAGGATAGTACATCACACCTAGTGTATTAACCCAAACCCTCTAATTTAACTAGTAGGATAGTACATCACACCGAGTGGATTAACCCAAACCCTCTAATATAACTAGTAGGATAGTACATCACACCTAGTGTAATAACCCAAACCCTCTAATATAACTAGTAGGATAGTACATCACACCTAGTGTATTAACCCAAACCCTCTAATATAACTAGTAGTATAGTACATCACACCTAGTGGATTCATTTCTAATATAACTAGTAGGATAGTACATCACACCTAGTGGATTCATTTCTAATATAACTAGTAGGATAGTACATCACACCTAGTGTAATAACCCAAACCCTCTAATATAACTAGTAGGATAGTACATCACACCTAGTGTATTAACCCAAACCCTCTAATATAACTAGTAGGATAGTACATTACACCTAGTGGATTCATTTCTAATATAACTAGTAGGATAGTACATCACACCTAGTGTATTAACCCAAACCCTCTAATATAACTAGTAGGATAGTACATCACACCTAGTGTATTAACCCAAACCCTCTAATATAACTAGTAGGATAGTACATCACACCTAGTGTATTAACCCAAACCCTCTAATATAACTAGTAGGATAGTACATCACACCTAGTGTATTAACCCAAACCCTCTAATATAACTAGTAGGATAGTACATCACACCTAGTGTAATAACACAAACACTCTAATATAACTAGTAGGATAGTACATCACACCTAGTGTATTAACCCAAACCCTCTAATATAACTAGTAGGATAGTACATCACACCTAGTGTATTAACCCAAACCCTCTAATATAACTAGTAGGATAGTACATCACACCTAGTGGATTCATTTCTAATATAACTAGTAGGATAGTACATCACACCTAGTGTATTAACCCAAACCCTCTAATATAACTAGTAGGATAGTACATCACACCTAGTGGATTAACCCAAACCCTCTAATATAACTAGTAGGATAGTACATCACACCTAGTGTAATAACCCAAACCCTCTAATATAACTAGTAGGATAGTACATCACACCTAGTGGATTCATTTCTAATATAACTAGTAGGATAGTACATCACACCATGTGTATTAACCCAAACCCTCTAATATAACTAGTAGGATAGTACATCACACCTAGTGTATTAACCCAAACCCTCTAATATAACTAGTAGGATAGTACATCACACCTAGTGTATTAACCCAAACCCTCTAATATAACTAGTAGGATAGTACATCACACCTAGTGGATTCATTTCTAATATAACTAGTAGGATAGTACATCACACCTAGTGGATTCATTTCTAATATAACTAGTAGGATAGTACATCACACCTAGTGTATTCATTCCTAATATAACTAGTAGGATAGTACATCACACCTAGTGTATTAACCCAAACCCTCTAATATAACTAGTAGGATAGTACATCACACCTAGTGTATTAACCCAAACCCTCTAATATAACTAGTAGGATAGTACATCACACCTAGTGTATTAACCCAAACCCTCTAATATAACTAGTAGGATAGTACATCACACCTAGTGGATTCATTTCTAATATAACTAGTAGGATAGTACATCACACCTAGTGGATTCATTTCTAATATAACTAGTAGGATAGTACATCACACCTAGTGGATTCATTTCTAATATAACTAGTAGGATAGTACATCACACCTAGTGGATTCATTTCTAATATAACTAGTAGGATAGTACATCACACCTAGTGGATTCATTTCTAATATAACTAGTAGGATAGTACATCACACCTAGTGGATTCATTTCTAATATAACTAGTAGGATAGTACATCACACCTAGTGTATTAACCCAAACCCTCTAATATAACTAGTAGGATAGTACATCACACCTAGTGGATTCATTTCTAATATAACTAGTAGGATAGTACATCACACCTAGTGTAATAACCCAAACCCTCTAATATAACTAGTAGGATAGTACATCACACCTAGTGGATTCATTTCTAATATAACTAGTAGGATAGTACATCACACCTAGTGTAATAACCCAAAACCTCTAATATAACTAGTAGGATAGTACATCACACCTAGTGGATTCATTTCTAATATAACTAGTAGGATAGTACATCACACCTAGTGTAATAACCCAAAACCTCTAATATAACTAGTAGGATAGTACATCACACCTAGTGGATTCATTTCTAATATAACTAGTAGGATAGTACATCACACCTAGTGTATTAACCCAAACCCTCTAATATAACTAGTAGGATAGTACATCACACCTAGTGGATTCATTTCTAATATAACTAGTAGGATAGTACATCACACCTAGTGGATTCATTTCTAATATAACTAGTAGGATAGTACATCACACCTAGTGGATTCATTTCTAATATAACTAGTAGGATAGTACATCACACCTAGTGGATTCATTTCTAATATAACTAGTAGGATAGTACATTACACCTAGTGGATTCATTTCTAATATAACTAGTAGGATAGTACATCACACCTAGTGTATTAACCCAAACCCTCTAATATAACTAGTAGGATAGTACATCACACCTAGTGTATTAACCCAAACCCTCTAATATAACTAGTAGGATAGTACATCACACCTAGTGTATTAACCCAAACCCTCTAATATAACTAGTAGGATAGTACATCACACCTAGTGTATTAACCCAAACCCTCTAATATAACTAGTAGGATAGTACATCACACCTAGTGGATTCATTTCTAATATAACTAGTAGGATAGTACATCACACCTAGTGTATTAACCCAAACCCTCTAATATAACTAGTAGGATAGTACATCACACCTAGTGTAATAACCCAAACCCTCTAATATAACTAGTAGGATAGTACATCACACCTAGTGGATTCATTTCTAATATAACTAGTAGGATAGTACATCACACCTAGTGTATTAACCCAAACCCTCTAATATAACTAGTAGGATAGTACATCACACCTAGTGTATTAACCCAAACCCTCTAATATAACTAGTAGGATAGTACATCACACCTAGTGTATTAACCCAAACCCTCTAATATAACTAGTAGGATAGTACATCACACCTAGTGGATTCATTTCTAATATAACTAGTAGGATAGTACATCACACCTAGTGTATTAACCCAAACCCTCTAATATAACTAGTAGGATAGTACATCACACCTAGTGTAATAACCCAAACCCTCTAATATAACTAGTAGGATAGTACATCACACCTAGTGGATTCATTTCTAATATAACTAGTAGGATAGTACATCACACCTAGTGTATTAACCCAAACCCTCTAATATAACTAGTAGGATAGTACATCACACCTAGTGGATTCATTTCTAATATAACTAGTAGGATAGTACATCACACCTAGTGTATTAACCCAAACCCTCTAATATAACTAGTAGGATAGTACATCACACCTAGTGGATTCATTTCTAATATAACTAGTAGGATAGTACATCACACCTAGTGTAATAACCAAAAACCCTCTAATATAACTAGTAGGATAGTACATCACACCTAGTATATTAACCCAAACCCTCTAATATAACTAGTAGGATAGTACATCACACCTAGTGTAATAACCCAAACCCTCTAATATAA
Source organism: Salvelinus fontinalis (assembly GCF_029448725.1). Lineage (NCBI taxonomy): Eukaryota > Metazoa > Chordata > Actinopteri > Salmoniformes > Salmonidae > Salvelinus > Salvelinus fontinalis. The sequence goes on from NC_074697.1 coordinate 3,079,383, forward strand.
CTAGTAGGATAGTACATCACACCTAGTGTAATAACCCAAACCCTCTAATATAACTAGTAGGATAGTACATCACACCTAGTGGATTCATTTCTAATATAACTAGTAGGATAGTACATCACACCTAGTGTATTAACCCAAACCCTCTAATATAACTAGTAGGATAGTACATCACACCTAGTGTAATAACCCAAACCCTCTAATATAACTAGTAGGATAGTACATCACACCTAGTGTAATAACCCAAACCCTCTAATATAACTAGTAGGATAGTACATCACACCTAGTGGATTCATTTCTAATATAACTAGTAGGATAGTACATCACACCTAGTGGATTCATTTCTAATATAACTAGTAGGATAGTACATCACACCTAGTGGATTCATTTCTAATATAACTAGTAGGATAGTACATCACACCTAGTGTATTAACCCAAACCCTCTAATATAACTAGTAGGATAGTACATCACACCTAGTGTATTAACCCAAACCCTCTAATATAACTAGTAGGATAGTACATCACACCTAGTGTAATAACCCAAACCCTCTAATATAACTAGTAGGATAGTACATCACACCTAGTGTATTAACCCAAACCCTCTAATATAACTAGTAGGATAGTACATCACACCTAGTGGATTAACCCAAACCCTCTAATATAACTAGTAGGATAGTACATCACACCTAGTGTATTAACCCAAACCCTCTAATATAACTAGTAGGATAGTACATCACACCTAGTGTATTAACCCAAACCCTCTAATATAACTAGTAGGATAGTACATCACACCTAGTGTATTAACCCAAACCCTCTAATATAACTAGTAGGATAGTACATCACACCTAGTGGATTCATTTCTAATATAACTAGTAGGATAGTACATCACACCTAGTGTATTAACCCAAACCCTCTAATATAACTAGTAGGATAGTACATCACACCTAGTGTATTAACCCAAACCCTCTAATATAACTAGTAGGATAGTACATCACACCTAGTGTATTAACCCAAACCCTCTAATATAACTAGTAGGATAGTACATCACACCTAGTGTATTAACCCAAACCCTCTAATATAACTAGTAGGATAGTACATCACACCTAGTGTAATAACCCAAACCCTCTAATATAACTAGTAGGATAGTACATCACACCTAGTGGATTCATTTCTAATATAACTAGTAGGATAGTACATCACACCTAGTGGATTCATTTCTAATATAACTAGTAGGATAGTACATCACACCTAGTGGATTCATTTCTAATATAACTAGTAGGATAGTACATCACACCTAGTGGATTCATTTCTAATATAACTAGTAGGATAGTACATCACACCTAGTGTATTAACCCAAACCCTCTAATATAACTAGTAGGATAGCACATCACACCTAGTGGATTCATTTCTAATATAACTAGTAGGATAGTACATCACACCTAGTGGATTCATTTCTAATATAACTAGTAGGATAGTACATCACACCTAGTGGATTCATTTCTAATATAACTAGTAGGATAGTACATCACACCTAGTGTAATAACCCAACCCCTCTAATATAACTAGTAGGATAGTACATCACACCTAGTGTAATAACCCAAACCCTCTAATATAACTAGTAGGATAGTACATCACACCTAGTGGATTCATTTCTAATATAACTAGTAGGATAGTACATCACACCTAGTGGATTCATTTCTAATATAACTAGTAGGATAGTACATCACACCTAGTGGATTCATTTCTAATATAACTAGTAGGATAGTACATCATACCTAGTGTATTAACCCAAACCCTCTAATATAACTAGTAGGATAGTACATCACACCTAGTGTAATAACCAAAAACCCTCTAATATAACTAGTAGGATAGTACATCACACCTAGTGGATTCATTTCTAATATAACTAGTAGGATAGTACATCACACCTAGTGGATTCATTTCTAATATAACTAGTAGGATAGTACATCACACCTAGTGGATTCATTTCTAATATAACTAGTAGGATAGTACATCACACCTAGTGTAATAACCCAACCCCTCTAATATAACTAGTAGGATAGTACATCACACCTAGTGGATTCATTTCTAATATAACTAGTAGGATAGTACATCACACCTAGTGTATTAACCCAAACCCTCTAATATAACTAGTAGGATAGTACATCACACCTAGTGGATTCATTTCTAATATAACTAGTAGGATAGTACATCACACCTAGTGGATTCATTTCTAATATAACTAGTAGGATAGTACATCACACCTAGTGGATTCATTTCTAATATAACTAGTAGGATAGTACATCACACCTAGTGTAATAACCCAAACCCTCTAATATAACTAGTAGGATAGTACATCACACCTAGTGGATTCATTTCTAATATAACTAGTAGGATAGTACATCACACCTAGTGTATTAACCCAAACCCTCTAATTTAACTAGTAGGATAGTACATCACACCTAGTGGATTCATTTCTAATATAACTAGTAGGATAGTACATCACACCTAGTGGATTCATTTCTAATATAACTAGTAGGATAGTACATCACACCTAGTGTAATAACCCAAACCCTCTAATATAACTAGTAGGATAGTACATCACACCTAGTGGATTCATTTCTAATATAACTAGTAGGATAGTAAAACACCTAGTGTAATAACCCAAACCCTCTAATATTGTCATGTTTTGTCTTTGATCTTCATGTCTTGTCCCTGTGCTTCCCTCTGCTGGTTATTAGGTTCTTTCCCTCTTTCTATTCCTCTCTCTCCTCCTCCCTCTCTCCCTCCCCCGCTCTCTCTCTCTATCGTTCCGTTCCTGCTCCCAGCTGTTTCTCTTTCTCCTAACGACCTCATTTACTCTTTCACACCTGTCCCCTATTTTGCCCTCTGATTTGAGTCCCTATTTCTCCCTCTGTTTTCTGCTTCTGTCTTTGTCGGATTCTTGTTTGATGTTTGCTGTTCTGTGTCCTTGTTCCGCTCTATCGTGGTTTTGCCTTCATCAGATGCTGCGTGTGAGCAGGTGTCTAGTGGTCGCGTCTCCAGTCGTTCATCTCTACTGACGAGAGGATTTCAGTTTTCCTGTTTTGTTTTTACCTTAGATATATCAGGAGTATCGTTTTTGTCTAAGACTGGAATAAAGACTCTGTTTCTATTTCGTCGCTTTTGGGTCCTCCTTCATCAGCATAACAGAAGAATCCGACCAAGAATGGACCCAGCGACTACGGATTCTCTCTACACTACCGTCAAGTTCCAGGGAGCAATGCTCGGCAGACACGAGCAGGAATTGTCTGCTGCTCGTCAGGCCGTTGAGACCCTGGCCGCTCAGGTTTCCGATCTCTCAGGACAGTTTCAGAGTCTTCGTCTCGTACCACAAGCTACTTCCTGGTCTTCCGAGTCTCCGGAACCCAGGGTTAATAATCCACCATGTTACTCTGGACAGCCCACTGAGTGTCGCTCCTTTCTCACCCAGTGTGATATTGTGTTCTCTCTCCAGCCCAACACATACTCTGGAGAGAGAGCTCGGATCGCTTACGTCATATCACTCCTTACTGGGCGGGCTCGGGAGTGGGGCACAGCTATCTGGGAGGCAAGGGCTGAGTGTTCTGACGTTTATCAGAACTTTAAGGAGGAGATGATACGGGTCTTTGATCGTTCAGTTTTTGGGAAGGAGGCTTCCAGGGGTCTGGCTTCCCTATGTCAAGGTGATCGATCCATAACGGATTACTCTATAGAGTTTCGTACTCTTGCTGCATCCAGTGACTGGAACGAGCCGGCGTTGCTCGCTCGTTTTCTGGAGGGACTCCACGCTGAGGTTAAGGATGAGATTCTCTCCCGGGAGGTTCCTTCCAGCGTGGACTCGTTGATTGCACTCGCCATCCGCATAGAACGACGGGTAGATCTTCGTCACCGAGCTCGGGGAAGAGAGCTCGCGTCAGCGGGGCTTCCCTTCTCCGCATCTCGACCATCTCCTTCCATCGGCTCAGAGACTGAGCCCATGCAGCTGGGAGGTGTTCACATCTCGACTAAGGAGAGGGAACGGAGAATCACCAACCGCCTTTGCTTCTATTGCGGTTCTGCTGGACATTTTGTCATGTCATGTCCAGTTAAAGGTCAGAGATCATCAGTAAGCGGAGGGCTACTGGTGAGCGCTACTACTCAGGTCTCTCCATCAAGTTCCTGTACTACCTTGTCGGTCCATCTACGCTGGACCGGGTCGGCTGCTTCCTGCAGTGCCTTGATAGACTCTGGGGCTGAGGGTTGTTTTATGGACGAAGCATGGGCTCGGAAACATGACATTCCTCTCAGAGAGTTAGGGAGGATCACACCCATGTTCGCCTTAGATGGTAGTTCTCTCCCCAGTATCAGATATGAGACACTACCTTTAACCCTCACAGTATCTGGTAACCACAGTGAGACCATTTCTTTTTTGATTTTTTGTTCACCTGTTACACCTGTTGTTTTGGGTCATCCCTGGCTAGTATGTCATAATCCTTCTATTAATTGGTCTAGTAATTCTATCCTATCCTGGAACGTTTCTTGTCATGTGAAGTGTTTAATGTCTGCTATTCCTCCTGTTTCTTCTGTCCCCTCTACTCAGGAGGAGCCTGGTGATGTGACAGGAGTGCCGGAGGAACATCATGATCTGCGCACGGTCTTCAGTCGGTCCAGAGCCAACTCTCTTCCTCCTCACCGGTCGTATGATTGTTGTATTGATCTCCATCCGGGGACCACTTCTCCTCGGGGTAGATTATTCTCTCTGTCGGCTTCCGAACGTAAGGCTCTCGATGATTATCTGTCTGCTGAAGGCATTCAGATGGATCCCGCTAAGGTCCAGGATGTCAGCGATTGGCCTGTTCCTAAGTCACGTGTCGAGTTACAGCGCTTTCTCGGTTTCGCTAATTTCTATCGGCGTTTCATTCGTAATTTCGGTCAAGTGGCTGCTCCTCTCACAGCTCTGACTTCTGTCAAGTCTTGCTTTAAGTGGTCTGGTTCCGCCCAGGGAGCTTTTGATCTCCTCAAGAAGCGTGTTACATCCGTCCCTATCCTTGTTACTCCTGACGTCACTAAACAATTCATTGTCGAGGTTGACGCATCAGAGGTGGGCGTGGGAGCCATTCTGTCCCAGCGCTTCCAGTCTGACGATAAGGTCCATCCCTGCGCTTACTTTTCTCATCGATTGTCGCCATCGGAACCCGAGGGGATTCTCCCTGAAGGGCGTGTTGTCGGGTTGACTGTCTGGGGAATTGAGAGACAGGTAAAGCAAGCACTCACTCACACTGCGTCGCCGCGCGCTTGTCCTAGTAACCTTCTGTTCGTTCCTGTCTCTATTCGTCTGGCTGTTCTTCAGTGGGCTCATTCTGCCAAGTTAGCTGGTCACCCCGGCGTTCGGGGTACGCTTGCTTCTATTCGCCAGCGGTTTTGGTGGCCTACTCAGGAGCGGGACACGCGCCGTTTCGTGGCTGCTTGTCCGGACTGCGCGCAGACTAAGTCAGGTAACTCTCCTCATGCCGGTCGTCTTAGACCGCTTCCCATTCCTTCTCGACCATGGTCTCAGATCGCCTTAGACTTTAGTACCGGTCTGCCTTCGTCTGCGGGGAGGACTGTGAGAGCCGCCAATAAACGTAGGATTAAGAGTCCTAGGTATTGTCGCGGTCAGAGAGTGTGGCTTTTCACTCGTAACCTTTCCCTTACGACAGCTTCTCGCAAGTTGACTCCGCGGTTCATTGGTCCGTTTCGTGTCTCTCAGGTCGTTAATCCAGTCGCTGTGCGACTGCTTCTTCCGCGACATCTTCGTCGCGTCCACCCTGTCTTCCATGTCTCTTGTGTCAAGCCTTTTCTTCGCGCCCCCGTTCGTCTTCCCTCCCCCCCTCCCGTCCTTGTCGAGGGCGCACCTATTTACAAGGAACGGAGGATCATGGACATGCGTTCTCAGGGACGTGGTCAACAGTACTTAGTGGATGGGGAGGGTTTCGGTCCTGAGGAGAGGAGTTGGGTTCCATCTCGGGACGTGCTGGACCGTTCGTTGATTGATGATTTCCTTCGTCGCCGCCAGGGTTCCTCCTCGAGTGCGCCAGGAGGCGCTTGGTGAGTGGGGGGGTACTGTCATGTTTTGTCTTTGATCTTCATGTCTTGTCCCTGTGCTTCCCTCTGCTGGTTATTAGGTTCTTTCCCTCTTTCTATTCCTCTCTCTCCTCCTCCCTCTCTCCCTCCCCCGCTCTCTCTCTCTATCGTTCCGTTCCTGCTCCCAGCTGTTTCTCTTTCTCCTAACGACCTCATTTACTCTTTCACACCTGTCCCCTATTTTGCCCTCTGATTTGAGTCCCTATTTCTCCCTCTGTTTTCTGCTTCTGTCTTTGTCGGATTCTTGTTTGATGTTTGCTGTTCTGTGTCCTTGTTCCGCTCTATCGTGGTTTTGCCTTCATCAGATGCTGCGTGTGAGCAGGTGTCTAGTGGTCGCGTCTCCAGTCGTTCATCTCTACTGACGAGAGGATTTCAGTTTTCCTGTTTTGTTTTTACCTTAGATATATCAGGAGTATCGTTTTTGTCTAAGACTGGAATAAAGACTCTGTTTCTATTTCGTCGCTTTTGGGTCCTCCTTCATCAGCATAACAAATATAACTAGTAGGATAGTACATCACACCGAGTGGATTAACCCAAACCCTCTAATATAACTAGTAGGATAGTACATCACACCTAGTGTAATAACCCAAACCCTCTAATATAACTAGTAGGATAGTACATCACACCTAGTGGATTCATTTCTAATATAACTAGTAGGATAGTACATCACACCTAGTGTATTAACCCAAACCCTCTAATATAACTAGTAGGATAGTACATCACACCTAGTGGATTCATTTCTAATATAACTAGTAGGATAGTACATCACACCTAGTGTATTAACCCAAACCCTCTAATATAACTAGTAGGATAGTACATCACACCTAGTGTATTAACCCAAACCCTCTAATATAACTAGTAGGATAGTACATCACACCTAGTGTATTAACCCAAACCCTCTAATATAACTAGTAGGATAGTACATCACACCTAGTGTATTAACCCAAACCCTCTAATATAACTAGTAGGATAGTACATCACACCTAGTGTAATAACCCAAACCCTCTAATATAACTAGTAGGATAGTACATCACACCTAGTGTATTAACCCAAACCCTCTAATATAACTAGTAGGATAGTACATCACACCTAGTGGATTCATTTCTAATATAACTAGTAGGATAGTACATCACACCTAGTGTATTAACCCAAACCCTCTAATATAACTAGTAGGATAGTACATCACACCTAGTGGATTCATTTCTAATATAACTAGTAGGATAGTACATCACACCTAGTGGATTCATTTCTAATATAACTAGTAGGATAGTACATCACACCTAGTGTATTCATTCCTAATATAACTAGTAGGATAGTACATCACACCTAGTGTAATAACCCAAACCCTCTAATATAACTAGTAGGATAGTACATCACACCTAGTGTAATAAACCAAACCCTCTAATTTAACTAGTAGGATAGTACATCACACCTAGTGGATTCATTTCTAATATAACTAGTAGGATAGTACATCACACCTAGTGTATTAACCCAAACCCTCTAATATAACTAGTAGGATAGTACATCACACCTAGTGTATTAACCCAAACCCTCTAATATAACTAGTAGGATAGTACATCACACCTAGTGGATTCATTTCTAATATAACTAGTAGGATAGTACATCACACCTAGTGGATTCATTTCTAATATAACTAGTAGGATAGTACATCACACCTAGTGTATTAACCCAAACCCTCTAATATAACTAGTAGGATAGTACATCACACCTAGTGTATTAACCCAAACCCTCTAATATAACTAGTAGGATAGTACATCACACCTAGTGTAATAACCCAAAACCTCTAATATAACTAGTAGGATAGTACATCACACCTAGTGGATTCATTTCTAATATAACTAGTAGGATAGTACATCACACCTAGTGTATTAACCCAAACCCTCTAATATAACTAGTAGGATAGTACATCACACCTAGTGTATTAACCCAAACCCTCTAATATAACTAGTAGGATAGTACATCACACCTAGTGTATTAACCCAAACCCTCTAATATAACTAGTAGGATAGTACATCACACCTAGTGTATTAACCCAAACCCTCTAATATAACTAGTAGGATAGTACATCACACCTAGTGTAATAACCCAAACCCTCTAATATAACTAGTAGGATAGTACATCACACCTAGTGGATTCATTTCTAATATAACTAGTAGGATAGTACATCACACCTAGTGGATTCATTTCTAATATAACTAGTAGGATAGTACATCACACCTAGTGTATTAACCCAAACCCTCTAATATAACTAGTAGGATAGTACATCACACCTAGTGGATTCATTTCTAATATAACTAGTAGGATAGTACATCACACCTAGTGGATTAACCCAAACCCTCTAATATAACTAGTAGGATAGTACATCACACCTAGTGTAATAACCCAAACCCTCTAATATAACTAGTAGGATAGTACATCACACCTAGTGGATTAACCCAAACCCTCTAATATAACTAGTAGGATAGTACATCACACCTAGTGGATTCATTTCTAATATAACTAGTAGGATAGTACATCACACCTAGTGGATTCATTTCTAATATAACTAGTAGGATAGTACATCACACCTAGTGTATTAACCCAAACCCTCTAATATAACTAGTAGGATAGTACATCACACCTAGTGTAATAACCCAAACCCTCTAATATAACTAGTAGGATAGTACATCACACCTAGTGGATTAACCCAAACCCTCTAATATAACTAGTAGGATAGTACATCACACCTAGTGGATTCATTTCTAATATAACTAGTAGGATAGTACATCACACCTAGTGGATTAACCCAAACCCTCTAATATAACTAGTAGGATAGTACATCACACCTAGTGGATTCATTTCTAATATAACTAGTAGGATAGTACATCACACCTAGTGTATTAACCCAAACCCTCTAATATAACTAGTAGGATAGTACATCACACCTAGTGTATTAACCCAAACCCTCTAATATAACTAGTAGGATAGTACATCACACCTAGTGTATTAACCCAAACCCTCTAATATAACTAGTAGGATAGTACATCACACCTAGTGGATTCATTTCTAATATAACTAGTAGGATAGTACATCACACCTAGTGTATTAACCCAAACCCTCTAATATAACTAGTAGGATAGTACATCACACCTAGTGTATTAACCCAAACCCTCTAATATAACTAGTAGGATAGTACATCACACCTAGTGGATTCATTTCTAATATAACTAGTAGGATAGTACATCACACCTAGTGTATTAACCCAAACCCTCTAATATAACTAGTAGGATAGTACATCACACCTAGTGTATTAACCCAAACCCTCTAATATAACTAGTAGGATAGTACATCACACCTAGTGTATTAACCCAAACCCTCTAATATAACTAGTAGGATAGTACATCACACCTAGTGTATTAACCCAAACCCTCTAATATAACTAGTAGGATAGTACATCACACCTAGTGTATTAACCCAAACCCTCTAATATAACTAGTAGGATAGTACATCACACCTAGTGTATTAACCCAAACCCTCTAATATAACTAGTAGGATAGTACATCACACCTAGTGTATTAACCCAAACCCTCTAATATAACTAGTAGGATAGTACATCACACCTAGTGTATTCATTTCTAATATAACTAGTAGGATAGTACATCACACCTAGTGGATTAACCCAAACCCTCTAATATAACTAGTAGGATAGTACATCACACCTAGTGGATTCATTTCTAATATAACTAGTAGGATAGTACATCACACCTAGTGGATTAACCCAAACCCTCTAATATAACTAGTAGGATAGTACATCACACCTAGTGGATTCATTTCTAATATAACTAGTAGGATAGTACATCACACCTAGTGTAATAACCCAAACCCTCTAATATAACTAGTAGGAAAGTACATCACACCTAGTGTAATAAACCAAACCCTCTAATTTAACTAGTAGGATAGTACATCACACCTAGTGGATTCATTTCTAATATAACTAGTAGGATAGTACATCACACCTAGTGTATTCATTTCTAATATAACTAGTAGGATAGTACATCACACCTAGTGTATTCATTTCTAATATAACTAGTAGGATAGTACATCACACCTAGTGTATTCATTCCTAATATAACTAGTAGGATAGTACATCACACCTAGTGTATTAACCCAAACCCTCTAATATAACTAGTAGGATAGTACATCACACCTAGTGTATTAACCCAAACCCTCTAATATAACTAGTAGGATAGTACATCACACCTAGTGTATTAACCCAAACCCTCTAATATAACTAGTAGGATAGTACATCACACCTAGTGGATTCATTTCTAATATAACTAGTAGGATAGTACATCACACCTAGTGTATTAACCCAAACCCTCTAATATAACTAGTAGGATAGTACATCACACCTAGTGTAATAACCCAAACCCTCTAATATAACTAGTAGGATAGTACATCACACCTAGTGTATTAACCCAAACCCTCTAATATAACTAGTAGGATAGTACATCACACCTAGTGTAATAACCCAAACCCTCTAATATAACTAGTAGGATAGTACATCACACCTAGTGGATTCATTTCTAATATAACTAGTAGGATAGTACATCACACCTAGTGGATTCATTTCTAATATAACTAGTAGGATAGTACATCACACCTAGTGGATTCATTTCTAATATAACTAGTAGGATAGTACATCACACCTAGTGTATTAACCCAAACCCTCTAATATAACTAGTAGGATAGTACATCACACCTAGTGGATTCATTTCTAATATAACTAGTAGGATAGTACATCACACCTAGTGTATTAACCCAAACCCTCTAATATAACTAGTAGGATAGTACATCACACCTAGTGTATTAACCCAAACCCTCTAATATAACTAGTAGGATAGTACATCACACCTAGTGGATTCATTTCTAATATAACTAGTAGGATAGTACATCACACCTAGTGTAATAACCCAAACCCTCTAATATAACTAGTAGGATAGTACATCACACCTAGTGGATTCATTTCTAATATAACTAGTAGGATAGTACATCACACCTAGTGGATTCATTTCTAATATAACTAGTAGGATAGTACATCACACCTAGTGGATTCATTTCTAATATAACTAGTAGGATAGTACATCACACCTAGTGTATTAACCCAAACCCTCTAATATAACTAGTAGGATAGTACATCACACCTAGTGTATTAACCCAAACCCTCTAATATAACTAGTAGGATAGTACATCACACCTAGTGGATTCATTTCTAATATAACTAGTAGGATAGTACATCACACCTAGTGTATTAACCCAAACCCTCTAATATAACTAGTAGGATAGTACATCACACCTAGTGTAATAACCCAAACCCTCTAATATAACTAGTAGGATAGTACATCACACCTAGTGGATTCATTTCTAATATAACTAGTAGGATAGTACATCACACCTAGTGGATTCCATCTCTCTAATATAACTAGTAGGATAGTACATCACACCTAGTGGATTCATTTCTAATATAACTAGTAGGATAGTACATCACACCTAGTGGATTCCCATCTTCTAATATAACTAGTAGGATAGTACATCACACCTAGTGGATTCATTTCTAATATAACTAGTAGGATAGTACATCACACCTAGTGGATTCATTTCTAATATAACTAGTAGGATAGTACATCACACCTAGTGTATTAACCCAAACCCTCTAATATAACTAGTAGGATAGTACATCACACCTAGTGGATTCATTTCTAATATAACTAGTAGGATAGTACATCACACCTAGTGGATTCATTTCTAATATAACTAGTAGGATAGTACATCACACCTAGTGGATTCATTTCTAATATAACTAGTAGGATAGTACATCACACCTAGTGGATTCATTTCTAATATAACTAGTAGGATAGTACATCACACCTAGTGTATTAACCCAAACCCTCTAATATAACTAGTAGGATAGTACATCACACCTAGTGTATTAACCCAAACCCTCTAATATAACTAGTAGGATAGTACATCACACCTAGTGGATTCATTTCTAATATAACTAGTAGGATAGTACATCACACCTAGTGTAATAACCCAAACCCTCTAATATAACTAGTAGGATAGTACATCACACCTAGTGGATTAACCCAAACCCTCTAATATAACTAGTAGGATAGTACATCACACCTAGTTGATTCATTTCTAATATAACTAGTAGGATAGTACATCACACCTAGTGGATTCATTTCTAATATAACTAGTAGGATAGTACATCACACCTAGTGTAATAACCCAAACCCTCTAATATAACTAGTAGGATAGTACATCACACCTAGTGGATTCATTTCTAATATAACTAGTAGGATAGTACATCACACCTAGTGGATTAACCCAAACCCTCTAATATAACTAGTAGGATAGTACATCACACCTAGTGTAATAACCCAAACCCTCTAATATAACTAGTAGGATAGTACATCACACCTAGTGGATTCATTTCTAATATAACTAGTAGGATAGTACATCACACCTAGTGTATTAACCCAAACCCTCTAATATAACTAGTAGGATAGTACATCACACCTAGTGGATTAACCCAAACCCTCTAATATAACTAGTAGGATAGTACATCACACCTAGTGTATTAACCCAAACCCTCTAATATAACTAGTAGGATAGTACATCACACCTAGTGGATTCATTTCTAATATAACTAGTAGGATAGTACATCACACCTAGTGTATTAACCCAAACCCTCTAATATAACTAGTAGGATAGTACATCACACCTAGTGTATTAACCCAAACCCTCTAATATAACTAGTAGGATAGTACATCACACCTAGTGTATTAACCCAAACCCTCTAATATAACTAGTAGGATAGTACATCACACCTAGTGTATTAACCCAAACCCTCTAATATAACTAGTAGGATAGTACATCACACCTAGTGTATTAACCCAAACCCTCTAATATAACTAGTAGGATAGTACATCACACCTAGTGTATTAACCCAAACCCTCTAATATAACTAGTAGGATAGTACATCACACCTAGTGGATTCATTTCTAATATAACTAGTAGGATAGTACATCACACCTAGTGTATTAACCCAAACCCTCTAATATAACTAGTAGGATAGTACATCACACCTAGTGTAATAACCCAAACCCTCTAATATAACTAGTAGGATAGTACATCACACCTAGTGTATTAACCCAAACCCTCTAATATAACTAGTAGGATAGTACATCACACCTAGTGGATTCATTTCTAATATAACTAGTAGGATAGTACATCACACCTAGTGTATTAACCCAAACCCTCTAATATAACTAGTAGGATAGTACATCACACCTAGTGGATTCATTTCTAATATAACTAGTAGGATAGTACATCACACCTAGTGTAATAACCCAAACCCTTCTAATATAACTAGTAGGATAGTACATCACACCTAGTGGATTAACCCAAACCCTCTAATATAACTAGTAGGATAGTACATCACACCTAGTGGATTCATTTCTAATATAACTAGTAGGATAGTACATCACACCTAGTGTAATAACCCAAACCCTCTAATATAACTAGTAGGATAGTACATCACACCTAGTGTAATAACCCAAACCCTCTAATATAACTAGTAGGATAGTACATCACACCTAGTGGATTCATTTCTAATATAACTAGTAGGATAGTACATCACACCTAGTGTATTAACCCAAACCCTCTAATATAACTAGTAGGATAGTACATCACACCTAGTGTATTCATTCCTAATATAACTAGTAGGATAGTACATCACACCTAGTGTATTAACCCAAACCCTCTAATATAACTAGTAGGATAGTACATCACACCTAGTGTATTAACCCAAACCCTCTAATATAACTAGTAGGATAGTACATCACACCTAGTGGATTCATTTCTAATATAACTAGTAGGATAGTACATCACACCTAGTGTATTAACCCAAACCCTCTAATATAACTAGTAGGATAGTACATCACACCTAGTGTATTAACCCAAACCCTCTAATATAACTAGTAGGATAGTACATCACACCTAGTGTATTAACCCAAACCCTCTAATATAACTAGTAGGATAGTACATCACACCTAGTGTATTAACCCAAACCCTCTAATATAACTAGTAGGATAGTACATCACACCTAGTGTATTAACCCAAACCCTCTAATATAACTAGTAGGATAGTACATCACACCTAGTGTATTAACCCAAACCCTCTAATATAACTAGTAGGATAGTACATCACACCTAGTGTATTAACCCAAACCCTCTAATATAACTAGTAGGATAGTACATCACACCTAGTGTATTAACCCAAACCCTCTAATATAACTAGTAGGATAGTACATCACACCTAGTGTATTAACCCAAACCCTCTAATATAACTAGTAGGATAGTACATCACACCTAGTGGATTCATTTCTAATATAACTAGTAGGATAGTACATCACACCTAGTGGATTCATTTCTAATATAACTAGTAGGATAGTACATCACACCTAGTGTAATAACCCAAACCCTCTAATATAACTAGTAGGATAGTACATCACACCTAGTGGATTCATTTCTAATATAACTAGTAGGATAGTACATCACACCTAGTGGATTCATTTCTAATATAACTAGTAGGATAGTACATCACACCTAGTGGATTCATTTCTAATATAACTAGTAGGATAGTACATCACACCTAGTGGATTCATTTCTAATATAACTAGTAGGATAGTACATCACACCTAGTGTATTAACCCAAACCCTCTAATATAACTAGTAGGATAGTACATCACACCTAGTGGATTCATTTCTAATATAACTAGTAGGATAGTACATCACACCTAGTGTAATAACCCAAACCCTCTAATATAACTAGTAGGATAGTACATCACACCTAGTGGATTAACCCAAACCCTCTAATATAACTAGTAGGATAGTACATCACACCTAGTGTAATAACCCAAACCCTCTAATATAACTAGTAGGATAGTACATCACACCTAGTGGATTCATTTCTAATATAACTAGTAGGATAGTACATCACACCTAGTGTATTAACCCAAACCCTCTAATATAACTAGTAGGATAGTACATCACACCTAGTGGATTCATTTCTAATATAACTAGTAGGATAGTACATCACACCTAGTGGATTCATTTCTAATATAACTAGTAGGATAGTACATCACACCTAGTGGATTCATTTCTAATATAACTAGTAGGATAGTACATCACACCTAGTGTATTAACCCAAACCCTCTAATATAACTAGTAGGATAGTACATCACACCTAGTGTATTAACCCAAACCCTCTAATATAACTAGTAGGATAGTACATCACACCTAGTGTATTAACCCAAACCCTCTAATATAACTAGTAGGATAGTACATCACACCTAGTGTATTAACCCAAACCCTCTAATATAACTAGTAGGATAGTACATCACACCTAGTGTAATAACCCAAACCCTCTAATATAACTAGTAGGATAGTACATCACACCTAGTGTATTAACCCAAACCCTCTAATATAACTAGTAGGATAGTACATCACACCTAGTGGATTCATTTCTAATATAACTAGTAGGATAGTACATCACACCTAGTGTATTAACCCAAACCCTCTAATATAACTAGTAGGATAGTACATCACACCTAGTGGATTCATTTCTAATATAACTAGTAGGATAGTACATCACACCTAGTGTAATAACCCAAACCCTCTAATATAACTAGTAGGATAGTACATCACACCTAGTGGATTAACCCAAACCCTCTAATATAACTAGTAGGATAGTACATCACACCTAGTGGATTCATTTCTAATATAACTAGTAGGATAGTACATCACACCTAGTGTAATAACCCAAACCCTCTAATATAACTAGTAGGATAGTACATCACACCTAGTGTAATAAACCAAACCCTCTAATATAACTAGTAGGATAGTACATCACACCTAGTGGATTCATTTCTAATATAACTAGTAGGATAGTACATCACACCTAGTGGATTCATTTCTAATATAACTAGTAGGATAGTACATCACACCTAGTGGATTCATTTCTAATATAACTAGTAGGATAGTACATCACACCTAGTGTATTAACCCAAACCCTCTAATATAACTAGTAGGATAGTACATCACACCTAGTGGATTCATTTCTAATATAACTAGTAGGATAGTACATCACACCTAGTGTAATAACCCAAACCCTCTAATATAACTAGTAGGATAGTACATCACACCTAGTGGATTAACCCAAACCCTCTAATATAACTAGTAGGATAGTACATCACACCTAGTGGATTCATTTCTAATATAACTAGTAGGATAGTACATCACACCTAGTGGATTAACCCAAACCCTCTAATATAACTAGTAGGATAGTACATCACACCTAGTGGATTCATTTCTAATATAACTAGTAGGATAGTACATCACACCTAGTGTATTAACCCAAACCCTCTAATATAACTAGTAGGATAGTACATCACACCTAGTGTATTAACCCAAACCCTCTAATATAACTAGTAGGATAGTACATCACACCTAGTGGATTCATTTCTAATATAACTAGTAGGATAGTACATCACACCTAGTGTATTAACCCAAACCCTCTAATATAACTAGTAGGATAGTACATCACACCTAGTGTATTAACCCAAACCCTCTAATATAACTAGTAGGATAGTACATCACACCTAGTGGATTCATTTCTAATATAACTAGTAGGATAGTACATCACACCTAGTGTAATAACCCAAACCCTCTAATATAACTAGTAGGATAGTACATCACACCTAGTGGATTCATTTCTAATATAACTAGTAGGATAGTACATCACACCTAGTGTATTAACCCAAACCCTCTAATATAACTAGTAGGATAGTACATCACACCTAGTGTATTAACCCAAACCCTCTAATATAACTAGTAGGATAGTACATCACACCTAGTGTATTAACCCAAACCCTCTAATATAACTAGTAGGATAGTACATCACACCTAGTGTAATAACCCAAACCCTCTAATATAACTAGTAGGATAGTACATCACACCTAGTGTATTAACCCAAACCCTCTAATATAACTAGTAGGATAGTACATCACACCTAGTGTATTCATTTCTAATATAACTAGTAGGATAGTACATCACACCTAGTGGATTAACCCAAACCCTCTAATATAACTAGTAGGATAGTACATCACACCTAGTGGATTGATTTCTAATATAACTAGTAGGATAGTACATCACACCTAGTGGATTAACCCAAACCCTCTAATATAACTAGTAGGATAGTACATCACACCTAGTGGATTCATTTCTAATATAACTAGTAGGATAGTACATCACACCTAGTGTATTAACCCAAACCCTCTAATATAACTAGTAGGATAGTACATCACACCTAGTGTAATAACCCAAACCCTCTAATATAACTAGTAGGATAGTACATCACACCTAGTGGATTCATTTCTAATATAACTAGTAGGATAGTACATCACACCTAGTGTATTCATTTCTAATATAACTAGTAGGATAGTACATCACACCTAGTGTATTCATTTCTAATATAACTAGTAGGATAGTACATCACACCTAGTGTATTAACCCAAACCCTCTAATATAACTAGTAGGATAGTACATCACACCTAGTGTATTAACCCAAACCCTCTAATATAACTAGTAGGATAGTACATCACACCTAGTGTATTAACCCAAACCCTCTAATATAACTAGTAGGATAGTACATCACACCTAGTGGATTCATTTCTAATATAACTAGTAGGATAGTACATCACACCTAGTGTATTAACCCAAACCCTCTAATATAACTAGTAGGATAGTACATCACACCTAGTGTAATAACCCAAACCCTCTAATATAACTAGTAGGATAGTACATCACACCTAGTGTAATAACCCAAACCCTCTAATATAACTAGTAGGATAGTACATCACACCTAGTGTAATAACCCAAACCCTCTAATATAACTAGTAGGATAGTACATCACACCTAGTGTAATAACCCAAACCCTCTAATATAACTAGTAGGATAGTACATCACACCTAGTGTAATAACCCAAACCCTCTAATATAACTAGTAGGATAGTACATCACACCTAGTGGATTCATTTCTAATATAACTAGTAGGATAGTACATCACACCTAGTGGATTCATTTCTAATATAACTAGTAGGATAGTACATCACACCTAGTGTATTAACCCAAACCCTCTAATATAACTAGTAGGATAGTACATCACACCTAGTGTAATAACCCAAACCCTCTAATATAACTAGTAGGATAGTACATCACACCTAGTGTAATAACCCAAACCCTCTAATATAACTAGTAGGATAGTACATCACACCTAGTGGATTCATTTCTAATATAACTAGTAGGATAGTACATCACACCTAGTGTAATAACCCAAACCCTCTAATATAACTAGTAGGATAGTACATCACACCTAGTGGATTCATTTCTAATATAACTAGTAGGATAGTACATCACACCTAGTGGATTCATTTCTAATATAACTAGTAGGATAGTACATCACACCTAGTGGATTCATTTCTAATATAACTAGTAGGATAGTACATCACACCTAGTGTAATAACCCAAACCCTCTAATATAACTAGTAGGATAGTACATCACACCTAGTGGATTCATTTCTAATATAACTAGTAGGATAGTACATCACACCTAGTGTATTAACCCAAACCCTCTAATATAACTAGTAGGATAGTACATCACACCTAGTGTAATAACCCAAACCCTCTAATATAACTAGTAGGATAGTACATCACACCTAGTGGATTCATTTCTAATATAACTAGTAGGATAGTACATCACACCTAGTGTATTAACCCAAACCCTCTAATATAACTAGTAGGATAGTACATCACACCTAGTGGATTCATTTCTAATATAACTAGTAGGATAGTACATCACACCTAGTGGATTCATTTCTAATATAACTAGTAGGATAGTACATCACACCTAGTGGATTCATTTCTAATATAACTAGTAGGATAGTACATCACACCTAGTGGATTCATTTCTAATATAACTAGTAGGATAGTACATCACACCTAGTGTAATAACCCAAACCCTCTAATATAACTAGTAGGATAGTACATCACACCTAGTGGATTAACCCAAACCCTCTAATATAACTAGTAGGATAGTACATCACACCTAGTGGATTCATTTCTAATATAACTAGTAGGATAGTACATCACACCTAGTGGATTCATTTCTAATATAACTAGTAGGATAGTACATCACACCTAGTGTAATAACCCAAACCCTCTAATATAACTAGTAGGATAGTACATCACACCTAGTGGATTCATTTCTAATATAACTAGTAGGATAGTACATCACACCTAGTGGATTCATTTCTAATATAACTAGTAGGATAGTACATCACACCTAGTGGATTCATTTCTAATATAACTAGTAGGATAGTACATCACACCTAGTGTATTAACCCAAACCCTCTAATATAACTAGTAGGATAGTACATCACACCTAGTGTAATAACCCAAACCCTCTAATATAACTAGTAGGATAGTACATCACACCTAGTGGATTCATTTCTAATATAACTAGTAGGATAGTAAAACACCTAGTGTAATAACCCAAACCCTCTAATATAACTAGTAGGATAGTACATCACACCGAGTGGATTAACCCAAACCCTCTAATATAACTAGTAGGATAGTACATCACACCTAGTGTAATAACCCAAACCCTCTAATATAACTAGTAGGATAGTACATCACACCTAGTGGATTCATTTCTAATATAACTAGTAGGATAGTACATCACACCTAGTGTATTAACCCAAACCCTCTAATATAACTAGTAGGATAGTACATCACACCTAGTGGATTCATTTCTAATATAACTAGTAGGATAGTACATCACACCTAGTGGATTCATTTCTAATATAACTAGTAGGATAGTACATCACACCTAGTGTATTAACCCAAACCCTCTAATATAACTAGTAGGATAGTACATCACACCTAGTGTATTAACCCAAACCCTCTAATATAACTAGTAGGATAGTACATCACACCTAGTGTATTAACCCAAACCCTCTAATATAACTAGTAGGATAGTACATCACACCTAGTGTATTAACCCAAACCCTCTAATATAACTAGTAGGATAGTACATCACACCTAGTGTAATAACCCAAACCCTCTAATATAACTAGTAGGATAGTACATCACACCTAGTGTATTAACCCAAACCCTCTAATATAACTAGTAGGATAGTACATCACACCTAGTGGATTCATTTCTAATATAACTAGTAGGATAGTACATCACACCTAGTGTAATAACCCAAACCCTCTAATATAACTAGTAGGATAGTACATCACACCTAGTGGATTAACCCAAACCCTCTAATATAACTAGTAGGATAGTACATCACACCTAGTGGATTCATTTCTAATATAACTAGTAGGATAGTACATCACACCTAGTGTAATAACCCAAACCCTCTAATATAACTAGTAGGATAGTACATCACACCTAGTGTAATAAACCAAACCCTCTAATTTAACTAGTAGGATAGTACATCACACCTAGTGGATTCATTTCTAATATAACTAGTAGGATAGTACATCACACCTAGTGTATTCATTCCTAATATAACTAGTAGGATAGTACATCACACCTAGTGTATTAACCCAAACCCTCTAATATAACTAGTAGGATAGTACATCACACCTAGTGTATTAACCCAAACCCTCTAATATAACTAGTAGGATAGTACATCACACCTAGTGGATTCATTTCTAATATAACTAGTAGGATAGTACATCACACCTAGTGTATTAACCCAAACCCTCTAATATAACTAGTAGGATAGTACATCACACCTAGTGTATTAACCCAAACCCTCTAATATAACTAGTAGGATAGTACATCACACCTAGTGTATTAACCCAAACCCTCTAATATAACTAGTAGGATAGTACATCACACCTAGTGTATTAACCCAAACCCTCTAATATAACTAGTAGGATAGTACATCACACCTAGTGTATTAACCCAAACCCTCTAATATAACTAGTAGGATAGTACATCACACCTAGTGTATTAACCCAAACCCTCTAATATAACTAGTAGGATAGTACATCACACCTAGTGTAATAACCCAAACCCTCTAATATAACTAGTAGGATAGTACATCACACCTAGTGTAATAACCCAAACCCTCTAATATAACTAGTAGGATAGTACATCACACCTAGTGTATTAACCCAAACCCTCTAATATAACTAGTAGGATAGTACATCACACCTAGTGGATTCATTTCTAATATAACTAGTAGGATAGTACATCACACCTAGTGGATTCATTTCTAATATAACTAGTAGGATAGTACATCACACCTAGTGTAATAACCCAAACCCTCTAATATAACTAGTAGGATAGTACATCACACCTAGTGGATTCATTTCTAATATAACTAGTAGGATAGTACATCACACCTAGTGGATTCATTTCTAATATAACTAGTAGGATAGTACATCACACCTAGTGGATTCATTTCTAATATAACTAGTAGGATAGTACATCACACCTAGTGGATTCATTTCTAATATAACTAGTAGGATAGTACATCACACCTAGTGTATTAACCCAAACCCTCTAATATAACTAGTAGGATAGTACATCACACCTAGTGGATTCATTTCTAATATAACTAGTAGGATAGTACATCACACCTAGTGTAATAACCCAAACCCTCTAATATAACTAGTAGGATAGTACATCACACCTAGTGGATTAACCCAAACCCTCTAATATAACTAGTAGGATAGTACATCACACCTAGTGTAATAACCCAAACCCTCTAATATAACTAGTAGGATAGTACATCACACCTAGTGGATTCATTTCTAATATAACTAGTAGGATAGTACATCACACCTAGTGTATTAACCCAAACCCTCTAATATAACTAGTAGGATAGTACATCACACCTAGTGGATTCATTTCTAATATAACTAGTAGGATAGTACATCACACCTAGTGGATTCATTTCTAATATAACTAGTAGGATAGTACATCACACCTAGTGGATTCATTTCTAATATAACTAGTAGGATAGTACATCACACCTAGTGTATTAACCCAAACCCTCTAATATAACTAGTAGGATAGTACATCACACCTAGTGTATTAACCCAAACCCTCTAATATAACTAGTAGGATAGTACATCACACCTAGTGTATTAACCCAAACCCTCTAATATAACTAGTAGGATAGTACATCACACCTAGTGTATTAACCCAAACCCTCTAATATAACTAGTAGGATAGTACATCACACCTAGTGTATTAACCCAAACCCTCTAATATAACTAGTAGGATAGTACATCACACCTAGTGTAATAACCCAAACCCTCTAATATAACTAGTAGGATAGTACATCACACCTAGTGTATTAACCCAAACCCTCTAATATAACTAGTAGGATAGTACATCACACCTAGTGGATTCATTTCTAATATAACTAGTAGGATAGTACATCACACCTAGTGTATTAACCCAAACCCTCTAATATAACTAGTAGGATAGTACATCACACCTAGTGGATTCATTTCTAATATAACTAGTAGGATAGTACATCACACCTAGTGTAATAACCCAAACCCTCTAATATAACTAGTAGGATAGTACATCACACCTAGTGGATTAACCCAAACCCTCTAATATAACTAGTAGGATAGTACATCACACCTAGTGGATTCATTTCTAATATAACTAGTAGGATAGTACATCACACCTAGTGTAATAACCCAAACCCTCTAATATAACTAGTAGGATAGTACATCACACCTAGTGGATTCATTTCTAATATAACTAGTAGGATAGTACATCACACCGAGTGGATTAACCCAAACCCTCTAATATAACTAGTAGGATAGTACATCACACCTAGTGTAATAACCCAAACCCTCTAATATAACTAGTAGGATAGTACATCACACCTAGTGGATTCATTTCTAATATAACTAGTAGGATAGTACATCACACCTAGTGTATTAACCCAAACCCTCTAATATAACTAGTAGGATAGTACATCACACCTAGTGGATTCATTTCTAATATAACTAGTAGGATAGTACATCACACCTAGTGGATTCATTTCTAATATAACTAGTAGGATAGTACATCACACCTAGTGTAATAACCCAAACCCTCTAATATAACTAGTAGGATAGTACATCACACCTAGTGGATTCATTTCTAATATAACTAGTAGGATAGTACATTACACCTAGTGGATTCATTTCTAATATAACTAGTAGGATAGTACATCACACCTAGTGTATTAACCCAAACCCTCTAATATAACTAGTAGGATAGTACATCACACCTAGTGTATTAACCCAAACCCTCTAATATAACTAGTAGGATAGTACATCACACCTAGTGTATTAACCCAAACCCTCTAATATAACTAGTAGGATAGTACATCACACCTAGTGTATTAACCCAAACCCTCTAATATAACTAGTAGGATAGTACATCACACCTAGTGTAATAACCCAAACCCTCTAATATAACTAGTAGGATAGTACATCACACCTAGTGGATTCATTTCTAATATAACTAGTAGGATAGTACATCACACCTAGTGTATTAACCCAAACCCTCTAATATAACTAGTAGGATAGTACATCACACCTAGTGGATTCATTTCTAATATAACTAGTAGGATAGTACATCACACCTAGGGTAATAACCCAAACCCTCTAATATAACTAGTAGGATAGTACATCACACCTAGTGGATTAACCCAAACCCTCTAATATAACTAGTAGGATAGTACATCACACCTAGTGGATTCATTTCTAATATAACTAGTAGGATAGTACATCACACCTAGTGGATTAACCCAAACCCTCTAATATAACTAGTAGGATAGTACATCACACCTAGTGGATTCATTTCTAATATAACTAGTAGGATAGTACATCACACCTAGTGGATTCATTTCTAATATAACTAGTAGGATAGTACATCACACCTAGTGTAATAACCCAAACCCTCTAATATAACTAGTAGGATAGTACATCACACCTAGTGTAATAACCCAAACCCTCTAATATAACTAGTAGGATAGTACATCACACCTAGTGTATTAACCCAAACCCTCTAATATAACTAGTAGGATAGTACATCACACCTAGTGTATTAACCCAAACCCTCTAATATAACTAGTAGGATAGTACATCACACCTAGTGGATTCATTTCTAATATAACTAGTAGGATAGTACATCACACCTAGTGTAATAACCCAAACCCTCTAATATAACTAGTAGGATAGTACATCACACCTAGTGGATTCATTCCTAATATAACTAGTAGGATAGTACATCACACCTAGTGTATTAACCCAAACCCTCTAATATAACTAGTAGGATAGTACATCACACCTAGTGTAATAACCCAAACCCTCTAATATAACTAGTAGGATAGTACATCACACCTAGTGTATTAACCCAAACCCTCTAATATAACTAGTAGGATAGTACATCACACCTAGTGGATTCATTTCTAATATAACTAGTAGGATAGTACATCACACCTAGTGGATTCATTTCTAATATAACTAGTAGGATAGTACATCACACCTAGTGTAATAACCCAAAACCTCTAATATAACTAGTAGGATAGTACATCACACCTAGTGGATTAACCCAAACCCTCTAATATAACTAGTAGGATAGTACATCACACCTAGTGTATTAACCCAAACCCTCTAATATAACTAGTAGGATAGTACATCACACCTAGTGTAATAACCCAAACCCTCTAATATAACTAGTAGGATAGTACATCACACCTAGTGTATTAACCCAAACCCTCTAATATAACTAGTAGGATAGTACATCACACCTAGTGGATTCATTTCTAATATAACTAGTAGGATAGTACATCACACCTAGTGGATTCATTTCTAATATAACTAGTAGGATAGTACATCACACCTAGTGGATTCATTTCTAATATAACTAGTAGGATAGTACATCACACCTAGTGTATTAACCCAAACCCTCTAATATAACTAGTAGGATAGTACATCACACCTAGTGGATTCATTTCTAATATAACTAGTAGGATAGTACATCACACCTAGTGGATTCATTTCTAATATAACTAGTAGGATAGTACATTACACCTAGTGGATTCATTTCTAATATAACTAGTAGGATAGTACATCACACCTAGTGTATTAACCCAAACCCTCTAATATAACTAGTAGGATAGTACATCACACCTAGTGTATTAACCCAAACCCTCTAATATAACTAGTAGGATAGTACATCACACCTAGTGTATTAACCCAAACCCTCTAATATAACTAGTAGGATAGTACATCACACCTAGTGTATTAACCCAAACCCTCTAACATAACTAGTAGGATAGTACATCACACCTAGTGTAATAACCCAAACCCTCTAATATAACTAGTAGGATAGTACATCACACCTAGTGGATTCATTTCTAATATAACTAGTAGGATAGTACATCACACCTAGTGGATTCATTTCTAATATAACTAGTAGGATAGTACATCACACCTAGTGGATTCATTTCTAATATAACTAGTAGGATAGTACATCAAACCTAGTGTATTCATTTCTAATATAACTAGTAGGATAGTACATCACACCTAGTGTAATAACCCAAACCCTCTAATATAACTAGTAGGATAGTACATCACACCTAGTGTATTAACCCAAACCCTCTAATATAACTAGTAGGATAGTACATCACACCTAGTGGATTCATTTCTAATATAACTAGTAGGATAGTACATCACACCTAGTGTATTAACCCAAACCCTCTAATATAACTAGTAGGATAGTACATCACACCTAGTGTATTAACCCAAACCCTCTAATATAACTAGTAGGATAGTACATCACACCTAGTGTAATAACCCAAACCCTCTAATATAACTAGTAGGATAGTACATCACACCTAGTGTATTAACCCAAACCCTCTAATATAACTAGTAGGATAGTACATCACACCTAGTGGATTCATTTCTAATATAACTAGTAGGATAGTACATCACACCTAGTGTATTAACCCAAACCCTCTAATATAACTAGTAGGATAGTACATCACACCTAGTGGATTCATTTCTAATATAACTAGTAGGATAGTACATCACACCTAGTGTAATAACCCAAACCCTCTAATATAACTAGTAGGATAGTACATCACACCTAGTGGATTAACCCAAACCCTCTAATATAACTAGTAGGATAGTACATCACACCTAGTGGATTCATTTCTAATATAACTAGTAGGATAGTACATCACACCTAGTGTAATAACCCAAACCCTCTAATATAACTAGTAGGATAGTACATCACACCTAGTGGATTCATTTCTAATATAACTAGTAGGATAGTACATCACACCTAGTGGATTAACCCAAACCCTCTAATATAACTAGTAGGATAGTACATCACACCTAGTGTAATAACCCAAACCCTCTAATATAACTAGTAGGATAGTACATCACACCTAGTGGATTCATTTCTAATATAACTAGTAGGATAGTACATCACACCTAGTGTATTAACCCAAACCCTCTAATATAACTAGTAGGATAGTACATCACACCTAGTGGATTCATTTCTAATATAACTAGTAGGATAGTACATCACACCTAGTGGATTCATTTCTAATATAACTAGTAGGATAGTACATCACACCTAGTGTATTAACCCAAACCCTCTAATATAACTAGTAGGATAGTACATCACACCTAGTGGATTCATTTCTAATATAACTAGTAGGATAGTACATTACACCTAGTGGATTCATTTCTAATATAACTAGTAGGATAGTACATCACACCTAGTGTATTAACCCAAACCCTCTAATATAACTAGTAGGATAGTACATCACACCTAGTGTAATAACCCAAACCCTCTAATATAACTAGTAGGATAGTACATCACACCTAGTGTATTAACCCAAACCCTCTAATATAACTAGTAGGATAGTACATCACACCTAGTGGATTCATTTCTAATATAACTAGTAGGATAGTACATCACACCTAGTGGATTCATTTCTAATATAACTAGTAGGATAGTACATCACACCTAGTGGATTCATTTCTAATATAACTAGTAGGATAGTACATCAAACCTAGTGGATTCATTTCTAATATAACTAGTAGGATAGTACATCACACCTAGTGTAATAACCCAAACCCTCTAATATAACTAGTAGGATAGTACATCACACCTAGTGTATTAACCCAAACCCTCTAATATAACTAGTAGGATAGTACATCACACCTAGTGGATTCATTTCTAATATAACTAGTAGGATAGTACATCACACCTAGTGTATTAACCCAAACCCTCTAATATAACTAGTAGGATAGTACATCACACCTAGTGTATTAACCCAAACCCTCTAATATAACTAGTAGGATAGTACATCACACCTAGTGTATTAACCCAAACCCTCTAATATAACTAGTAGGATAGTACATCACACCTAGTGTATTAACCCAAACCCTCTAATATAACTAGTAGGATAGTACATCACACCTAGTGGATTCATTTCTAATATAACTAGTAGGATAGTACATCACACCTAGTGTATTAACCCAAACCCTCTAATATAACTAGTAGGATAGTACATCACACCTAGTGGATTCATTTCTAATATAACTAGTAGGATAGTACATCACACCTAGTGTAATAACCCAAACCCTCTAATATAACTAGTAGGATAGTACATCACACCTAGTGGATTAACCCAAACCCTCTAATATAACTAGTAGGATAGTACATCACACCTAGTGGATTCATTTCTAATATAACTAGTAGGATAGTACATCACACCTAGTGTAATAACCCAAACCCTCTAATATAACTAGTAGGATAGTACATCACACCTAGTGGATTCATTTCTAATATAACTAGTAGGATAGTACATCACACCGAGTGGATTAACCCAAACCCTCTAATATAACTAGTAGGATAGTACATCACACCTAGTGTAATAACCCAAACCCTCTAATATAACTAGTAGGATAGTACATCACACCTAGTGGATTCATTTCTAATATAACTAGTAGGATAGTACATCACACCTAGTGTATTAACCCAAACCCTCTAATATAACTAGTAGGATAGTACATCACACCTAGTGGATTCATTTCTAATATAACTAGTAGGATAGTACATCACACCTAGTGGATTCATTTCTAATATAACTAGTAGGATAGTACATCACACCTAGTGTAATAACCCAAACCCTCTAATATAACTAGTAGGATAGTACATCACACCTAGTGGATTCATTTCTAATATAACTAGTAGGATAGTACATTACACCTAGTGGATTCATTTCTAATATAACTAGTAGGATAGTACATCACACCTAGTGTATTAACCCAAACCCTCTAATATAACTAGTAGGATAGTACATCACACCTAGTGTATTAACCCAAACCCTCTAATATAACTAGTAGGATAGTACATCACACCTAGTGTAATAACCCAAACCCTCTAATATAACTAGTAGGATAGTACATCACACCTAGTGGATTCATTTCTAATATAACTAGTAGGATAGTACATCACACCTAGTGTATTAACCCAAACCCTCTAATATAACTAGTAGGATAGTACATCACACCTAGTGGATTCATTTCTAATATAACTAGTAGGATAGTACATCACACCTAGGGTAATAACCCAAACCCTCTAATATAACTAGTAGGATAGTACATCACACCTAGTGGATTAACCCAAACCCTCTAATATAACTAGTAGGATAGTACATCACACCTAGTGGATTCATTTCTAATATAACTAGTAGGATAGTACATCACACCTAGTGGATTAACCCAAACCCTCTAATATAACTAGTAGGATAGTACATCACACCTAGTGGATTCATTTCTAATATAACTAGTAGGATAGTACATCACACCTAGTGGATTCATTTCTAATATAACTAGTAGGATAGTACATCACACCTAGTGTAATAACCCAAACCCTCTAATATAACTAGTAGGATAGTACATCACACCTAGTGTATTAACCCAAACCCTCTAATATAACTAGTAGGATAGTACATCACACCTAGTGTATTAACCCAAACCCTCTAATATAACTAGTAGGATAGTACATCACACCTAGTGTATTAACCCAAACCCTCTAATATAACTAGTAGGATAGTACATCACACCTAGTGGATTCATTTCTAATATAACTAGTAGGATAGTACATCACACCTAGTGTAATAACCCAAACCCTCTAATATAACTAGTAGGATAGTACATCACACCTAGTGGATTCATTCCTAATATAACTAGTAGGATAGTACATCACACCTAGTGTATTAACCCAAACCCTCTAATATAACTAGTAGGATAGTACATCACACCTAGTGTAATAACCCAAACCCTCTAATATAACTAGTAGGATAGTACATCACACCTAGTGTATTAACCCAAACCCTCTAATATAACTAGTAGGATAGTACATCACACCTAGTGGATTCATTTCTAATATAACTAGTAGGATAGTACATCACACCTAGTGGATTCATTTCTAATATAACTAGTAGGATAGTACATCACACCTAGTGTAATAACCCAAACCCTCTAATATAACTAGTAGGATAGTACATCACACCTAGTGGATTAACCCAAACCCTCTAATATAACTAGTAGGATAGTACATCACACCTAGTGTATTAACCCAAACCCTCTAATATAACTAGTAGGATAGTACATCACACCTAGTGTAATAACCCAAACCCTCTAATATAACTAGTAGGATAGTACATCACACCTAGTGTATTAACCCAAACCCTCTAATATAACTAGTAGGATAGTACATCACACCTAGTGGATTCATTTCTAATATAACTAGTAGGATAGTACATCACACCTAGTGGATTCATTTCTAATATAACTAGTAGGATAGTACATCACACCTAGTGGATTCATTTCTAATATAACTAGTAGGATAGTACATCACACCTAGTGTATTAACCCAAACCCTCTAATATAACTAGTAGGATAGTACATCACACCTAGTGGATTCATTTCTAATATAACTAGTAGGATAGTACATCACACCTAGTGGATTCATTTCTAATATAACTAGTAGGATAGTACATTACACCTAGTGGATTCATTTCTAATATAACTAGTAGGATAGTACATCACACCTAGTGTATTAACCCAAACCCTCTAATATAACTAGTAGGATAGTACATCACACCTAGTGTATTAACCCAAACCCTCTAATATAACTAGTAGGATAGTACATCACACCTAGTGTATTAACCCAAACCCTCTAATATAACTAGTAGGATAGTACATCACACCTAGTGTATTAACCCAAACCCTCTAACATAACTAGTAGGATAGTACATCACACCTAGTGTAATAACCCAAACCCTCTAATATAACTAGTAGGATAGTACATCACACCTAGTGGATTCATTTCTAATATAACTAGTAGGATAGTACATCACACCTAGTGGATTCATTTCTAATATAACTAGTAGGATAGTACATCACACCTAGTGGATTCATTTCTAATATAACTAGTAGGATAGTACATCAAACCTAGTGTATTCATTTCTAATATAACTAGTAGGATAGTACATCACACCTAGTGTAATAACCCAAACCCTCTAATATAACTAGTAGGATAGTACATCACACCTAGTGTATTAACCCAAACCCTCTAATATAACTAGTAGGATAGTACATCACACCTAGTGGATTCATTTCTAATATAACTAGTAGGATAGTACATCACACCTAGTGTATTAACCCAAACCCTCTAATATAACTAGTAGGATAGTACATCACACCTAGTGGATTCATTTCTAATATAACTAGTAGGATAGTACATCACACCTAGTGTAATAACCCAAACCCTCTAATATAACTAGTAGGATAGTACATCACACCTAGTGGATTAACCCAAACCCTCTAATATAACTAGTAGGATAGTACATCACACCTAGTGGATTCATTTCTAATATAACTAGTAGGATAGTACATCACACCTAGTGGATTAACCCAAACCCTCTAATATAACTAGTAGGATAGTACATCACACCTAGTGGATTCATTTCTAATATAACTAGTAGGATAGTACATCACACCTAGTGTATTAACCCAAACCCTCTAATTTAACTAGTAGGATAGTACATCACACCTAGTGTATTAACCCAAACCCTCTAATATAACTAGTAGGATAGTACATCGCACCTAGTGGATTCATTTCTAATATAACTAGTAGGATAGTACATCACACCTAGTGGATTCATTTCTAATATAACTAGTAGGATAGTACATCACACCTAGTGGATTCATTTCTAATATAACTAGTAGGATAGTACATCACACCTAGTGTAATAACCCAAACCCTCTAATATAACTAGTAGGATAGTACATCACACCTAGTGTATTAACCCAAACCCTCTAATATAACTAGTAGGATAGTACATCACACCTAGTGGATTCATTTCTAATATAACTAGTAGGATAGTACATCACACCTAGTGTAATAAACCAAACCCTCTAATATAACTAGTAGGATAGTAC
The DNA here is from genome assembly GCF_029448725.1 of Salvelinus fontinalis. Lineage (NCBI taxonomy): Eukaryota > Metazoa > Chordata > Actinopteri > Salmoniformes > Salmonidae > Salvelinus > Salvelinus fontinalis. The sequence continues at coordinate 3,111,192 of NC_074697.1, forward strand.
ATCACACCTAGTGGATTAATTTCTAATATAACTAGTAGGATAGTACATCACACCTAGTGGATTCATTTCTAATATAACTAGTAGGATAGTACATCACACCTAGTGTATTAACCCAACCCCTCTAATATAACTAGTAGGATAGTACATCACACCTAGTGTAATAACCCAAACCCTCTAATATAACTAGTAGGATAGTACATCACACCTAGTGTAATAACCCAAACCCTCTAATATAACTAGTAGGATAGTACATCACACCTAGTGTAATAACCCAAACCCTCTAATATAACTAGTAGGATAGTACATCACACCTAGTGTAATAACCCAACCCCTCTAATATAACTAGTAGGATAGTACATCACACCTAGTGGATTCATTTCTAATATAACTAGTAGGATAGTACATCACACCTAGTGTATTAACCCAAACCCTCTAATATAACTAGTAGGATAGTACATCACACCTAGTGGATTAACCCAAACCCTCTAATTTAACTAGTAGGATAGTACATCACACCTAGTGTAATAACCCAACCCCTCTAATATAACTAGTAGGATAGTACATCACACCTAGTGTAATAACCCAACCCCTCTAATATAACTAGTAGGATAGTACATCACACCTAGTGGATTCATTTCTAATATAACTAGTAGGATAGTACATCACACCTAGTGTATTAACCCAAACCCTCTAATATAACTAGTAGTATAGTACATCACACCTAGTGTAATAACCCAACCCCTCTAATATAACTAGTAGGATAGTACATCACACCTAGTGGATTCATTTCTAATATAACTAGTAGGATAGTACATCACACCTAGTGGATTCATTTCTAATATAACTAGTAGGATAGTACATCACACCTAGTGGATTCATTTCTAATATAACTAGTAGGATAGTACATCACACCTAGTGTAATAACCCAACCCCTCTAATATAACTAGTAGGATAGTACATCACACCTAGTGGATTAACCCAAACCCTCTAATATAACTAGTAGGATAGTACATCACACCTAGTGGATTCATTTCTAATGTAACTAGTAGGATAGTACATCACACCTAGTGTAATAAACCAAACCCTCTAATATAACTAGTAGGATAGTACATCACACCTAGTGGATTCATTTCTAATATAACTAGTAGGATAGTACATCACACCTAGTGTAATAACCCAAACCCTCTAATATAACTAGTAGTATAGTACATCACACCTAGTGGATTAATTTCTAATATAACTAGTAGGATAGTGCATCACACCTAGTGTATTAACCCAAACCCTCTAATATAACTAGTAGGATAGTACATCACACCTAGTGGATTCATTTCTAATATAACTAGTAGGATAGTACATCACACCTAGTGTAATAAACCAAACCCTCTAATATAACTAGTAGGATAGTACATCACACCTAGTGGATTCATTTCTAATATAACTAGTAGGATAGTACATCACACCTAGTGCATTAACCCAAACCCTCTAATATAACTAGTAGGATAGTACATCACACCTAGTGTAATAACCCAAACCCTCTAATATAACTAGTAGGATAGTACATCACACCTAGTGTAATAACCCAAACCCTCTAATATAACTAGTAGGATAGTACATCACACCTAGTGTATTAACCCAAACCCTCTAATATAACTAGTAGGATAGTACATCACACCTAGTGTAATAACCCAAACCCTCTAATATAACTAGTAGGATAGTACATCACACCTAGTGGATTCATTTCTAATATAACTAGTAGGATAGTACATCACACCTAGTGGATTCATTTCTAATATAACTAGTAGGATAGTACATCACACCTAGTGTATTAACCCAAACCCTCTAATATAACTAGTAGGATAGTACATCACACCTAGTGTAATAACCCAAACCCTCTAATATAACTAGTAGGATAGTACATCACACCTAGTGGATTCATTTCTAATATAACTAGTAGGATAGTACATCACACCTAGTGTAATAACCCAAACCCTCTAATATAACTAGTAGGATAGTACATCACACCTAGTGTATTCATTTCTAATATAACTAGTAGGATAGTACATCACACCTAGTGTAATAACCCAAACCCTCTAATATAACTAGTAGGATAGTACATCACACCTAGTGTATTCATTTCTAATATAACTAGTAGGATAGTACATCACACCTAGTGTATTAACCCAAACCCTCTAATATAACTAGTAGGATAGTACATCACACCTAGTGGATTCATTTCTAATATAACTAGTAGGATAGTACATCACAACTAGTGTATTAACCCAAACCCTCTAATATAACTAGTAGGATAGTACATCACACCTAGTGGATTAACCCAAACCCTCTAATATAACTAGTAGGATAGTACATCACACCTAGTGGATTCATTTCTAATATAACTAGTAGGATAGTACATCACACCTAGTGGATTCATTTCTAATATAACTAGTAGGATAGTACATCACACCTAGTGTAATAACCCAAACCCTCTAATATAACTAGTAGGATAGTACATCACACCTAGTGGATTCATTTCTAATATAACTAGTAGGATAGTACATCACACCTAGTGGATTCATTTCTAATATAACTAGTAGGATAGTACATCACACCTAGTGTAATAACCCAAACCCTCTAATATAACTAGTAGGATAGTACATCACACCTAGTGTAATAACCCAAACCCTCTAATATAACTAGTAGGATAGTACATCACACCTAGTGTAATAACCCAAACCCTCTAATATAACTAGTAGGATAGTACATCACACCTAGTGTAATAACCCAACCCCTCTAATATAACTAGTAGGATAGTACATCACACCTAGTGGATTCATTTCTAATATAACTAGTAGGATAGTACATCACACCTAGTGTAATAAACCAAACCCTCTAATATAACTAGTAGGATAGTACATCACACCTAGTGGATTCATTTCTAATATAACTAGTAGGATAGTACATCACACCTAGTGTATTAACCCAAACCCTCTAATATAACTAGTAGGATAGTACATCACACCTAGTGTAATAACCCAACCCCTCTAATATAACTAGTAGGATAGTACATCACACCTAGTGGATTCATTTCTAATATAACTAGTAGGATAGTACATCACACCTAGTGGATTAACCCAAACCCTCTAATATAACTAGTAGTATAGTACATCACACCTAGTGTAATAACCCAACCCCTCTAATATAACTAGTAGGATAGTACATCACACCTAGTGGATTCATTTCTAATATAACTAGTAGGATAGTACATTACACCTAGTGGATTCATTTCTAATATAACTAGTAGGATAGTACATCACACCTAGTGTATTAACCCAAACCCTCTAATATAACTAGTAGGATAGTACATCACACCTAGTGTATTAACCCAAACCCTCTAATATAACTAGTAGGATAGTACATCACACCTAGTGTATTAACCCAAACCCTCTAATATAACTAGTAGGATAGTACATCACACCTAGTGTATTAACCCAAACCCTCTAACATAACTAGTAGGATAGTACATCACACCTAGTGTAATAACCCAAACCCTCTAATATAACTAGTAGGATAGTACATCACACCTAGTGGATTCATTTCTAATATAACTAGTAGGATAGTACATCACACCTAGTGGATTCATTTCTAATATAACTAGTAGGATAGTACATCACACCTAGTGGATTCATTTCTAATATAACTAGTAGGATAGTACATCAAACCTAGTGTATTCATTTCTAATATAACTAGTAGGATAGTACATCACACCTAGTGTAATAACCCAAACCCTCTAATATAACTAGTAGGATAGTACATCACACCTAGTGTATTAACCCAAACCCTCTAATATAACTAGTAGGATAGTACATCACACCTAGTGGATTCATTTCTAATATAACTAGTAGGATAGTACATCACACCTAGTGTATTAACCCAAACCCTCTAATATAACTAGTAGGATAGTACATCACACCTAGTGGATTCATTTCTAATATAACTAGTAGGATAGTACATCACACCTAGTGTAATAACCCAAACCCTCTAATATAACTAGTAGGATAGTACATCACACCTAGTGGATTAACCCAAACCCTCTAATATAACTAGTAGGATAGTACATCACACCTAGTGGATTCATTTCTAATATAACTAGTAGGATAGTACATCACACCTAGTGGATTAACCCAAACCCTCTAATATAACTAGTAGGATAGTACATCACACCTAGTGGATTCATTTCTAATATAACTAGTAGGATAGTACATCACACCTAGTGTATTAACCCAAACCCTCTAATTTAACTAGTAGGATAGTACATCACACCTAGTGTATTAACCCAAACCCTCTAATATAACTAGTAGGATAGTACATCGCACCTAGTGGATTCATTTCTAATATAACTAGTAGGACAGTACATCACACCTAGTGGATTCATTTCTAATATAACTAGTAGGATAGTACATCACACCTAGTGGATTCATTTCTAATATAACTAGTAGGATAGTACATCACACCTAGTGTAATAACCCAAACCCTCTAATATAACTAGTAGGATAGTACATCACACCTAGTGTATTAACCCAAACCCTCTAATATAACTAGTAGGATAGTACATCACACCTAGTGGATTCATTTCTAATATAACTAGTAGGATAGTACATCACACCTAGTGTAATAAACCAAACCCTCTAATATAACTAGTAGGATAGTACATCACACCTAGTGGATTAATTTCTAATATAACTAGTAGGATAGTACATCACACCTAGTGGATTCATTTCTAATATAACTAGTAGGATAGTACATCACACCTAGTGTATTAACCCAACCCCTCTAATATAACTAGTAGGATAGTACATCACACCTAGTGTAATAACCCAAACCCTCTAATATAACTAGTAGGATAGTACATCACACCTAGTGTAATAACCCAAACCCTCTAATATAACTAGTAGGATAGTACATCACACCTAGTGTAATAACCCAAACCCTCTAATATAACTAGTAGGATAGTACATCACACCTAGTGTAATAACCCAACCCCTCTAATATAACTAGTAGGATAGTACATCACACCTAGTGGATTCATTTCTAATATAACTAGTAGGATAGTACATCACACCTAGTGTATTAACCCAAACCCTCTAATATAACTAGTAGGATAGTACATCACACCTAGTGGATTAACCCAAACCCTCTAATTTAACTAGTAGGATAGTACATCACACCTAGTGTAATAACCCAACCCCTCTAATATAACTAGTAGGATAGTACATCACACCTAGTGTAATAACCCAACCCCTCTAATATAACTAGTAGGATAGTACATCACACCTAGTGGATTCATTTCTAATATAACTAGTAGGATAGTACATCACACCTAGTGTATTAACCCAAACCCTCTAATATAACTAGTAGTATAGTACATCACACCTAGTGTAATAACCCAACCCCTCTAATATAACTAGTAGGATAGTACATCACACCTAGTGGATTCATTTCTAATATAACTAGTAGGATAGTACATCACACCTAGTGGATTCATTTCTAATATAACTAGTAGGATAGTACATCACACCTAGTGGATTCATTTCTAATATAACTGGTAGGATAGTACATCACACCTAGTGTAATAACCCAACCCCTCTAATATAACTAGTAGGATAGTACATCACACCTAGTGGATTAACCCAAACCCTCTAATATAACTAGTAGGATAGTACATCACACCTAGTGGATTCATTTCTAATGTAACTAGTAGGATAGTACATCACACCTAGTGTAATAAACCAAACCCTCTAATATAACTAGTAGGATAGTACATCACACCTAGTGGATTCATTTCTAATATAACTAGTAGGATAGTACATCACACCTAGTGTAATAACCCAAACCCTCTAATATAACTAGTAGTATAGTACATCACACCTAGTGGATTAATTTCTAATATAACTAGTAGGATAGTGCATCACACCTAGTGTATTAACCCAAACCCTCTAATATAACTAGTAGGATAGTACATCACACCTAGTGGATTCATTTCTAATATAACTAGTAGGATAGTACATCACACCTAGTGTAATAAACCAAACCCTCTAATATAACTAGTAGGATAGTACATCACACCTAGTGGATTCATTTCTAATATAACTAGTAGGATAGTACATCACACCTAGTGCATTAACCCAAACCCTCTAATATAACTAGTAGGATAGTACATCACACCTAGTGTAATAACCCAAACCCTCTAATATAACTAGTAGGATAGTACATCACACCTAGTGTAATAACCCAAACCCTCTAATATAACTAGTAGGATAGTACATCACACCTAGTGTATTAACCCAAACCCTCTAATATAACTAGTAGGATAGTACATCACACCTAGTGTAATAACCCAAACCCTCTAATATAACTAGTAGGATAGTACATCACACCTAGTGGATTCATTTCTAATATAACTAGTAGGATAGTACATCACACCTAGTGGATTCATTTCTAATATAACTAGTAGGATAGTACATCACACCTAGTGTATTAACCCAAACCCTCTAATATAACTAGTAGGATAGTACATCACACCTAGTGTAATAACCCAAACCCTCTAATATAACTAGTAGGATAGTACATCACACCTAGTGGATTCATTTCTAATATAACTAGTAGGATAGTACATCACACCTAGTGTAATAACCCAAACCCTCTAATATAACTAGTAGGATAGTACATCACACCTAGTGTATTCATTTCTAATATAACTAGTAGGATAGTACATCACACCTAGTGTAATAACCCAAACCCTCTAATATAACTAGTAGGATAGTACATCACACCTAGTGTATTCATTTCTAATATAACTAGTAGGATAGTACATCACACCTAGTGTATTAACCCAAACCCTCTAATATAACTAGTAGGATAGTACATCACACCTAGTGGATTCATTTCTAATATAACTAGTAGGATAGTACATCACAACTAGTGTATTAACCCAAACCCTCTAATATAACTAGTAGGATAGTACATCACACCTAGTGGATTAACCCAAACCCTCTAATATAACTAGTAGGATGGTACATCACACCTAGTGGATTCATTTCTAATATAACTAGTAGGATAGTACATCACACCTAGTGGATTCATTTCTAATATAACTAGTAGGATAGTACATCACACCTAGTGTAATAACCCAAACCCTCTAATATAACTAGTAGGATAGTACATCACACCTAGTGGATTCATTTCTAATATAACTAGTAGGATAGTACATCACACCTAGTGGATTCATTTCTAATATAACTAGTAGGATAGTACATCACACCTAGTGTAATAACCCAAACCCTCTAATATAACTAGTAGGATAGTACATCACACCTAGTGTAATAACCCAAACCCTCTAATATAACTAGTAGGATAGTACATCACACCTAGTGTAATAACCCAAACCCTCTAATATAACTAGTAGGATAGTACATCACACCTAGTGTAATAACCCAACCCCTCTAATATAACTAGTAGGATAGTACATCACACCTAGTGGATTCATTTCTAATATAACTAGTAGGATAGTACATCACACCTAGTGTAATAAACCAAACCCTCTAATATAACTAGTAGGATAGTACATCACACCTAGTGGATTCATTTCTAATATAACTAGTAGGATAGTACATCACACCTAGTGTATTAACCCAAACCCTCTAATATAACTAGTAGGATAGTACATCACACCTAGTGTAATAACCCAACCCCTCTAATATAACTAGTAGGATAGTACATCACACCTAGTGGATTCATTTCTAATATAACTAGTAGGATAGTACATCACACCTAGTGGATTAACCCAAACCCTCTAATATAACTAGTAGGATAGTACATCACACCTAGTGGATTCATTTCTAATATAACTAGTAGGATAGTACATCACACCTAGTGGATTCATTTCTAATATAACTAGTAGGATAGTACATCACACCTAGTGGATTAACCCAATCCCTCTAATATAACTAGTAGGATAGTACATCACACCTAGTGGATTCATTTCTAATATAACTAGTAGGATAGTACATCACACCTAGTGGATTCATTTCTAATATAACTAGTAGGATAGTACATCACACCTAGTGTAATAAACCAAACCCTCTAATATAACTAGTAGGATAGTACATCACACCTAGTGTAATAACCCAACCCCTCTAATATAACTAGTAGGATAGTACATCACACCTAGTGGATTCATTTCTAATATAACTAGTAGGATAGTGCATCACACCTAGTGTAATAACCCAAACCCTCTAATATAACTAGTAGTATAGTACATCACACCTAGTGGATTAATTTCTAATATAACTAGTAGGATAGTACATCACACCTAGTGGATTCATTTCTAATATAACTAGTAGGATAGTACATCACACCTAGTGTATTAACCCAAACCCTCTAATATAACTAGTAGGATAGTACATCACACCTAGTGTAATAACCCAAACCCTCTAATATAACTAGTAGTATAGTACATCACACCTAGTGTATTAACCCAAACCCTCTAATATAACTAGTAGGATAGTACATCACACCTAGTGTAATAACCCAAACCCTCTAATATAACTAGTAGTATAGTACATCACACCTAGTGGATTCATTTCTAATATAACTAGTAGGATAGTGCATCACACCTAGTGTATTAACCCAAACCCTCTAATATAACTAGTAGGATAGTACATCACACCTAGTGTATTAACCCAAACCCTCTAATATAACTAGTAGGATAGTACATCACACCTAGTGGATTCATTTCTAATATAACTAGTAGGATAGTACATCACACCTAGTGGATTCATTTCTAATATAACTAGTAGGATAGTACATCACACCTAGTGGATTCATTTCTAATATAACTAGTAGGATAGTACATCACACCTAGTGTATTAACCCAAACCCTCTAATTTAACTAGTAGGATAGTACATCACACCTAGTGTATTAACCCAAACCCTCTAATATAACTAGTAGGATAGTACATCACACCTAGTGTATTAACCCAAACCCTCTAATATAACTAGTAGGATAGTACATCACACCTAGTGTATTAACCCAAACCCTCTAATATAACTAGTAGGATAGTACATCACACCTAGTGGATTCATTTCTAATATAACTAGTAGGATAGTACATCACACCTAGTGTAATAACCCAAACCCTCTAATATAACTAGTAGGATAGTACATCACACCTAGTGGATTAACCCAAACCCTCTAATTTAACTAGTAGGATAGTACATCACACCTAGTGTAATAACCCAACCCCTCTAATATAACTAGTAGGATAGTACATCACACCTAGTGTAATAACCCAAACCCTCTAATATAACTAGTAGGATAGTACATCACACCTAGTGTAATAACCCAAACCCTCTAATATAACTAGTAGGATAGTACATCACACCTAGTGGATTAACCCAAACCCTCTAATATAACTAGTAGGATAGTACATCACACCTAGTGGATTAACCCAAACCCTCTAATTTAACTAGTAGGATAGTTTAACCTTCCACCAGGGGCCAGTATGATACTTGGTGAAACAGAACATCACACAACATAAAGTAGATAGCTCAGAAGAGTTTTTACTTTCTATACAGGCACAGGAGTCTTATCGGCTCTTATTAACCAACCGTGCTTTAAAAAAAATTACAAATATTCCGTTGTTCGTAACTTGTTTTGTACATATTGTAATGTTGCTGCTACCATCTCTTATGTGCCGAAACGAGCTTCTGAACATCAGAACTGAGATTGCTCCCCACAAAATGGCAAGCGGTACCCGGAGCGCCAAGTCAAGGTCCAAGAGGCTCCTAATTAGCTTCTACACCCAAGCCATAAGACTCCTGAATAGCGAATCAAATGGATACCCAGACTATTTGCATTGCCCCCCCCCCCCCCCCCCCCCCCGGAACGCTGCTGCTACTCTCTCTAATTATCTACGCATAGTCACTTTAATAACTCTACCTACATGTACATATTACCTCAATTACCTCCACACCGGTACCCCCTGTATTTCACCCCGCTATTGTTATTTACTGCTGCTCTTTAATTATTTGTTTTTCTTATCTCTTACATTTATTTTGAATTTTTGGGGTATTTTCTTAAAACTTCATTGTTGGTTAAGGGCTTGTAAGTAAGCATTTCACTGTAAGGTCTACACCTGTTGTATTAGGCGCATGTGACAAATACCATTTGAGATGAGAGGGTCCAGGAGGGAGTTGAGGGAGGACAGCCAGAGTGTACTCTCCTTCAGCTGGAAGAAGAACAGCTTGAGGTTGCAGTCAAACAGGTGTACCCTTGTCTGGCTCAGGGTGTACGGCACGCGGGAGAAGTGGAACGGCACGAAGCACACAAAGAACACGGCCAGCACCAGGAAGACATTTGAACTCACGCTCTTCCTCCCAGGCATTTTAATCAACACACAGTTCAGTTTAGTCAACCTTCCAGGAGAGGGCAGTATGATCCTCTGTGAAACATTCATCAGATCTTCACAATACATAGATAGAACATAGAGTTTTAGTTACCTAAATACAGATAGATTTGTCTACAAGGGGAGTCTCCTGTGTTTGGTTCTGATCCTCCCCTGTGTTGGGGCCGGACTCTCTCCCAGTGAGCCAGCTGCAGGTCCCAGGTGAGAGACGGAGGGTCTTGAACAGGGTGGTTCTAAAGGACTTACACAGGAAGAAGTAGATGAGAGGGTCCAGACAGACTTTCATGGCTGACATCCACAAGGTGATATTTTTAGAGATCCGTAAGGTAGCCTGGTTGTTTGGGTAACCTGAAGCTGGATGTAGGGGATGCGTATGGTGTGGTAGAGGCCAAATACACAGCAAGAGAACCACCAGAACAAAAAAGACCCGCACACGTTGGTCTTATGCCCCCCCTCATCATTGCTGCTTCCTGACTTCCTGTATGATTGAAAAACCTTCCTTGCATATGTAGCAGAAACAAATAAGAACACACACCACCCAGAAGATTGAGCTGTTGAATATGACCCACGCTGCTGTGTCCTGATTCGCTCTTCATTTCCATACAGGATTCATTAGTCTTGTTGGTGGGATCCTGATTGGTCAGGATCATGGTTGGAATGACATCAGTGGCCAACAGCACCACCCAGATGGAGGCAGACAGCACTTTTGCCAAAGACCAGGTTCTGACCCAACAACCTGTCACAGGGCCTGATGATCTTGAAGAAGTGATCCAGACTGATGAGGCCCAATAGAATGATGCTCATGTACATACAGAGGTAGAAAATAACATCAGAGTAGCGACAGGTCAAAGGCCTTCAGAGCCAGAGGAGCGCTGGGCAGGATATTGGCTGCGTTGAGAGGGATGGTCAGGGTCATGAGAAGGTCAGCGGCCAGAAGGTTCTTCGGATACACCATGAAGGTGGAAGTTGAGAGAAGGTGCCTGCAGACCCAGACTGCCACCCCATTGATGATGAGGACCAGGATGAACGACAGGAAGTAGAGACTTGTTATAGTCATATTTATGGTATCTTCATCTTCATCTTCATTTATGGTATCTGAGATAGGTACATACATTTTTTAAATGTTTAATGAATTCAATGCAGTCATTGTTTCTTGATGAATATAATTTAAGAATTGAAACGCTTCCTGTGCTTATTTCAACTGTCATATCCCATCAGAACCCCAAATATAAGCGTGTTTCATTTGTAAACCATGTAATTGTAAAAAAAACACTTTGTCTTCAAAATATGTTCAATGGAGAATTGTCTATATATCATTAATTTAACTCTCAAACGACCAACATATTTGACATGGATTACCAACTGGGGTCATTTAGACCCCAACAAGAAACTATTGAAAAAAGCAATATTCAGAGCAACATATCAAATGATTTCTTATCAAAACAAATACATGTAATTAATGTTATATAAAAATAAATAAAAGACAGAGCGTTATTTCAGCAAAATGACAGTTAATTTGCATATTCTGTCAATTAAAATATGATTTTTTTCTTCTTCTTATAATGTGCAGTTTTATTCAAATAGCCACCCTTTGCCTTGATGACAGCTTTGCACATTCTTGGCATTCTCTCAACCATCTTCACCTGGAATGCTTTTCCAACAGTCTTGAAGGAGTTCCCACATTTGCTGAGCACTTGTTGGCTGCTTTTCCTTCCCTCTGCAGTCCAACTCATCCCAAACCATCTCAATTGGGTTGAGGTTCGGGTGATTGTGGAGGCCAGGTCATCTGATGCAGCACTCCATCACTCTCTTTCTTGGTCAAATAGCCCTTACACAGCCTGGAGGTGTTTTGGGTTATTGTCCTGTTGATAAACAAATGATAGTCATACTAAGCGCAAACCAGATGGGATGGCGTATCGCTGCAGAATGCTTTGGTAGCCATGCTGGTTAACGTGCCTTGAATTCTAAATAATCACAGACAGTGTCGCCAGCAAAGCACCCCCACACCATCACACCTCCTCCTCCATGCTTCACGGTGGGAACCACACATGCGGAGATCATCCATTCACCTACTCTGCATCTCACAAAGACACGGTGGTTAGAACCAAAAATCTACAATTTGTTTCTTGGCCCAACCAAGTCTCTTCTTCTTATTGGTGTCCTTTAGTAGTGGTTTCTTTGCAGCAATTCGACCATGGAGGCCTGATTCACGCAGTCTCTTCTGAACAGTTGATGTTAAGATGTGTCTGTTACTTGAACTCTGTAAAGTATTTATTTGAGCTGAAATATCTGAGTCTGGTAAATCTAACGAACGTATCCTCTGCAACAGAGGTAACTCTGGGTCTTCCTTTCCTGTGGCGGTCCTCATGAGAGTCGGTTTCATCAAGGCGCTTGAATTTACCACAGGTGGACTCCAATCAAGTCGTAGAAACATCTCAAGGATGATCAATGGAAACAGCTCAATGTTGAGTCTCACAGCAAAGTTTCTGAATACTTATGTAAATGTGATATTTCAGTTGTTAAAAATAACCTGTTTTTGTTTTGTCATTATGGGGTATTGTGATGTCATTATGGGGTATTGTGATGTCATTATGGGGTATTGTGTGTAGATTTATGAGGGGACAAAAACTATTGAATCCATTTTAGAATAAGGCTGTGACGTAACAAAATGTGGGAAAATGTCAAGGCGTCTGAATGCTTTCCGAATCCACTCTGTCTATCTTGTCAACATCAGTGATACACCTCCACCCTGTGGTGGTACGGATAACTTGTTCTTATGTTTTCTGACAAACCTAGAACAAATACATGTCCTATTTATCAAATTAGATGTTTTGTCTAGGGTCAAAGTGACCCAAAGGACTTTAAGTCCATACTGATACAGAAACGTTAAACAATGATTTCGATTTGTTTAGAACAAGTTGATTGACAATATCATGAACATTTTGAAGAATTTAATAAACCACATTTGATTAAAAGTATGACCCAGTCCGTGTTTTGAGGGTTATAAGTCAAAACATGGATGTACTATTCACAGATTTCCCCATTTAATGTTATTATTTTTGTTCCACAATATATTATTTGACACCACAATATGGTTCATTTTCATTGTGTGAATTGATAGTCTATGGTTATTGCAAAATACAATTGATAGCATACAAGTCTTATGATTGTGATTCACAAGCAAAATGTCTGAAAATAATCCAAAACGTATTCTTTCTGTGTCAAAGTCATGCTTTTGTCAGATGTGTTATATTTGCATACATTCTTTGTCATGAGAGAATAGCTAGTGAATTTACATTCTTCCAATTCAAAACAGTGAAAATATTATTTAAGACAAAAAGAGTAGAGGATGTCTATGTCACCTCATACACTTCCTGGAGATGGGCAAGAGGTCAAATAGAGCTAACGCACAGTGTTATCAGTATCTTCAGCTTTCACCACAACTTAATATGTTGTGAAATCTGTTGTGAATGTATTGTAATCTTTAAAACATATATATATAACTGCCTTAATTTTGCTAGACCCCAGGAAGAGTAGCTGCTGCCTTAACCTCTTTCTGTTCTGGTTAGAGCCAGTTTGCGCTGTTCGGTGAAGGGAGTAGTACACAGCGTTGTACGAGATCTTCAGTTTCTTGGCAATTTCTCACATGGAATAGCCTTCATTTCTCAGAACAAGAATAGACTGACGAGTTTCAGAAGAAAGGTTTTTGTTTCTGGCCATTTTGAGCCTGTAATCAAACCCACAAATGCTGATGCTCCAGATACTCAACTAGTCTAAAGAAGGCCAGTTTTATTGCTTCTTTAATCAGAACAACAGTTTGCAGCTGTGCTAACATAATTGCAAAAGGGTTTTCTAATAATCAATTAGCCTTTTAAAATGATAAACTTGGATTAGCTAACACAACGTGCCATTGGAACACAGGAGTGATGGTTGCTGATAATGGACCTCTGTATGCGTATGTAAATATTCCATAAAAAATTTGCCGTTTCCAGCTACAATAGTAATTTACAACATTAACAATGTCTACACTGTATTTCTGATCAATTTGATGTTATTTTAACGGACAAAAAATGTGTTTTTCTTTCAAAAACAAGGACATTTCTTTGTGACCCCAAACTTTTGAACGGTAGTGTACATTTTATATGACCCCGGAATAAAACCCAGAATCCTGGTGCTGCAAGAGCCACGCTCTGAAAACTGAGCCATATGACGTTAGAGAATTGTTGTTGTCATGAATAGTGTGTCTTTAAATGGTGGAATAGTATTTCTCCCAACATTCCCCTGGATTTAGCATGTTAGGGAGGTTATATATGTTTGTATTATTCTCATGGGGAAGTTGCTGTTTTTGCTTCTTCAAAAGATCAGACCTGATCAGATTAGATGTGAGGATGCCAAGGAACTCAATTTCAATTTAAGGACTTTATTGGCATGGGAAACATATGTTAACATTGCCATAGCAAGTGAAGTAGATAATAAACAAAAGCGAAATAAGCAATAAAAATGAACAGTAATGTCACGTTCCTGACCTGTTTTCCTTTGTTTTGTATTTATTTTAGTTGGTCAGGGCGTGAGTTGGGTGGGTTGTCTATGGTTGATTTTCTATGTTGGGCTTTTGTGTTCGGCCTGGTATGATTCTCAATCAGAGACAGCTGTCAATCGTTGTCCCTGATTGAGAATCATACTTAGGCAGCCAGGGTTTCACTTGTGTTTTGTGGGTGTTTGTTCCTGTGGAGGTTTTGTTGCCACACAGGACGGTTTCGGTTTTGTCAAGTTGGTTGTTTTTGTATTTTGAAGTGTTTTGTTGATTTTCATTAAAAAAATGAACACTAACCACTCTGCGTTTTGGTCCCCACCTTCTGTCAGCGAGGACAGCCGTAACAGAAACACCCACCACAAGAGGACCAAGCGGAGTGGAGAAGGGCAGCGACAGCAGCAGAGACAGACAGAGGAATGGACATGGGAAGACGTCTTGAACGGCAAGGGTTGCTACACATGGGAGGAGATCCTGGCTGGAAAGGATTGCCTCCCATGGGAACACTTGGAGGCAGCGAGGAGAGCAGAGGCAACCGGAGAGAGGAACCGGAGGTATGAGGGTACACGGCTAGCACGGAAGCCCGAGAGGCTCACCCAAAAATTTCTTGGGGGGGGGGGATAAAGGGGAGTGTGGCGAAGCCGGGTTGGATACCTGAGCCAACTCCCCGGGCTTACCGTGGAGTGAGAGGGCGTCATACTGGTCAGACACCGTGTTATGTGGTGGAGCGCACGGTGTCCCCAGTACGCGTGCTTAGCACAGTGCGGGCTATTCCACTTTGCCGCACTGGTAGGGCTAGGTTGGGCATCGAGCCGGGTGCCATGAAGCCGGCCCAACATATCTGGCCTCCAGTACGTCTCCTCGGGCCGGCGTACATGGCACCAGCCTTACAGGTGGTGTCCCCGGTTCGTCTGCATAGCCCAGTGCGGGCTATTCCACCTCGCCGCACTGGCAGGGCTACGGGGACCATTCAACCTGGTAAGGTTGGGGAGGCTCGGTGCTCAAGAGCGCATGTCCTCCTTCACGGTCCGGTATATCCAGCGCCACCTTCCCACCCCAGCCCAGTACCATCAGTGCCGACACCACGCACCAGGCTTCCAGTGCGTTTCCAGAGCCCTGTTCCTCCTCCACGCACTCTCCCTGTGGTTCGTGTCTCCAGCCCAGTGCCTCCAGTTCCGGCACCACGCACCAGGCCTACTGTGCGCCTCAGCAGGTCAGAGTCGGCCGTCTGCCCAACGCCGCCTGCGCTGCTTGCCTGCTCAGCGCTGCCCGAACTGTCTGCCTTCCCAGCGCTGTCTGAACTGCCTGCCTGCCCAACGTGGTCTGAACTGTCTGCCTGCCCAGCGCTGCCCGTCTGTCCCGAGCCTTCAGAGCCGTCCAGCCAGGACCAGCCAGTGCCGCCCAGCCAGGACCAGCCAGAGCCATCCAGCCAGGATCAGCCAGAGCCGTCCAGCCAGGACCAGCCAGAGCCGTCCAGCCAGGACCAGCCAGAGCCGTTCAGCCAGGACCAGCCAGAGCCAGCAAGCCAGGAGCTGCCAGCCAGCCAGGAGCTGCCAGAGCCAGCCAGCCAGAATCCGCCAGAGCCTTCCGCCAGCCAGGATCCGCCAGAGCCTTCCGCCAGCCAGGATCCGCCAGAGCCTTCCGCCAGCCAGGATCCGCCAGAGCCTTCCGCCAGCCAGGATCCGCCAGAGCCTTCCTCCAGCCAGGATCCGCCAGAGCCTTCCTCCAGCCAGGATCCGCCAGAGCCTTCCGCCAGCCAGGATCCGCCAGAGCCTTCCGCCAGCCAGGATCCGCCAGAGCCTTCCGCCAGCCAGGATCTGCCAGAGCCAGCCGCCAGCCAGGATCCGCCAGAGCCAGCCGCCAGCCAGGATCCGCCAGAGCCAGCCGCCAGCCAGGATCCGCCAGAGCCAGCCGCCAGCCAGGATCCGCCAGAGCCAGCCGCCAGCCAGGATCCGCCAGAGCCAGCCGCCAGCCAGGATCCGCCAGAGCCAGCCGCCAGCCAGGATCCGCCAGAGCCAGCCAGCCAGGATCCGCCCCTCAGTCCGGTGCTGCCCCTCAGTCCGGTGCTGCCCCTCAGTCCGGTGCTGCCCCTCAGTCCGGTGCTGCCCCTCAGTCTGTTACTGCCCTTTGGAATAGTGGGATTGACATGGAGGGTGGATATTGGGAGGAGGCCACGGAAGCGGGGGTTGACTATGGTGGGGTGGGGACCACGACCAGCGCCAGAGCCGCCACCGTGTACAGACGCCCACCCAGACCCTCCCCTAGACTTTGTGCTGGTGCGCCTGGAGTTCGGGGGGGGGGGGGGTTCTGTCACGTTCCTGACCTCTTTTCCTTTGTTTTGTATTTATTTTAGTTGGTCAGGGCGTGAGTTGGGTGGGTTGTCTATGGTTGATTTTCTATGTTGGGATTTTGTGTTCGGCCTGGTATGATTCTCAATCAGAGACAGCTGTCAATCGTTGTCCCAGATTGAGAATCATACTTAGGCAGCCTGGGTTTCACGTGTGTTTTGTGGTTGTTTGTTCCTGTGGAGGTTTTGTTGCCACACAGGACGGTTTCGGTTTTGTCACGTTGGTTGTTTTTGTATTTTGAAGTGTTTTGTTGATTTTCATTAAAAGAATGAACACTAACCACTCTGCGTTTTGGTCCCCACCTTCTGTCAGCGAGAACAGCCGTAACAAGTAAACCTAACACTCTAAGAAGTTCCAAAAGAACAAAGAAATTTCAAATGTCATATTATGTCTATATTATCACGACTCAGGATATGACCCAGATGCAGACACCGAAGGCGGATAGTACAGTTCTCAGATAATTTGTTATAAACACGGGGCAGGCCAAGGGCAGGTCGAGGACAGGCAGAGGTTCGTGATCAGGCCAGAGTCAGGCAGGTACAGGACGGCAGGCAGGCTCGGGTCAGGGCAGGCAGAAGTTCAGAACCGGGAAAAACTAGGAAACAGAACTTGAGGAACAGGAAGACGGGAAAGAACACTGGTAAGACCTGACAAGACAAGTGGAAACTGGCAATAGACACACAGAGAACACAGATATAAATACACAGGGGATAATGGGGCAGATGGGCGACATCTGGATGGGGTGGAGACGAGCACAAAGACAGGTGAAACAGATCAGGGTTTGAGAGCCCTCTAGGGGCGCCACCTGGCGTCCTACCTGGGCGCATACCTGGTTAACCGGGGTGCCGACGATGGAACGCAGCGATGAGGGCTGGGTCCAGGATGTTCCTAGCGGGGACCCAGCACCTCTCCTCCGGGCCATAACCCTCCCAGTCAACCAGGTGCCTGAATCCCCTGCCCCGTGGCCAAACCTTCAGGAGGCGCTTCACTGTGTACGCCGGTTGGCCATCGATAAGACGGGGAAGAGGGGGGGGGGCCTGGAAACATGAGACAAAAGGCTGTGAGACATAGGTTTAATCCTAGACACATGAAATGTGGGATGTTTATGGAGGGTAGGGGGCAACAGAAGACGAACAGCAGAGGGGCTAAGAATATTGAAGATGGGGAAAGGGCCAATTAAACGGGGGGACAGTTTACAGGACTCTACCCAGAGGCGCAGATCCTGAGTGGACAGCCATACCCTCTGCCTGAGACAATAACGGGGAGCCAGGGTCCGGTGGCGGTCGGCATGTCATTGATACCTGGAGGTGTTCTTGAGAAGAGCCGACTGGGCTCTCTTCCAGGTAAGGCGACAGTGGCGGACAAACATCTGGGCAGAGGAAGAGCCGCTCCGGGAAGAGCGGGAGCTGATATCCCAGGGAGCACTCAAAAGGCGAGAGACCAGTGGCTGAGCAAGGGAGGGTGTTGCGGGGGTATTCTACCCACACGAGCTGCTGACTCCAGGTGGTGGGATTGGCGGAGACCAGGCAGCGAAGAGTTGTCTCCAGGTCCTGATTGGTTCGCTCCCTGACTGGCCGTTAGACTGAGGGTGGAACACGGAGGACAGGCTGGCCGACGACCCAATGAGCATGCAGAACGTCTTCCAGTAATGGGACGAGAACTGAGGACCCTGTTCGGAGACTGTGTCCACCGGAAGTCCATGGATCCGGAAGACGTGCTGTACCATGAGCTGGGCCGTCTACTTGGCTGAGGGTAGCTTGGTGAGAGGAATGAAATGAGCGGCTTTGGAAAACCAGTCCACCATGGTAAGGATAACCATGCTGGCATCAGACGGGTGGAGTCCTGTGATGAAGTTCAGGGATATATGTTATCGGGGAAGTGAGGGACGGGAAGTGGTTGAAGGAGGCCACCCGGAGCTTGCCAAGGAGTCTTATTCTGGGCACACATGGTGCAGGCGGCGACGAACGTGGAGACGTCAGGATCCAAGGTAGGCCACCAAAAACGTTGTCGTACAAACGCCAGGGTCTGACGGGAGCCAGGAAGGCAGGCCAGTCAAGAGGAATGAGCCCATTCCAGAACCGAGGAACGGGCAGAGTCCGGGACAAACATACGGTTAGCCGGGCACCGCCCTGCGCCTCAAGGACCCGGTTCTCTATACCCCAGATGAGTGCAGCCGCGAGACAAGAGGTATCCCTACGGGGTCCGATGGTGTAGTAGTGGCGCATTAGAAGTATGAAAGCGCATCCGTTTTCACATTCTTGGACCCCGGGCGGTAGGAGATGGTGAAGTTGAATCAGGTGAACAGCAGGGCCCATCGAGCTTGCCTGGAGTTGAGGCACTTGGCGGTGTGGAGATATTCCAAGTTCTTGTGAACTGTCCATACTCTAACCAGTGCCTCCCCTCCTCCAATGCCATCTTCACCGCCAGTAGTTCCCGGTTACCCACATCATAATTCCTTCTGTGGGATTGAAACGATGGGGGAGGAAAACGCAAGGATGCAGCTTTTGGTCTTGGGCCGAACTCTGGGACAGGAAAGACACCACTCAACGTCTGAGGCGTCGACCTTCACCACGAACTGCCGGGCCGGGTCCGGATGGATTAGGATGGGAGGGTGGTGAATTGATGATTGAGGTCCAAGAACGCCTGGTCTGCAGCTGGAGAACACGTAAACAGGACCTTGGTAGAGGTGAGCGCTGACGGGGGGAAGTCCAGGTGCTGTAGCCTCAGATGAACCGGCGGTAGAAATTGGCGAACCCCAGGATTCTGGAGGCGGCCAATCCACCACCACCCTCACTTTTCAGGATCCATCTGTATGTTGCCTGCAGCTATGATGTACCCAAGGAAGGAGATGGTGGAGCGATGGAATTCACATTTTTACGCTTCGACGAACAAGCTGGTTTCTCCAGAAGACGCTGGAGGACATGTCTGACATGGAGGACTTGTTCTTGAGCCGAGTGGGAAACACAAGGATGCCATCAAGGTAGACGAATACGAACCGATTCAATATGTCCCGGAGAACGTAGTTTACCAGGGCGATATATATACGTAGTGCCCGCTAGCCGTGTTAAAGACGCTCTTCCACTCATCTCGTTCCCGTATCCGTACCAGCATCCTGTTCCCGTATCCGTAGCAGATGGGAGGCATTCCGGAGGTCCAACTTGGAGAAGATGGTAGCCCCCCTGGAGAGGCTCGAAAGCCGAGGCCATGAGTGGAAGCGGGTAACGTTTTTTTAACTGTGATGTAATTCAGGCACCGGTGGTCGATACACGGATGGGGGAGGCAGAAGGACAGATACCCCCTGCAGCCAGGGGGTCCTCAATATACGTATCCATCGGCTTAGTCTCCGGCCCAGACAGGGAATAAAGCCGCACCAGAGGTGGTGTAGTGCCCAGGAGAAGGTTGATGGCACAGTCATAGGGCTTATGCGGAGGAAGCGAAATGACACGAGTCTTGCTGAAAACCTCCCGGAGTTCCTGGTACTCCGCGGGAACGGCGGAGAGGTCTGGAGCTTTTCCCAAACCCGCAGGAAGACGTCCCGGAGCAGGCACTGCCGACTTCAGGCAATGCGCATGGCAAAACAGGCTCCAACCCAGGATAGAACCTGTAGCCCAGTCGATCAGAGGATTGTGCTTCTGGAGCCAGGAAAACCCCAAAATCACAGGTGCATGAGGGGATTCGATGGGCAGAAACTGCATAGACTTGCTGTGATTACCCGACACTCCCAGGTTAATGGGACACATAGTGTGGGTGACTCTGCCAATAGAGCGCCCATCCAACGCTCTGACGTCCTTGGGAATGGAGAGGGGTTGTGTGGGGATTCCCATCTTTGACACCAGGGTAGCCGCCATAAAACTCTCGTTGGCCCCAGAGTCTATGAGCACCCGGAGAGATTTGGACCGGTCTTCCCACAACAGGGTTGCATGGAGAAGGGTGCAAGAAATGGAAGATGGGAATCTCCCTGTGACGCTCACCAGAGCACTAGTACCTATTTGATGAGCCTGGTTCTTTAAATGATCCATGTATATAAACCATTCTTCAAACACATCAATACGATACTAAGGGATAAATCTCCTGATTTAGACAATTAACTGAAAGCTAGTCGTTCTGTACGTCAGACAGACGTTATACAACCTATTAACAGATGGTCTATGGGGAGGTGAGAAAGTGTAGCCTGTTGCTGCAGGGGCGGATTGGCCATCTGGCAATTTTGGCAAATGCCAGATGGGGTGGACAATTTTTGTTGTATGTTGGACAATTGTTTTGTTAGGTGTGCTGGTAGAAATTGACACACACCAAAAAGAAAATATATATATAAAAATGTTTGATGCACATTTTCTCTTTTATAGTAATCTACAGGTAACTGCCCAAATGATTGAAACACTTAAGTACATGAGGGATACAAATGATATTAAAAGCCAGTGGTTCCACACAGGTGTGGTTCCTGAGTTAATTAAGCAATTAGTATCCAACCATGCTGGACAGGCCATTATTTTGGCCATTATTTTGGCTAACATGGGAATGACGCAATAGGATGCCAAATACCATCATCCGTAGGGGACGAGTGGTCACTGAATGGTTTGATGAGCATGAATACTTTTTTAAACCATATGCCATATGCCACTGTGCCACGGTTACACATAGTTACAGGGGCAGTACGTATGTCTTATATTCAGTTCCTAAGCCAAAACAACGATGACGTCAAAGCAGAATGCCAGTGTAGGGGAACTAAGCTGTTATGAGAAAGACAGGGAGACCTGAGGTGCATTCCTTGGCATGAGGCTATGATGATGTTTAGTGGGTGTTATAACATTCTACTAACTGTTACAGACTGGTGTTACAGACTGGCGTAACACACTGGTGTTACAGACTGGCGTAACAGACTGGTGTTACAGACTGATGTAACACACTGGTGTTACAGACTGGCGTAACAAACTGGCGTAACAGACTGCCATAACAGACTGGCGTAACAAACCGGCGTAACAGACTGGCGTAACAGACTGCCGTAACAGACTGGCGTAACACACTGGTGTTACAGACTGGCGTAACACACTGGTGTTACAGATTGGCGTAACAGACTGGTGTTACAGACTGATGTAACACACTGGTGTTACAGACTGGCGTAACAGACTGGTGTTACAGACTGATGTAACACACTGGTGTTACAGACTGGCGTAACAGACTGGTGTTACAGACTGGCGTAACAGACTGGCGTAACAGACTGGCGTAACAAACTGGCGTAACAGACTGGTGTAACAGACTGCCGTAACAGACTGGTGTAACAAACACAGAGCTATTGCTGTACTGGAACACCTGCTCTGCATATCGTCATAATCATCACTGGCTAAAATATTTTTTATCATTGGAAGTTTACATTGATTGTTCCCATTGCACAGGCATTTTAATCAACACACAGTTCAGTTTAGTCAACCTTCCAGGAGAGGGCAGTATGATCCTCTGTGAAACATTCATCAGATCTTCACAATACATAGATAGAACATAGAGTTTTAGTTACCTAAATACAGATAGATTTGTCTACAAGGGGAGTCTCCTGTGTTTGGTTCTGATCCTCCCCTGTGTTGGGGCCGGACTCTCTCCCAGTGAGCCAGCTGCAGGTCCCAGGTGGGAGACGGAGGGTCTTGAACAGGGTGGTTCTGAAGGACTTACACAGGAAGAAGTAGATGAGAGGGTCCAGGAGGGAGTTGAGGGAGGACAGCCAGAGTGTACTCTCCTTCAGCTGGAAGAAGAACAGCTTGAGGTTGCAGTCAAACAGGTGTACCCTTGTCTGGCTCAGGGTGTACGGCACGCGGGAGAAGTGGAACGGCACGAAGCACACAAAGAACACGGCCAGCACCAGGAAAACATTTGAACTCACGCTCTTCCTCCGGGACTGGCGCTGCCCTTCAACATGACCCCCATCAGTACCAGCGCTGTGTATGGCTCCGCTAGAACGGCAAGCCCTGGTTCGGGCGTATGAACTGTACAGCTCTTTGGTGATGAGGGTGTAACACACTATCACTGTCACCAGGGTCCCCCAGAAGATAATCTGGCACACATAGTTGACCACCTCATGCCAGTGCAGCCCAGCCTCCGTCTTAAGACCACTGCACTTGAAGTAGGCCGAGGTGGGGCTGTGGCTGGTCAGGATCACGTTGGGCAGGGAGAGGGTCAGCAGGGATGCCCAGATAGCCACAGACAGTAGCTTCCTGCGGGCCAAACGGGCCTTGTTGGTCACCTTGAAGGGCTGGAGGGTCTTCTTGCAGCGGTCGATGCTGATGAGGCCGAAGAAGAAGATGCTGATGTACATGGTGAGATAGAAGAGCACAGAGGAGACACGGCAGACAAAGACACGCAGACCCACTGACGCCATGTTGGAGTCAGACAGCACCTGAAGGAAAAACACATCTTTATTGTTTTTATTAAGGGCAGTGATTTAATTGCATTTAAAAAATATATAGTTTTTAAATAGTTGTATCAATATTATAATTATTATCTTTAGAACGTATCAATACTTTCCATTGTTTTTGTTATATACTTTATTCATATTATCTTTATTATCACTACTATCATTATTACCATTATCATTACTTTCATTATGATTAAAAGTTTTATCATTATTATCAATATTACCATTATTATTTTCATTATTATCAATATTATCAATATTATTTTCATTATTATCAATATTACCAATATTATAATTATTATCATTAGTATCAATATTATCATTATTATTTTCATTATTAGCAATATTACCAATATTCTAATTATTATCATTAGTATCAATATTACCAATATTATAATTATTATCATTATCATTATTATCATTATTATAATTATAATTATTATCATTATCTTTATTATCATTATTATCATTATAACTGCACCTTGAAGGGGAAGGTGAGGGTCATGAGGACGTCTGCCACCACAATGTTCTTGAGGTAGATGATGAAGTGGGAGCGGCTGGGGATGCTGAAGAACACCCACACTGCCAGGCCATTGAGCAACAGTCCCAACAGGAAGAGGAGGGAGTAGAGAACAGGAAACACCACCGTCTTCAGCACGTTGTCACGGGAACAGTTGCTCTTGGTGAAGTTGTTATTGACAGGGGTCAGGGCCAATTGTGTTGTGTTGTCCATGTCGAGGGCTGTGCAGTGTAGAACAAAACAAAATAGATGAAAGCTGCACAGTACTTTATTCTTCCTAATTTCATCCATTACTACAGTCAGCTTACTGTCAGGATGACTGGCTTAGAGACAATAGAACTGCCCTCCCATACAAAAAAAGCTGTTTTAATTTAATAAAAAATGTAATACACTAGCAAAATGCACCTGTAGATGAACTTTAACCATGTACAGTCATGAAGCCATTACAATTAACAAAGTTTCAATATTGAACTTTCAAAAAGACATAAGAGGTTTAATATCTTATTCCCTGTCTGACATGTTCACCATTTTGTTCATGTCCTGTTGACAGATGCTGAGTAATTCTGTGTCATGTGTCTGAGTGAACCCACCTGATGTTACCCTCCCCGGGGGAAGATTCAGACAGACTTCTTCTCTCTCAGCAGATTGGAATCGTTCGACAGTCTGCCTGAGATGCAGGGCTTCTTCAAGACAGTGAAATGAATTAAAATCCACCTCTCTCTACTTAAATATCTGTCAATCTGGTCTGACGAGTACACGTGGGACTTTCTCCCTCTCTTCTGCTTTTTGTTTCCTGTCGTAGACGCGACAGCACAACAGTAACATCCTCCCATGAATGTTCTCCTGTTGCACAATCTGACCATCAATATATAGGTATGTTTAGTCATGGTCAATGCGGTTTAGTAGCCTTATTTGTGTTTCCATGCTGGGCATATGCAGGTGCGTGTGTGTGGGTGTTTTACTATGCCGAACACAATGAATGGTTTTCGTTACCATATTTCATTTATTTTTTATTTTAGATGTTTATTCAACAAGTTATTTCAATTTTTAAGCACCCCTTATCATTGGCTGGACCAGACCAAGGATAACAAAAACACATGTCAAACTGATGTCTTATGAGACAGACCTTTAAGGAAACATCACTGTCCCACTGGCCTCACAAATCTGTATGCCCTCTTCACTCTGCGGCTGTACGACATCACAGATTGGCAGATTTATTAAGGAGCGCCGTGACGTCATACCAATAACACCCTATTATGACCTCATGACTCTGGAATGTCTGCTTCTGGTTCTTTATGACATCACAATTCCACATTACAATATTCCAGTTTCAAATATTTACATATCCCTCCAGTCCATGAATCACAATGGCGAAACAAGGTGAAATTGAGACAGGACTTGTTACTAGGAGCAAATGCTTGCCTAAAGATATATACTTGAGTCAATGTTTCTCTCTTTCGGGTAATGTATTGTGCCAGTTACATAACTGTACTTCCCCGCTGGTCATAACTGTACTTCCCCGCTGGTCATAATGTTAGGGCTCCTAGACATGACATAATCTCCTTCAGAACAGTGAATGGTGTATTTGAAAAAGTTCCATCTAATAAAGTTTTAATCCTAATGAAAGGCTGCCACCAGATGTAATGGTCTGTTATGCACTGTGGAGCCCAGGATATTACACATTCAGTCTTGGTTAGTTTAAAAATACAGATTTGTCATATTCATTCGAAAATAATCTCCATGTTTGAATGCCGTACACACGGTCTTGTACAGCTAAACTTGTGGGGACACAATTCAGTCATTCAAAATCCTATCTTTCCTAACCCTAAAACTAATTCTAACATCAAATGTTTGTTTGTTCACTATTCTTGTGGGGACTTCTTCACACGCACGCACACACACATATACACACACACATATACACACACACTCACAAAACCACTATTTCCTTCCCGTCTTCAGTCTTCACTCCCCTAAGACTGAAATGGTAGCCTACTTATCTTCAACTTTACCCAGAGAAGATAGCAAATATACATTAGGCATGAGATGTAATGGGACATGTTATGTATATTCTGTGTGAGAGCACCTTATCTCCAGTATATTCTGATATGTGTGAGAGCACTCTTATTCTCCCCCGACAATTCTCCCCCGACAAAGCTCCATCGACAATGCTCCATTGACAACGTTCCCTCGACAATGTTCCCTCGACAATGTTCCCTCGACAATGCTCCCTCGACAATGCTCCCTCGACAATGCTCCCTCGACAATGCTCCCTCGACAATTCTCCCTCGACAATGCTCCATTGACAACGTCCCTCGACAACGTTCCCTCGACAACGTTCCCTCGACAACGCTCCCTCGACAACGCTCCCTCGACAATGCTCCCTCGACAACGCTCCCTCGACAATGCTCCCTCGACAATGCTCCCTCGACAAATCTCCCTCGACAACGTTCCCTCGACAACGTTCCCTCGACAACGCTCCCTCGACAACGCTCCCTCGACAATGCTCCCTCGACAATGCTCCCTCGACAATGCTCCATTGACAACGTCCCTCGACAACGTTCCCTCGACAACGTTCCCTCGACAACGCTCCCTCGACAACGCTCCTTCGACAATGCTCCCTCGACAATGCTCCATTGACAACGTCCCTCGACAACGTTCCCTCGACAACGCTCCCTCGACAACGCTCCCTCGACAGCGTTCCCCCGACAACGCTCCCTCGACAATGCTCCATTGACAACGTCCCTCGACAACGTTCCCTCGACAACGTTCCCTCGACAACGCTCCCTCGACAACGCTCCCTCGACAACGCTCCCTCGACAATGCTCCATTGACAACGTTCCCTCGACAACGCTCCCTCGACAACGCTCCCTCGACAGCGTTCCCCCGACAACGCTCCCTCGACAACGCTCCCTCGACAACGCTCCCTCGACAACGCTTCCTCGACAACTCTCCCTCGACAATTCTCCCTCGACAATTCTCCCTCGACAATTCTCCCCCGACAATACTCCCCCGACAATACTCCCCCGACAATACTCCCTCGACAATACTCCAGCAACAATACTCCCCCAACAATGCAGTTCATTAGTCAATGTAAATAAAAACTATAAAACGAGTTAAGACAAAAATAACAGGTAGAAAGAGGTAGTATGTTCTCCCACAGCCGAGGAGGATACCCACTCTGTATCTGTTTTCATTAGGAGGGAGAGAGAGAGAGAGAGAGAGAGAGAGAGGGGGATGTGAAAGTACTTTCCTTAGGACAGAGTGAAAAAGAGACAGAGCGAGAGATAGAGAGAGAAAGAGCGAGAGAGGGGATGTGAGAGTTCTCCCATAGCCGAGGAGGATACCCGGTCTGTGTCTGTTTTCTTTAGGAGAGAGAGAGAGAGAGAGAGAGAGAGAGAGAGAGAGAAAGCAATACAATTAGACCCAACCAAATCATGAGGAAACAAAAAGATAATTACTTGACACGTTGGAAAGAATTAACAAAAAACAGAGAAAACTAGAATATCATTTGGCCCTAAACAAAGAGTAAATAGTGGCAGAATACCTGACCACTGTGACTGACCCAAACATAAGGAAAGCCTTGACTATGTACAGACTCAGTGAGCATAGCCTTGCTATTGAGAAAGGCCTCCGTAGGAGAAGACACTGCCCACAAAATGAAGTTGAAACTGAGCTGCACTTCCTAACCTCTTCACAAATGTATGACCATATTAGAGACCCATATTTCCCTCAGATTACACAGATCCACAAAGAATTAGAAAACAAACCCGATTTTGATAAACTCCAATATCTATTGGGTGAAATACCACAGTGTGCCATCACAGCAGCAAGATGTGTGACCTGTTGCCACAAGAAAAGGACAACCAGTACAGAACAAACACCATTGTATAAACAATCCATATTTATGTTTATTTATTTTCCCTTTTGTACATCGTTACAACACTGTATGTAGACACAATATGACATTCTGTTGGAACTGTTGTGAGTATTATGTTTACTGTTCTTTTTATTGTTTATTTCACTTTTGTTTATTATCTACATCACTTGCATTGGCAATGTTAACATACGTTTCCCATGCCAATAAAGTCCTTGAATTGAGAGAGAGAGAGAGAGAGAGAGAGAGAGAGAGAGAGAGAGAGAGAGAGAGAGAGAGAGAGAGAGAGAGAGAGAGAGAGAGAGAGAGAGAGAGAGAGAGAGGGAGAGAGAGAGAGAGAGAGAGAGAGAGAGAGAGAGAGAGAGAGAGAGAGAGAGAGAGAGAGAGAGAGAGAGAGAACATGTCCTAATGTTAAATTTAAAAAAATCTGGAACATTTTACATCTTGCTAGAAATGAATAAGTAAGTTATCTCAACAGAGAAACATGTCCTAATGTGTGCTACATACAGTTGAAGTATTACGTTTACAGTGCTACACAGAAACCCAGCCTAAAACCCCAAACAGCAAGCAATGCAAATGCATTGTCTGTTCCCATACAATTGAAGTCAGAAGTTTACATACACTTAGGTTGGAGTCATTAAAACTCGTTTTTCAACCACTACACACATTTCTTGTTAACAAACTATACTTTTGGCAAGTCGGTGAGGACATCTACTTTGTGCATGACACAAGTCATTTTTCCAACAATTGTTTACAGACAGATTATTTCACTTACAATTCACTGTATCACAATTCCAGTGGGTCAGAAGTTTACATACACTAAGTTGACTGTGCCTTTAAACTGCTTGGAAAATTCCAGAAAATGCTGTCATGGCTTTGCAAGCTTCTGATAAGCTAATTGAAATAATTTGAGTCAATTGGAGGTGTACCTGTGGATGTATTTCAAGGCCTACCTTCAAACTCAGTGCCTCTTTACTTGACATCATGGGAAAATCAGAAGAAATCAGCCAAGAAATTGTAGACCTCCACAAGTCTGGTTCATCCTTGGGAGCAATTTCCAAATCCCTGAAGGTACCACGTTCACCTGTACAAACAATAGTACACAAGTATAAACACCATGGGACCACGCAGCCATTACACCGCTCAGGAAGGAGACACGTTCTGTCTCCTAGAGATGAACGTACTTTGGTGCGAAAAGTGCAAATCAATCCCAGAACAACAGCAAATGACCTTGTGAAGATGCTGGAGGAAACAGGTACAAAAGTATCTATATCCACAGTCAAACGAGTCCTATATCGACATAATCTGAAAGGCCACTAAGCAAGGAAGAAGCCACTGCTCCAAAACCGCCATTAAAAAGACAGACTAGGGTTTGCAACTGCACATGGGGACAAAGATCATACTTTTTGGAGAAATGCCCTCTGGTCTGATGAAACAAAAATAGAACTGTTTGGCCATAATGACCATCGTTATGTTTGGAGGAAAAAGAGGGATGCTTGCAAGCTGAAGAACACCATCCTAACCATGAAGCACGGGGGTGGCAGCATCATGTTGTGGGGGTGCTTTGCTGCAGGAGGGACTGGTGCACTTCACAAAATAGATGGCATCATGAGGATGGAAAATTATGTGGATATATTAAAGCAACATCTCAAGACATCAGTCAGGAAGTTAAAGCTTGGTCGCAAATGGATCTTCCAAATGGTCAATGACCTCAAGCATACTTCCCAAGTTGTGGCAAAATGGCTTAAGGACAACAAAGTCAAGGTATTGGAGTGGCCATCACAAAGCCCTGACCTCAATCCCGAAGACAATTTGTGGGCAGAACTGAAAAAGCGTGTGCGAGCAAGGAGGCCTACAAACCTGACTCAGTTACACCAGCTCTGTCAGGAGGAATGGGCCAAAATTCACTCAACTTATTGTGGGAAGCTTGTGGAAGGCTACCCAAAACGTTTGACCCAAGTTAAACAATTTAAAGGCAATGCTACCAAATACTAATTGAGTGTATGTAAACTTCTGACCCACTGGGAATGTGATGAAAGAAATTAAAGCCGAAATAAATCGTTCTCTCTACTATTATTCTGACATTTCACATTCCTAAAATAAAGTGGTGATCCTAACTGACCTAAGACTAGGATTAAATGTGAGGAATTGTGAAAAACTGAGTTTAAATGTATTTGGCTAAGGTGTATGTAAACTTCCAACTTCAACTTTATATATATACGGTCGGTACACCTATATATACGGTAGGTACACCTATAGCTCATCTCTTGGCAGTAGTACTGTAGACTACTTTATCATTTACCTCAACCCAGAGTCTCTCAGAGCTTTCAGAGTCAGCCCACTGACACCCCTATCAGATCACAGTCTACATGAACAGAGCTATACTCAATCATGAGTTATCCAAGCCAACGGAACTGAATAATATGAAGGAAAATAGTGTGGAAATCTACCAAAAAACAATTAGGCAACAACAAATGCAACAAAGGTTCTAGACAATTTCCTGGACAAAATGTTTCGCTGTAATAATGAAGGTGTAAACTTGGCAGTAGAAAACCTAAACAGTATATTTTACTTCTCAGCTTCCCTACAAAATCTAAAAATTTCAAGCAGACAACCTTAGAAAATTAACAACAACAACAACAAATGTTTTGATAAAGAATGCAAAAAATCTAAGAAAGAAATTCAGAAACTTATCCACCAAAAACATAGAGACCCAGAAAACCTGAACACTTTTACTATGGTGAATCACTGAAACAATACAGAAATACACTATGGAAAAAGAAGGAACAGCACGTCAGAAATCAAATAAAATCAAACTTTATTTGTCACAATACCGTGAAATAGTTGGACCGGGACATGGAGCGTTGAGGATCCTAGGGGTGGAAAGAGCAGTAGACAAACTTTGAACCTTAACCCCTGCACGGGATAGACCATCTCTATTAGAGAGATAAAGGGGTGCTGAAGGATTAGGAATATTTTTTTGGGGGGGGTTCTGTGACCTTTCGGGGG
Organism: Salvelinus fontinalis; assembly: GCF_029448725.1. NCBI lineage: Eukaryota > Metazoa > Chordata > Actinopteri > Salmoniformes > Salmonidae > Salvelinus > Salvelinus fontinalis. The sequence continues at coordinate 3,142,342 of NC_074697.1, forward strand.
GTCTCTATGTGTGTGTGTGTGTGTGTGTGTGTGTGTGTGTGTGTGTGTGTGTGTGTGTGTGTGTGTGTGTGTGTGTGTGTGTGTGTGTGTGTGTGTGTGTGTGTGTGTTTAGAATGGCAGCCTGCCAGGCTAGCTCCTGATCACACACCCTGAACGTGCAGGCTACCCTATGTTTTGAAAGTGTAAGGTTACTACAGCTACTGATGTTGGCAGCCTGTTCAGTCAGATCAGCAATAGCTTTTCCACATGGCCCCAACAAAAGACAGAATCTTAAAGGTACAATTTCAGGCCTACACCATGTTGGAGGTATTTTGGAAAAGGGAGTTTGAGGGCCACTAACTAACTTGATACCAGCCCGGTATAAATTAACCTGACACCAGCAGGGTATAAACTAACCTGGAGTCAGGGGTAGATTTAACATAGTAAATGTCAATCCGGAACACACCAATTAGTATGATATGTTACTTTTCATATAGTATGCATTCACTTATAGATGACATTCATCCGTTGCATTTTGCACAATATGTTATGAATTGCAATTCGTACAATATGTTACGAATTTGTAAAACGCATGACATGTTACAAATTCCAATTTGTTGTGGCTAATGTTAGCTATGTTTTGGTCGCTAATGCTAATGTTAGCTAGGTGGTTAATGTTAGCTAAGCTAGGGGTTAGGGGTTAAGGTTAAGTTCAGGAGTTAAGTTAAAAGGGTTAAGGTTAGGGTAAGGGTTAGTTAAAACCTTTCTGGACTACCCATCCCGGATCCGGGATATTTGTCATCAGAAACGCTGACTAGTATAGCGTAGCCTAGCGCGAAATATAATTTCATGAAATCACAAGTGCAATATTGCAAAACACAGTTTAGCCTTTTGTTAATCCATCTGTCGTCTCCGATTTTGAAATTATGCTTTACAGCGCAAGCAATACTTACATTTGTGTAAATTTATCGATCGCTCGACAAAACAATAAGAACACCTAGCGTCAGGTAACTTGGTCACGAAAATCAGAAAAGCAATCAAATTAATCGTTTACCTTTGATGATCTTCGGATGGTTTTACTCACGAGACTCCCAGTTAGACAGCAAATGTTCCTTTTGTTCCATAAAGATATTTTTTATATCCAAATACCTCCGTTTGTTTGCTGCGTTATGCCCAGGAATCCACCGGAAAGAGCGTTCGCGACAACGCCGGAAAAAAATCAAAATTATATCTATAATGTCCACAGAAACATGTCAAACGTTGTTTATAATCCATCTTCAGGGTGTTTTTCGAATATCTATTCAATAATCTATCAACAGGGACAGTTGGCTTTTCACTAGGACCGAGAGAAACAATGGCTGCCTTTCACTTTTGCGCAAAAATCACTCGGAGAGACCACACCTATCCACTTACGCAATGTGGTCGTTCACGCTCATCCTTCGAAATAAAAGCCTGAAACTATGTCTAAAGGCTGTTGACACCTTAGGGAAGACATAGAAAAACAAGTCTGGTTGATATCCCTTTCAATGGGCAATAGGTATGCATGGGAACAGATAGGTCTCAAACAGGGCCACTTCCTGGTTGGATTTTCCTCAGGTTTTAGCCTGCAATACCAGTTCTGTTTAACTCACAGACAACATTTTTACAGTTTTGGAAACTTTAGAGTGTTGTCCATCATAATCTGACTATTATATGCATATTCTAGTTTCGGGGGCTGAGGAATAGACAGTTTCAAATGGGTACGCCTTTTTAGCCAAAAGCGAAAACTGCGCCCCCTAGTATTAAGAAGTTTTAAAAGGGTTAAGGTTAGGGTAAGGGTTAGTTAAAAGGGTTAAGGTTAGGGTAAGGGTTAGCTAAAAGGGTTAAGGTTAGGGTAAGGGTTAGTTAAAAGGGTTAAGGTTAGGGTAGGTTAAAAGTCCAAGTAGTTGCAAAGTCGCAAGTAGTTTTAAAGTTGCAATTCAGCCAAAGTTGTCCTTGATGAGATTCGAACACGCAACCTTTCGGTTGATAGAAGTTCACGTTATACACCCACTCATCCATTCCAACCAATCACCCTAATTTTCCTTTTTCCTTTAGTAACCTTCTGACTTATGTAACCATACCAAATGAAACATATCATAGTAATTTGACTGTCCTGCATTTAGATTTTACTATGTTAAGTCTAATCTCTGAGACCAGGCTCTATTAACACATCACTCCACACTAGAACTTTAACAAACAGACTAAACTAAGTATTTAAACGTGTTTCCTAGACTTCTTCGTGTGCGAGGTTAGTGAGGTTAGAGAAGACTCAGCACTTGTAATGGCTGACTGAGGTACATTCCTCCTGTCCACACAAGACCCTTGTGTCAAATGTCAGCGGAGTGACGGACGTCTGCTCCAAACTGCACACACACACACACACACACACACACACACACACACACACACACACACACACACACACACACACACACACACACACACACACACACACACACACACACACACACACACACACACACACACACGATTCATCAGATGTTCACCGTACCCCAGATATGGCTGCGTCTTCCGCTCCTTTACCTTATTCTTCTTCTTCTTCTATGATATAATTGGAGGTCCGCAAACAAACGTTAAAGGTGCATGGCGCCACCTACTGTGCTGGAGTGTGTAGTCAATCACGGTTTACAACATTTCTAAATCCTCCTATCTAACCCAGTACTTCTAATAGACGCTTCCCCTGCCCTATCTTCAAAATCCCTTCCACCCCCCCCCCCCCCCCCCCAACCCAGTCCAACCTCAATGACACTTCAATCTTTCTCTCCTTTCAACATACTTACAACAATATAACAACAGATGCTCCACCATTTTCATCAAGCATACACTCCAGACACATACCCTTCACATGCTTGCCAACCAGATGTAATGACGAGTTCAATGTACAATGTCCTAAGCACAATCGAGCGAACATCACTTCTTCCTTCCCAATCTGACCTGACTGACCTTAATTTCTTGAAGTAATGATGAACTGTAGTTTCTCTTTGTTTATTTGAGCTGTTCTTGCCATAATATGGACTTAGTATTTTACCAAATAGGGCTATCTTCTGTATACCACCCCATTTCCACCAGTCTAATGTCCATTGCTTGTGTTTCTTGGCCCAAGCAAGTCTCTTCTTATTATTGGTGTCCTTTAGTAGTGGTTTCTTTGCAGCAATTCGACCATGAAGGCCTGATTCACACAGTCTCCTCTGAACAGTTAATGTTGAGATGTGTCTGTTACTTGAACTCTGTGAAGCATTCTTGCCATAATATGGACTTGTCATTAAGGCAAAGGGTGGCTATTTGAATAATATCAAATATCAAATATGTTTTGATTTGTTTTTTTTGTTACTACATGAATTCATTTGTGTTATTTCATAGTGCTAATGTATTCACTATTATTCTACAATGTAGAAGATAGTAAAAATAAAAATAACCCCTTAAATGATTAGGTGTTCTAAAACTTTTGACCGGTAGTATATTTAGCAGATGTTATTGCGGGTGTAGTGGAATGCTAACATGAATAACTCCTATTAGATTTACCAGATGATCAGATATTCAATACAGACAGAGAATCTAAGCATACTATAATTCAAACAGGTTGTACCTCCTCCACCCACTGAAGGGAAACTATTGTAGCCAACATTTAAACTGAGTACCCTGACAGTTCATCTTTTAGTGTTCTACATATCTGCACATCGAATGAATGAACGTAAACGTCTGCTCCTGTGCGTCCACTACCTTGGATCCATCTGTGAAACACTATAAAAAAGCATTAAAACTTCTACGAATGTTATTGTCAACCAGTATCCCTATATCACTGACTTCTGACCAATCATTTATTTTCTCTACAAAGGTTCGATCAACAAACAGGATCTGAGACCTGAAACCATGGAGGAAAATCCCTTATCACCACAGAAGGGGGAACCGTCAACTCCCTCAAACCACTCTCATCAGCAAGCTTTCCAACTCTCCAACCAAAACCACTGACTTGTCTACTACTTTCATTTAGTATTATTTAAATGTTTTACTTTAGTTTATTTAGTAAATATTTTCTAAACTTTATTTTGCTGAACTGCATTGTTAGTCTAAGGGTTTCTAAGTAAGCATTTCACGGTAACGTCTACACCTGTTGTATTCGACGCGTGTGACAAATACAATTTGATTTGATTTAGTTTATTTGCAGCTGTCATTTAGAACAGTAGCAGTGGGATTTGTATTTATTATGGATCCCCATTAGTTGCTATTCCTGGGGTCCAGCAAAATTTAGGCTGTTATACATTTGAAAAACATTACAATACATTTGTTGGTGGTTACCCTGGAGGTGGGGTTTAGGGCTACACCGATGCCATGATTACTATATAAGATGTAATAACCTTTGTATGCTTGCAATGCGCAATGATGGAAAAGTACTGGGTAAATGGAGACGTACTGCTTTAGTTCTCAGACTGAGAACTGTCTGCACCTACTGACAGTCACGCAGCCTCAAGGCCGAGATAGTAGAGGGAGAAACCACAGTCTGCACCTGCTGATAGTCACCCAGCCTCAAGGCTGAGATAGTAGAGGGAGAAACCACAGTCTGCACCTACTGACAGTCACCCAGCCTCAAGGCCGAGATAGTAGAGGGAGAAACCACAGTCTGCACCTGCTGACAGTCACCCAGCCTCAAGGCCGAGATAGTAGAGGGAGAAACCACAGTCTGGACCTGCTGATAGTCACCCAGCCTCAAGGCCGAGATAGTAGAGGGAGAAACCACAGTCTGGACCTGCTGATAGTCACCCAGCCTCAAGGCCGAGATAGTAGAGGGAGAAACCACAGTCTGCACCTACTGACAGTCACCCAGCCTCAAGGCCGAGATAGTAGAGGGAGAAACCACAGTCTGCACCTGCTGATAGTCACCCAGCCTCAAGGCCCAGATAGTAGAGGGAGAAACCACAGTCTGCACCTGCTGATAGTCACCCAGCCTCAAGGCTGAGATAGTAGAGGGAGAAACCACAGTCTGGACCTGCTGATAGTCACCCAGCCTCAAGGCTGAGATAGTAGAGGGAGAAACCACAGTCTGGACCTGCTGATAGTCACCCAGCCTCAAGGCCCAGATAGTAGAGGGAGAAACCACAGTCTGGACCTACTGACAGTCACGCAGCTTCAAGGCCGAGATAGTAGAGGGAGAAACCACAGTCTGCACCTACTGACAGTCACCCAGCCTCAAGGCCGAGATAGTAGAGGGAGAAACCACAGTCTGCACCTGCTGACAGTCACCCAGCCTCAAGGCCGAGATAGTAGAGGGAGAAACCACAGTCTGCACCTACTGACAGTCACCCAGCCTCAAGGCTGAGATAGTAGAGGGAGAAACCACAGTCTGCACCTACTGACAGTCACCCAGCCTCAAGGCCCAGATAGTAGAGGGAGAAACCACAGTCTGCACCTGCTGATAGTCACCCAGCCTCAAGGCCGAGATAGTAGAGGGAGAAACCACAGTCTGCACCTACTGACAGTCACGCAGCCTCAAGGCCCAGATAGTAGAGGGAGAAACCACAGTCTGCACCTGCTGACAGTCACGCAGCCTCAAGGCTGAGATAGTAGAGGGAGAACCCACAGTCTAGACCAGGTTTTTCTCATCTTAGATACTTTGTATCTAATCCAATGCAACAATGTTAAGATATGATTGACGGTAGTTTGTATGAACAGGGTTGTCTCTTGTTTCGGCCACACAGACCTTTACTATAGACTACTGAAGTATTCTGTATGTGAAACTCTGTCTGCAATTGCATTTTATTACTAAAGAGTTTTATACCAAGGTTCCTGTGTCTGTGTCATCAATCTGGAAGACTGATTGTTAAAGGAAACTTTACATCACCCCACGCAAAGGACCACCCAACACATTCATAACAGATTTATCAACACACTAAGTGTGTGCCCTCAGGCCCCTACTCCACTACCACATATCTACAACACAAAATCCATGTGTACGTGTTTGTATAGTGTGAATGTTATCATGTGTGTGTGTATCTGCGCCTGTGTATGTGTTGCTTCAGGGTACCCGCTGTTCCATAAGTTGATTTTTGTCTGTTTTTCTTAAATCAAATTTTACTGCGTCCATCAGTTACTTGATGTGGAATAGAGTTCCATGAAGTCATGGCTCTACGTAGTACTGTGCACCTCCCATAGTCTGTTCTGGAGTTGGGGAGTGTGAAGAGACCTCTTGTGGAATGTCTTGTGGGATATGCATGGGTGTCCGAGCTGTGGGTCAGTAGTTGAAACAGGCAGCTGGGTACATTCAACATGTCAATACCTCTCATAAACACAAGTAGTGATGAAGTAAATCTCTCCTCCACTTTGAGCCAGGAGAGATTGACATGCATAGCATTAATGTTAGCTCTATGTGTACATCCAAGGGCCAGCTGTGCTGCCCTGTTCTGAGCCAATTGCAAGTCCCTTTTTGTGGTACCTGACCACACAACTGAACAGTAGTTCATGTGCAACAAAACTAGAGCCTGTAGGACCTGCCTTGTTGATAGTGCTGTTAAGAAGGTAGAGCTGCGCTTTACATTGGACAGACTTCTCTAAATCTTAGCTACTGTTGTATCAATATGTTTTGACCATGACAGTTTACAATCAAATCAAATCACATTTTATTGGTCACATACACATGGTTAGCAGATGTTGATGCGAGTGTAGCGAAATGCTTGTGCTTCTAGTTCCGACCATGCAGTAATATCTAACAAGTAATCTAACCTAACAATTTCACAACAACTACCTTATATAAACAAGTGTAAAGGAATGAATAAGAATATGTACATATAAATATATGGATGAGCGATGGCTGAACGGCATAGGCAAGATGCAGTAGATGGTATAGAGTACAGTATATACATAGGAGATGAGTAATGTAGGGTATGTAAACATTATATAAAGTGGCATTGTTTAAAGTGGCTAGTGATACATTTATTACATACATTTTTCCATTAATAAAGTGGCTAGAGTTGAGTCAGTGTGTTGGCAGCTTCACTCAATGTTAGTGATAGCTGTTTAACTTCTCTGGGATAGGGGGCAGCATTTTCACTTTTGGATGAATAGCGTGCCCAGAGTAAACTGCCTGCTACTCAGTCCCAGATGCTAATATATGCATATTAGTATTAGTATTGGATAGAAAACATTCTGAAGTTTCTAAAACTGTTTGAATGATGTCTGTGAGTATAACGTAACTCATATGGCAGGCAAAAACCTGAGAAAAATTCCAACCAGGAAGTGGGAAATCTGAGGTTTGTAGTTTTTGAACTCAGCCCCTATTGAATACACAGTGGGAAATTGGTAATGTTGCACTTCCTACGGCTTCCACTAGATGTCAACAGTCTTTTGAAACTTGTTTGAGGTTTCTACTCTAAAGGAGGGGCTCATAAGAGCTCTTTGAGTGAGTGGTCTGGCAGAGTACCACAGACTCAGTCTCGCGCGCTCACGTGAAAGTTAGCTACGTTCCACTTCATTTCTGAAGTCAAAGGAATTGTCCTGTTGGAACATTATTGAAGATTTATGTTAAAAACATCCTAAAGATTGATTCTAAACATAATTTGACATGTTGCTACGGACTGTAACTGAACTTTTTTTGACTTTTCGTCTGCTCCTAGTGAACGTGCGTCATCAATGTGGATTACTGGACTGAACGCGCTAACAAAAGGAGCTATTTTGACATAAATGATGGACATTACCGAACAAAACAAACATTTATTGTGGACCTGGGATTCCTGGGAGTGCATTCTGATGAAGATCATCAAAGGTAAGTGAATATTTATAATGCTATTCTGACATCTGTTGACTCCAACACGGCGGATATCTGTTTGGCTTGGTTTGGGCTCTGAGCGCCGTACTCAGATTTTTGCTTTTTCGGTAAAGTTTTTTTTTAAATCTGACACAGCGGTTGCATGAAGGAGAAGTGTATCTATAATTCCGTGCATAATACTTGTATTGTATCTGCTCCGGGATTCTCGTTGAGAGTGTAGGATGCTTTGCGAGAGGCCACTGTGTTCGGCTTCCACAGCTCGTAACATGCGATTGTCATTGATTGCCATGCTCCTCTTGCTGTGCTCTTTCGACTCTGCTATCAGATGGGGGATCTCCGGGCAACATTCACCAGTCGAATAACGGCAAACGAGAAGGCGGAGATGCATCCAAAAAGTGCGAATGCTGTTCAGCCACCGGCGTAGAAAAGGTAAACATTCCACTCTGCGTTTTCCCCAGTTTCTTACATAGGCAGGCGACCTGGTTGATCAAGGAACCCACCTCAAGCCTATAATCCCCGGCAAGCAAACAATTGCCGCATTGGCACTCCGAGTGATCCGGTTTGTCCGGAAACAACGTGTAGTAGATACAGCTCCTACAGCGCTGGAACAGTTAGTTTATTTCTCCAGACAAAGAGGGCTCCATTACAAAACTCATCTGGTACCAACTTCGTTAGCTTAATGGCTAGCAGCTTAGCGGCTCTGTCAAGCAGGCTTCAACATGTCTGTTAAGCGGGATTCCGGGACAAGAAATAGCGGTCTTAGCTGTTAAAAGCTAACCACGTCGCGGAATCCACGCAAAAACAAGTTTGGTATTTGTATTTAAAGAAATGTTGTGATGTTTTAGTCAAAAATAACAAACCGATTGTTTCTAGCATACAGCGTTCAGGTGCGCACTCTGATAACGTCACACGGGGGGGGGGGGGGGGGGGGGGGGGTCAACCTCACAGCCTTTCAACCTAATGAGCTAACGACTATTTTTTATGCCGTATATCCAAAGGCATCTCACCCACCTCCACTAGTAAGACACATACAGATGTTAATTTAAACGCACCAATACATATCCTTCAACTTATATAATGTATTCTTTCCAGTCTCTGAAGCCAAGTCTTCGCCACTATTCAATAATCTATACACCCGTAATCAATTGTCATCCTGGTTAGAACTCGTTAAATATTCATAAACCATTGTCTATCAGCTTGCCATTCATAACACGAGACCAAGCGCATAAGAGCCACCCTCTTCTTACACTTTGTTTCAACATTTATGACACAATGTTTCCATGTATATCTCTCATTGAACCATAGACCCAAATATTTGTGTAATACTGTAGTCAATCTTCTGACCGCCTCAGCACTTCTAGTGACACACACATGCACAGCCCTCAATCACACTGACCACATTGTCTAACCTCTTCAGTTCAGAGTTCAGAGTTCACCAGACACCAGTCAAACCAGAGACACAAACGCCAGTTGCATTCTGCTTTCAAATTCCTTCTCTCTGGCGTTGATGCACGTATGAATATCCCCCCCTTCATTCCTTCTGTTTGGAAAATACACAGTGGAAGGATGTGGAAGGATGTGGGAGGACACAGTGGAAGGACGCAGTGGAAGGATGTGGAAGGACACAGTGGAAGGATGCAGTGGAAGGATGTGGAAGGATGTGGGAGGATGTGGGAGGACACAGTGGAAGGACGCAGTGGAAGGATGTGGAAGGATGTGGGAGGATGTGGGAGGACACAGTGGAAGGACGCAGTGGAAGGATGTGGAAGGATGTGGGAGGACACAGTGGAAGGATGCAGTGGAAGGATGTGGAAGGATGTGGGAGGACACAGTGGAAGGATGTGGAAGGATGTGGAAGGATGTGGAAGGACACAGTGGAAGGACACAGTGGAAGGACACAGTGGAAGGACACAGTGGAAGGACACAGTGGGAGGACACAGTGGAAGGACACAGTGGAAGGATGTGGGAGGACACAGTGGAAGGATGCAGTGGAAGGATGTGGAAGGATGTGGGAGGACACAGTGGAAGGATGCAGTGGAAGGATGTGGAAGGATGTGGGAGGACACAGTGGAAGGATGCAGTGGTAGGATGTGGAAGGATGTGGGAGGACACAGTGGAAGGACGCAGTGGAAGGATGTGGAAGGATGTGGGAGGACACAGTGGAAGGATGCAGTGGAAGGATGTGGAAGGATGTGGGAGGACACAGTGGAAGGATGTGGAAGGACACAGTGGAAGGACACAGTGGAAGGACACAGTGGAAGGACACAGTGGGAGGACACAGTGGAAGGACACAGTGGAAGGACACAGTGGAAGGACACAGTGGAAGATTGTGGGAGGACACAGTGGAAGGATGTGGGAAGACACAGTGGAAGGATGTGGAAGGACACAGTGGAAGGACACAGTGGAAGGACACAGTGGAAGGACACAGTGGAAGATTGTGGGAGGACACAGTGGAAGGATGTGGAAGGACACAGTGGAAGGATGTGGAAAGACACAGTGGAATGATGTGGAAAGACACAGTGGAAGGATGCAGTGGAAGGATGTGGAAGGACACAGTGGAAGGACAGTGGAAGGACACAGTGGAATGACACAGTGGAAGGACACAGTGGAAGGACACAGTGGAAGGACACAGTGGATGGACACTGTGAAAGGACACTGTGAAAGGACACTGTGAAAGGACACAGTGGAATGACACAGTGGAATGACACAGTGGGATGACACAGTAGAAGGACACAGTGGGAGGATGTAGAAGGACACAGTGGGAGGACACAGTGGAAGGACACAGTTGGAGGACACAGTGGAAGGACACAGTGGGAGGACACAGTTGGAGGACACAGTGGGAGGACACAGTTGAAGGACACAGTGGGAGGACACAGTGAGAGGACACAGTTGGAGGACACAGTTGGAGGACACAGTTGGAGGACACAGTGGAAGGACACAGTGGGAGGACACAGTGGGAGGATGTCGAAGGACACAGTGGAAGGACACAGTGGAAGGACACAGTAGAAGGACACAGTGGAAGGACACAGTGGGAGGACACAGTGGGAGGACACAGTTGGAGGACACAGTGGAAGGACACAGTGGGAGGACACAGTTGGAGGACACAGTGGGAGGACACAGTGGGAGGACACAGTGGGAGGACACAGTGGGAGGACACAGTTGGAGGACACAGTTGGAGGACACAGTGGAAGGACACAGTTGGAGGGCACAGTGGAAGGACACAGTGGGAGGACACAGTGGGAGGACACAGTGGAAGGACACAGTGGAAGGACACAGTTGGAGGACACAGTGGAAGGACACAGTGGGAGGACACAGTAGAAGGACACAGTGGAAGGACACAGTTGGAGGGCACAGTGGAAGGACACAGTGGGAGGACACAGTGGGAGGACACAGTGGAAGGACACAGTGGAAGGACACAGTTGGAGGACACAGTTGGAGGACACAGTGGAAGGACACAGTGGGAGGACACAGTAGAAGGACACAGTGGAAGGACATAGTGGGAGGACACAGTGGGAGGACACAGTGGGAGGACACAGTGGAAGGATGCTATGGATTAAGTCAAAGTGATTCTTTGAGAAAGAGAGACAACAGTCCTCTTTGAGAGGCAGGCTAGGTCGGGATGCCTAGCATTTTTGACAGGGTCTCTCTGTATGCTCAGCCCTTCACACAGAGAGGGCAGCAGGGCCAGGGGTGCACAGAGTACTGTTAGCCGCAGCGTGGGAGAAAGGGACACAACATGACTCCTATCTAAACACACAGACGAGTGGATGAAAAAGTCACGTCCAACTTCCCCGACAGAATGCCAAACACACATAACCCTGAACTTCTAGTCACAGGACAGAGTACTGGACATGCATAGAGTGAAGTACAGAAACGTGATATTGTACACTACTCGCTAATAAGAGGATCCCTCCCTGTTTTAGTCAATATAACTGTCACAAAGATATATATGTGCACTATGTAATTGAATGATGTGATGTTTTAGCAACCAAAGACCCCCACGACTATTATGAATGTCTGCTTTAGCTGTGCTGTCATAGTGAAATTTTATTCTGTTGCAGAGCGCTCTGAGGTCATCTCTGTGGGACAGACTTGAAAAAGCAGGTGGTCTCAGTGATTTCATGCTCATGACTAAAGTGTTCCACTGGTGTGAAACATATTGGCAAAGCTGTTTACAAGGCCCGGAGGTCCCATAACAGTACCAACACTTACTAATGTTAGACTAACGGTTTTCTCATGATGGTTCCTTCGACTCCCTAACCAGGAACGTGTAGAGACTGCTGAATTACAGGTAACTACCAAAATAAAGGAAACGCTTGAAGCGCTACAAAGTATATTGAAAGTAGATGCTTCCACACATATTTGGTTCCTGAGTTAATTAAGCAATTAACATCCCATCATGCTTAGGGTCGTGTATAAACATGCCCAGATGTCCAGTATTTTAGCTACCATTATTTTAGCTATTATTTTAGCTACACTGAGCTCTCAGTGACTATGAAAGAGGGATCTCAAAGGGGAATAGGGGGTTTAAAGGGTAAGTATGTGTCTCTGTTGCCGGATTTCAAACCAACTCTGAACACTTATGGGAAATTCTGGAGCGGTGCCTGAGACAGCATTTTCCACCACCTACAACAAAACAACGAATCAGAACATTTCTTATGGGAAGAATGGTGTCACAACCCTCCTATAGAGTTCCAGACACTTGTAGAATATATGCCTAGGCGCATTTGGCACCCGTGTTGGTCCGATAACCTATTAAGGCCCATTATGTTGGTGTTTCCTTTATTTTGGTAGTTACGTCTAGACTATCGTTACATTGTTTGGGTGTACGTATTGAAACTACTGCAAGTGTTGGTGCGATCAATGAAGACAATAGGCCTTCAAATAGTGTCAAGGTCTATTTTGCGATGTAGGTAGGGATCTCCTAACTGTGCTTCAGGTCAAGGTAACTTTTATCCTTGCAACAGGCTTGTTATAGAGCAGGCTATTTTGGGCAGCCGCTTCACCGCTCTCTATGTGACCTGGGGTTTTATGTCAATGTTTATGGAACGTGGTGGAACACTATCGTTGTGTCAAATATTATTCCTTCAGCTGGATGATCGTCTGAGTGGGGGGACACTCGTCAATATAACCTACCCTACTGAATGTCATGTTATATGCAGTACTCTAAAAACAAGTGTTATGCTAACAAGTACTAGTCCAAAAAATATGTCACATTTATACCCTTGTCAATCTTCCGTGACAGTCAAAGACATGTGAATATGAAACTGCTACTTTGAAATGTAACTCCTCGTAAAATGTCTACTTCCTCTGCATTTCCCCGTTTCTGACACAGAGGAGTGTATTAAACTACACCTTCTGACTGGGGACTGACTGGGGCAAATCAAGGGTAGTATCTGAGGTAGTAAAGGGTAGTGTCTGGGGACTGACTGGGGTAGTAAAGGATAGTGTTTGGGGACTGACTGGGGTAGTAAAGGGTAGTGTCTGGAGACTGACTGGGGTGGAAAAGGGTAGTGTCTGGGGACTGACTGGGGTAGTAAAGGGTAGTGTCTGGGGACTGACAAGGGTAGAAAAGGGTATTGTATGGGGACTGACTGGGGTAGTAAAGGGTAGTGTCTGGTGACTGACTGGGGTGGTAAAGGGTAGTGTCTGGGGACTGACAAGGGTAGTAAAGGGTAGTGTCTGGGGACTGACTGGGGTGGTAAAGGGTAGTGTCTGGGGACTGACTGGGGTAGTAAAGGGTAATGTCTGGGGACTGACTGGGGTAGTAAAGGGTAGTGTCTGGGGACTGACTGGGGTAGTAAAGGGTAGTGTCTGGGGACTGACTGGGGTCGTAAAGGGTAGTGTTTGGGGATTGACTGGGGTGGTAAATGGTATTGTCTGGGGACTGACTGGGGTGGTAAAGGGTAGTGTCTGGGGACTGACTGGGGTAGTAAAGGGTAGTGTCTGGGGACTGACTGGGGTAGTAAAGGGTAGTGTCTGGGGACTGACTGGGGTGGTAAAGGGTAGTGTCTGGGGACTTACTGGGGTAGTAGAGGGTAGTGTCTGGGGACTGACTGGGGTCGTAAAGGGTAGTGTTTGGGGACTGACTGGGGTGGTAAATGATATTGTCTGGGGACTGACTGGGGTGGTAAAGGGTAGTGTCTGGGGACTGACTGGGTTAGTAAAGAGTAGTGTCTGGGGACTGACTGGGGTGGTAAAGGGTAGTGTCTGGGGACTTACTGGGGTAGTAGAGGGTAGTGTCTGGGGACTGACTGGGGTCGTAAAGGGTAGTGTTTGGGGACTGACTGGGGTGGTAAATGGTATTGTCTGGGGACTGACTGGGGTGGTAAAGGGTAGTGTCTGGGGACTGACTGGGGTAGTAAATGGTATTGTCTGGGGACTGACTGGGTTAGTAAAGGGTAGTGTCTGGGGACTGACTGGGGACTGACTGGGGTAGTAAAGGGTAGTGTCTGGGGACTGACTGGGGTAGTAAAGGGTAGTGTCTGGGGACTGACTGGGGTAGTAAAGGATAGTGTCTGGGGACTGACAGGGGTAGTAAAGGGTAGTGTATGGAGACTGACTGGGGTAGTAAAGGGTAGTGTCTGGGGACTGACTGGGGTAGTAAAGGGTAGTGTCTGGGGACTGACTGGGGTAGTAAAGGGTAGTGTCTGGGGACTGACTGGGGTAGTAAAGGGTAGTGTGTGGGGACTGACTGGGGTAGTAAATGGTATTGTCTGGGGACTGACTGGGTTGGTAAAAGGGTAGTGTCTGGGGACTGACTGGGGTGGTAAAATGGTAGTGTCCGGGGACTGACTGGGGCGGTAAAGGGTCTGGGGACTGACTGGGGTAGTAAAGGGTAGTGTCTTGGGACTGACTGGGGTAGTAAAGGGTAGTGTCTGGGGACTGACTGGGGTAGTAAAGAGTAGTGTCTGGGGACTTACTGGGGTAGTAGAGGGTAGTGTCTGGGGACTGACTGGGGTAGTAAAGGGTAGTGTTTGGGTACTGACTGGGGTAGTAGAGGGTAGTGTCTGGGGACTGACTGGGGTAGTAAAGGGTCTGGAGACTGACTGGGGTAGTAAAGGGTAGTGTCTGGGGACTGACTGGGGTAGTAAAGGGTAGTGTCTGGGGACTTACTGGGGTAGTAGAGGGTAGTGTCTGGGGACTGACTGGGGTAGTAAAGGGTAGTGTCTGGGGACTGACTGGGGTAGTAAAGAGTAGTGTATGGGGACTGACAAGGGTAGTAAATGGTAGTGTCTGGGGACTGACTGGGGTAGTAAAGGGTAGTGTTTGGGGACTGACTGGGGTAGTGAAGGGTAGTGTCTGGGGACTGACTGGGGTGGTAAAGGGTAGTGTCTGGGGACTGACTGGGGTTGTAAAGGGTAGTGTCTGGGGACTGACTGGGGTTGTAAAGGGTAGTGTTTGGGTACTGACTGGGGACTGACTGGGGCGGTAAAGGGTAGTGCCTGGGGACTGACTGGGGCGGTGAAGGGTAGTGTCTGGGGACTGACTGGGTGTTACGTTCCCGAGTTTCTGTGTTCTGTTTTGTATTTGAGTGTGTGTTTCAGGAGATGGCTTCCTGAAGTACTCCCCAACCAGCTGATTGGTCAACCCCAGGCTAATTGGTGATTGGAGCTGACCCCGCCCCCTCGTCAAGAAGCAGCTGACACTAATCACCATTGCCACCTGAAGATAAAAGCCAGTGTTCTGCCCCAGAAGATTGAGAGAGAGAGAAAAATTTGATTGTAATATAGTGTGGGTTGTGTATCAGAAAGTGTGGTATGTACTGTTGTTGTTGGTAGCAGTGTTTCTATGTCCTGTGTTTGAGTGTTTGTGAAATCATTAATAATTACTCTGTTTCATTTGTTCCCAGGGGGGAAGGAGAAGGCACTTTGGGAGTGCTTAGGCAAGAGGCCCGCGGGCATACATATACCCGTAGTATATTTACTGTCTAGGCACACTAGGTAAGACCTGGGCGGACCACCCCCTGTATTTTGGTTAGGGCACCAGGCGGTGTTAAGTTAGGTAAGTTAAGTGGGTAGGCAGGTTAGATAGGAGAGGGGGAACTTTGATATTTACTTTCTTTGCTTTGGTTCCGTCCAGCCCCTTTTCCCCATATTACCGTGTAAGAAAATAAATCCAAGTAAACGGTAAAATCTGCTTTTGTGTCATCCTTGCTCGCACCTACAGTCCATACCTCTTGCACTTCAGAGAGTTGAGTTATAGCAGGGAGTTGCGTTCCCTCTTCTCAGAGGCGTGCGTAACATAATGGGGGCTCATCCGGGATTCCATTAAACCCACCGGACCCTGCTGCACTGAGCTCTCTGTGGTTAGTGATTGAGGTGTGATGGTAGGTTGTGAGTTTGGATGACTTGTTTAGTTTGTGTGTTCAGTATATTGTTGTGTACAAGATGGCTGCCTCAGCCATCTCCAAGTTCATTGATGCGCCCTCTATTGATTGTTTGGTGAGGTTTCGAAAAGTAGACCTTATAGCTATAGCTGACCATTATGGATTTGTTATCCCTGAGAAAGCCCTAAAGGCTGAGCTTTTGGTGCTAGTCAGGGAGGGTTTAGTGAGAGAAAGAATTCTCTCATTGAAAGGAGATGAGACGGGTAGACCTTCCGATGTCAAGTCGGAGGACAGGGCAGAGGAAGGGGTTGCTCGTACCCCCTTTACATTGCCTCGATTCGATCCTTTATCTTCTGCTTCAGGTCGTTCAGACGGGACCGCTAGGCTGAAGGTGAGGCTGGCTCGGTTAGAAATGGAGCAAAAAGATAAAGAGAGACAAATGCATTTTGACCTTGAAATTAGGAAAATAGAAGCCGACAAGGAGGTGAGGATCCGACAACTGGAGATAGAAGCTGGCTCCAGTACGACTCCAAAAGCTGCTCAGCATCAAGCCCACTTTGATGTAAGTAAAAATATAGCTTTAGTCCCACCATTCCGAGAGTCGGAAGTTGATTCCTATTTCTCTGCGTTTGAGCGTGTGGCCGCTGCGCTACATTGGCCACTTGAGGTTTGGCCTCTCCTGTTACAATGTAAATTGTCTGGGAAAGCCCAGGAAGTAGTAGCTGCTCTCTCGCTGGAAGACAGTTTACACTACGAAACAGTTAAAACTACCGTGTTGCGGGCTTATGAGTTGGTGCCTGAAGCTTATAGACAGCGCTTCAGGAACCACAAGAAACCCTCTCACCGTACTTTTGTTGAGTTTGCTAGGGACAAAGAGTCTCTGTTTAATCGATGGTGTTCAGCCAGCAAAGCTAACACCTTTGCTGATATTCGGGAGTTGATGCTGTTGGAGGATTTTAAAAGCAACCTCCCTGATAGAATTGTAGTTCATTTAAATGAACAGAAAGTGGTGACATTGGCCCAGGCAGCAGTGTTGGCAGATGAGTACGCTTTGACACACAAGACTGTCTTTGGTGCACCTCGTTTTGAAGGTAGACTGATTACGTCATCAGTGCCTCATTCAGGTCGTTTTTCCTCTGACAAGCCTTTTCATGAGAGCCGTGAATGTTTTTACTGTCACCAAAAGGGTCACGTGATTGCGGACTGCCCAGTTTTGAAAAATAAACAGAAACAGTCCCAGTCACTGTCCCCAAAAAGGAAAAGTTTGGGTTTAGTCAAGTCTTTGGCTCGTCCGTTGGTCCGAGGTATTGATTCAGCATTTGAGAAACCGGATCCTGTTTATGCTCCGTTTATTTCTGCCGGTTGTGTTTCCTTAACTGGAGAACAAGCTGATCAAAAGCCAATTAAAATCTTACGAGACACCGGGGCGGCGCAGTCAGTAATTATTACTGATGCTTTACCCTGGTCTCCTGAAACGTATTGTGGCTCGCATGTTATATTACAGGGGATAGAGACAAAAACAGTACCTGTACCATTACACTGGGTCCACTTAGTGTCAGACTTGGTATCAGGACGTTTCCGTGTTGGTGTAGTGTCTACACTGCCAGTAAAAGGAGTCACATTGCTATTAGGGAATGATATTGCTGGTGGTAACGTTACTCCTGTGTTAGAGGTAGTAGACAACCCAGAAATCAAAATTGCAGATGAGAAATTGGTTCAAGCATTTCCACATGTTTTTCGTGCTTGTGTGTTAACGAGGGCACAATCTCGCAAGCTTGGAGATGTGGTGGATTTGGCTAGTTCCATTTTTGAGAATGTTGAAGTAGAAGACAATGCACCGAGTATTCCTTCTGCAAGTCCGACAGTTTTTACCCCTGTAAAAACTAAGAAAGGGGACTGCGAAATCGCACCCCAATTACATGACATTCTTTTGTCTGTCACCCCTGAGAAGGTGATTGAATGTCAAAGAGGAGACACCAGTCTTAGCAAGTGTTTTGCTTCGGTAATTTCCATTGAGGAAGCTAAAACTAGAGAGACTGCCTACTTTATGGAAGCAGGAGTTTTGATGCGTAAATGGGCAGCTCATGACACCGTTAATGACTGGAGTGAAGTGTGTCAAGTGGTTGTTCCTACACCGTTCCGACAGCAGGTGCTGTCACTCGCCCATGACCAGGCGTGGTCTGGACATTTGGGGATCACAAAGACTTATAACCGGGTCCTTCGTCATTTTTTTTGGCCAGGTTTGAAGTCTGACGTGGTCCAATTTTGTAAAACATGTCACGTATGTCAACTCACTGGGAAAGCGAATCAAACAGTTCCTAGAGCACCGCTCTACCCGATTCCTGTGGTGGGGGAACCGTTTGAAAGAGTGATAGTTGATTGTGTAGGTCCGTTGCCGAAAACCAGGTCAGGTAACCAGTTCCTATTAACAATAATGTGCAGTGCTACTCGATACCCAGAGGCTATTCCTCTCCGTACTATTACGGCTAAGACTGTGGTGAAGGCACTGGTGAAGTTCTTCTCTACGTTTGGACTCCCTAAAGTAATCCAAACTGATCAGGGATCCAACTTCATGTCCAAAATGTTTTCAAATGTGTTAAAGACATTGTGTATTTCCCATCAGGTCTCAAGTCCGTATCATCCAGAGAGTCAAGGGGCTCTCGAACGCTGGCATCAGACGCTGAAGGCAATGCTACGCAAGTATTGTATGGATACCAGTACCGATTGGGATGAGGGGGTGCCCTTTGTCCTATTTGCTATTATGGAAACGATACAAGAGTCCTTAGGGTTTAGCCCTGCTGACCTTGTGTTTGGACATACCCCAAGGGGTCCGCTGAAAGTGTTGAAGGAGCATATCTTATCTCCTACACCCAGTAGCGCCCCTAAAAATGTGTTGGATTATGTCAGTAAAATGCGGGAGAGACTGCACGCCGCATGTGCGTTAGCCCAAAAGTCTCTTTCCTCTTCGCAAAAACGCATGAAGGTGCATTATGACAAAAAGGCTGTTGGCCGTTCTTTTGCACCAGGGGATCAAGTTTTAGTTTTGTTGCCAATTCCTGGCTCATCTCTGTCAGCACGTTTTTCTGGACCATATTTGGTGGAAAAGAAACTCAGTGACACAAACTATGTGATAAAGACCCCAGATCGAAGGCGTTCTTCCCGTGTGTGTCATGTTAACATGCTAAAAGAATATTATGTACGTGACTCTCCAGACAACTCCTCAAGTAAGCCGGTCCAGCCCGCCGTCTCCAGTGTGGCTGCGGTGGTGCTGAAGCCTGGCTGGGACCTAGAGGAGGATAAGGAGGATGGGTTGGAGTTACGCCATACGTTACAGCAGTGTGAACGCCTATGTAATTCAGAGATGCTGAAGAAGTTACCCTCTCAAATGGAACATTTGGATAACGATCAAACTAAGGACCTTATCCTATTGATAAACAGTTTTCTCAGTGTGTTTCAGGACGTTCCAAGTCGCACGTCCATCTTGGAACATGACGTGGATGTGGGCAACGCTGCTCCTATACGTCAGCATCCGTACCGGGTTAATACAAAGAAAAGGGAGGTAATGAAAAGTGAGGTAGCTTATTTATTACAGAATGACATGGCAAAACCCAGTAACAGCTCCTGGAGTTCCCCATGTATTCTTGTTCCTAAGCCTGACGGTACGTCCCGCTTATGCACGGACTATCGTCGAGTAAATGCAGTTACAAAGTCTGATTCTTTTCCTCTACCTCGATTAGATGACTGCATTGATAGAATTGGCTCTGCTGCTTACGTTAGTAAGTTAGATTTGTTAAAAGGTTATTGGCAGGTGCCTCTGACCTCTAGAGCTTCTGACATATCGGCTTTTGTTACGCCTGATAACTTTGTACAATACACTGTGATGCCCTTTGGCATGTGTAATGCACCTGCTACTTTTCAGCGTCTAGTTAACATCGTGTTTGCAGATGTGCCAAATTGTACTGCATACCTTGATGATGTGGTGATACATTCGTCTACTTGGTCTGATCATCTCTCCACTTTGAAAAGTGTGTTTCAGCGGTTGGAGAATGCTTCTTTAACCCTCAATTTGGCCAAGTGTGAGTTTGGGAAGGCTACGGTGACTTACTTAGGGAAACAAGTGGGACGAGGTCAAGTGCGCCCAGTATCTGGCAAGGTGGAGGCAATTGTTGCTTTTCCTGCTCCCACGACTCGACGCCAGTTGCGCAGATTCCTAGGGATGGTAGGGTACTATCGTACATTCTGTAAGAATTTCTCGACGGTAGTAGCTCCCCTTTCATCTCTGCTTAGTCCCAAGGTACCATTTAGGTGGTCCAAGGATTGTAACCATGCTTTTGAGTCCGCTAAAGCGCTACTTTGTAGTGCCCCAGTGCTTGCCGCCCCCAACTTTGACAAACCTTTTAAGTTGGAGGTTGACGCTAGTATAGTGGGGGTGGGTGCGGTTCTCTTACAGGAAGATGAAGACGGAGTGGATCGGCCCGTCAGTTTCTTCTCCCGTAAGTTCAACTCGTGTCAGTCAAGGTACTCCACAATTGAACAAGAGACGCTAGCTTTATTGCTAGCCTTACAGTTCTTTGAGGTATATGTGGGATCCAGTGCCTTTCCTGTAATGGTCTTCACGGACCATAATCCTTTAGTGTTCTTAAAGCAAATGTACAATCAGAACCGCCGCCTTATGCGGTGGGCTCTGATTGTACAAGGATATAATGTACAGATAGCCTATGTGAAGGGCTCAGCGAATGTGGTTGCTGACGCTCTATCACGGGTTTACTAACTGGGGAAGCGTTGGTTTTTGTTATTACAAACTGTATGTTTGCAATTTTTGTGGTGGGCGTGTTACGTTCCCCAGTTTCTGTGTTCTGTTTTGTATTTGAGTGTGTGTTTCAGGAGATGGCTTCCTGAAGTACTCCCCAACCAGCTGATTGGTCAACCCCAGGCTAATTGGTGATTGGAGCTGACCCCGCCCCCTCGTCAAGAAGCAGCTGACACTAATCACCATTGCCACCTGAAGATAAAAGCCAGTGTTCTGCCCCAGAAGATTGAGAGAGAGAGAAAAATTAGATTGTAATATAGTGTGGGTTGTGTATCAGAAAGTGTGGTATGTACTGTTGTTGTTGGTAGCAGTGTTTCTATGTCCTGTGTTTGAGTGTTTGTGAAATCATTAATAATTACTCTGTTTCATTTGTTCCCAGGGGGGAAGGAGAAGGCACTTTGGGAGTGCTTAGGCAAGAGGCCCGCGGGCATACATATACCCGTAGTATATTTACTGTCTAGGCACACAAGACCTGGGCGGACCACCCCCTGTATTTTGGTTAGGGCACCAGGCGGTGTTAAGTTAGGTAAGTTAAGTGGGTAGGCAGGTTAGATAGGAGAGGGGGAACTTTGATATTTACTTTCTTTGCTTTGGTTCCGTCCAGCCCCTTTTCCCCATATTACCGTGTAAGAAAATAAATCCAAGTAAATGGTAAAATCTGCTTTTGTGTCATCCTTGCTCGCACCTACAGTCCATACCTCTTGCACTTCAGAGAGTTGAGTTATAGCAGGGAGTTGCGTTCCCTCTTCTCAGAGGCGTGCGTAACACTGGGGTAGTAAAGGGTAGTGTCTGGAGACTGACTGGGGTAGTAAAGGGTAGTGTTTGGGGACTGACTGGGGTAGTAAAGGGTAGTGTTTGGGTACTGACTGGGGTAGTAAAGGGTAGTGTCTGGGGACTGACTGGGGTAGTAAAGGGTAGTGTCTGGGGACTGACTGGGGTAGTAAAGGGTAGTGTTTGGGGACTGACTGGGGTAGTAAAGGGTAGTGTTTGGGTACTGACTGGGGTAGTAAAGGGTAGTGTTTGGGTACTGACTGGGGTAGTAAAGGGTAGTGTCTGGGGACTGACTGGGGTAGTAAAGGGTAGTGTTTGGGTACTGACTGGGGTAGTAAAGGGTAGTGTCTGGGGACTGACTGGGGTAGTAAAGGGTAGTGTCTGGGGACTGACTGGGGTAGTAAAGGGTAGTGTTTGGAGACTGACTGGGGTAGTAAAGGGTCTGGGGACTGACTGGGGTAGTAAAGGGTAGTGTCTGGGGACTGACTGGGGCGGTAAAGGTGCAGAAGGCAACCCACCTGGTTATGCTCAGACGATCAACCCCACATATGGGCCCAATCAGGACAAAGAACCCCCTTGAAAGTTCTTCTTGTCCCCCAGGGCCAGCTTCCCAGAGATATGACCCAATTATAACTTAAACTGCTGGGTTTGTTCCTCTGAGAAATGGAACCATTTTGAAACCTTGAGGTTGACTTTATGTGTACCTTTAATTGTCCTCTTTGGCTCTGGGCACTCGTAAATCTTTTTCTGATGAAACAATGCTACTCATTGTAAGACTTTGACACAACCACATTACTCCAGTGAAAGATTTTTGGGGGTCAGACTCCACCTTGGAACTGAATGGTACTGACCAGGGGATCCCCAACACAGGGAGAAGCAGCCTTGGATGGGAAACGGGAAGATTAATCCCTCCCTTGTTTCTGGAAGATGGAGGTGAGGATTCTGGAACGCTGATGTGAAATTCCGACCTCACGGCAGAGAATTCCGACTTCACGGCAGAGAGGGACACTGATCCATGAACAAGTGCATGTGTGTGTGTGTGTGTGTATACACGTGTGAATGCGAGAGGGTGTGTGTGTATATGGGGGGAGGGGGTTCTCACCTACAGGCCCCTACTGGACTCTGGCCCACATGAAGCATGTGGTCCACAGTTTTCCCTTATTGAGTTATTTGAGAACTTTATAGCTTTAGAGAAAAAACAAGTTTCCCCCATATCCATGGTAGCAGCAAAGTCATTATAATCAACAGTGACTTTAGGCAGCACACTTGATTTTGCCTCTGCTGGACTTCAATTTTCCATGTTCAGCTTGAGATTTCTGAACGTTCAAGTTTTCTAACAAGGTTTTGGAAATCATCTGGCGAGGAATTCCTGCCACAGACCAGAAATATGTCTAACCCTTCCCCAGTGTCCCTCCTCTACCCACTCGGTTACTTCCCCTCCTCTATCCACTCTGTTACTTCCCCTCCTCTACCCACTCTGTTACTTCCCCTCCTCTACCCACTCTGCTACTTCTCCTCCTCTACCCACTCTGTTACTTCCCCTCCTCTACCCACTCTTTTACTTCCCCTCCTCTACCCACTCTGTTACCTCCCCTCCTCTACCCACTCTGTTACTTCCCCTCCTCTACCCACTCTGTTACTTCCCCTCCTCTACCCACTCTGTTACCTCCCCTCCTCTACCCACTCTGTTACTTCCCCTCCTCTACCCACTATGTTACTTCCCCTCCTCTACCCACTCTGTTACTTCCCCTCCTCTACCCACTCTGTTACCTCCCCTCCTCTAAACACTCTGTCACTTCCCTTCCTCTACCCACTCTGTTACCTCCCCTCCTCTACCCACTATGTTACTTCCCCTCCTCTACCCACTCTGTTACCTCCCCTCCTCTACCCACTCTGTTACTTCCCCTCCTCTACCCACTATGTTACTTCCCCTCCTCTACCCACTCTGTTACTTCCCCTCCTCTACCCACTCTGTTACCTCCCCTCCTCTAAACACTCTGTCACTTCCCCTCCTCTACCCACTCTGTTACTTCCCCTCCTCTACCCACTCTGTTACCTCCCCTCCTCTAAACACTCTGTCACTTCCCTTTACCCACTCTGTTACCTCCCCTCCTCTACCCACTATGTTACTTCCCCTCCTCTACCCACTCTGTTACTTCCCCTCCTCTACCCACTCTGTTACCTCCCCTCCTCTAAACACTCTGTCACTTCCCCTCCTCTATCCACTCTGTTACTTCTCCTCTTCTACCCACTCTGTTACTTCCCCTCCTCTACCCACTCTGTTACTTCTCCTCTTCTACCAACTCTGTTACCTCCCCTCCTCTACCCACTCTGTTACTTCCCCTCCTCTACCCACTCTGTCACTTCCCCTCCTCTACCCACTCTGTTACTTCCCCTCCTCTACCCACTCTGTTACTTCCCCTCCTCTACCCACTCTGTTACTTCCCCTCCTCTACCCACTCTGTTACTTCCCCTCCTCTACCCACTTTGTTACTTCCCCTCCTTTACCCACTCTGTTACCTCCCCTCCTCTACCCACTCTGTTACTTCCCCTCCTCTACCCAATCTGTTACCTCCCCTCCTCTATCCACTCTGTCACTTCCCCTCCTCTACCCACTCTGTTACCTCCCCTCCTCTACCCACTCTGTTACTTCCCCTCCTCTACCCACTCTGTTACTTCCCCTCCTCTACCCACTCTGTTACTTCCCCTCCTCTATCCACTCTGTCACTTCCCCTCCTCTAAACACTCTGTCACTTCCCTTCCTCTACCCACTCTGTTACCTCCCCTCCTCTACCCACTCTGTTACTTCCCCTCCTCTATCCACTCTGTTACTTCCCCTCCTCTACCCACTCTGTTACTTCCCCTCCTCTACCCACTCTGTTACTTCCCCTCCTCTATCCAATCTGTTACTTCCCCTCCTCTACCCACTCTGTTACTTCCCCTCCTCTACCCACTCTGTTACCTCCCCTCCTCTATCCAATCTGTTACTTCCCCTCCTCTACCCACTCTGTTACTTCCCCTCCTCTACCCACTCTGTTACTTCCCCTCCTCTACCCACTCTGTTACCTCCCCTCCTCTACCCACTCTGTTACCTCCCCTCCTCTACCCACTCTGTTACTTCCCCTCCTCTACCCACTCTGTTACTTCCCCTCCTCTACCCACTCTGTTACTTCCCCTCCTCTACCCACTCTGTTACTTCCCCTCCTCTACCCACTCTGTTACTTCCCCTCCTCTACCCACTCTGTTACTTCCCCTCCTCTACCCACTCTGTTACTTCCCCTCCTCTATCCACTCTGTTACTTCCCCTCCTCTACCCACTCTGTTACTTCCCCTCCTCTACCCACTCTGTTACTTCCCCTCCTCTACCCACTCTGTTACTTCCACCCCTCTTCCCACTCTCTTACTTCCCCTCCTCTACCCACTCTGTTACTTCCCCTCCTCTACCCACTCTGTTACTTCCCCTCCTCTTCCCACTCTGTTACTTCCCCTCCTCTACCCACTCTGTTACTTCCCCTCCACTACCCACTCTGTTACTTCCTGTCCTCTACCCACTCTGTTACCTCCCCTCCTCTACCCGCTCTGTTACTTCCCCTCCTCTACCCACTCTGTTACCTCCCCTCCTCTACCCACTCTGTTACTTCCCCTCCTCTACCCAATCTGTTACCTCCCCTCCTCTACCCACTCTGTTACTTCCCCTCCTCTACCCACTCTGTTACTTCCCCTCCTCTACCCACTCTGTTACCTCCACTCCTCTACCCACTCTGTTACTTCTCCTCCTCTACCCATTCTGTTACTTTACCTCTTCTAACCACTCTGTTACCTCCCCTCCTCTACCCACTCTGTTACTTCCCCTCCTCTACCCACTCTGTTACCTCCCCTATTCTAACCACTCTGTTACTTCCCCTCCTCTACCCACTATGTTACTTCCCCTCCTCTACCCACTCTGTTACTTCCCCTCCTCTACCCACTCTGTTACCTCCCCTCCTCTAAACACTCTGTCACTTCTCTTCCTCTACCCACTCTGTTACCTCCCCTCCTCTACCCACTATGCTACTTCCCCTCCTCTACCCACTCTGTTACCTCCCCTCCTCTACCCACTCTGTTACTTCCCCTCCTCTACCCACTATGTTACTTCCCCTCCTCTACCCACTCTGTTACTTCCCCTCCTCTACCCACTCTGTTACCTCCCCTCCTCTAAACACTCTGTCACTTCCCCTCCTCTACCCACTCTGTTACTTCCCCTCCTCTACCCACTCTGTTACCTCCCCTCCTCTAAACACTCTGTCACTTCCCTTCCTCTACCCACTCTGTTACCTCCCCTCCTCTACCCACTATGTTACTTCCCCTCCTCTACCCACTCTGTTACTTCCCCTCCTCTACCCACTCTGTTACCTCCCCTCCTCTAAACACTCTGTCACTTCCCCTCCTCTATCCACTCTGTTACTTCTCCTCTTCTACCCACTCTGTTACTTCCCCTCCTCTACCCACTCTGTTACTTCTCCTCTTCTACCCACTCTGTTACCTCCCCTCCTCTACCCACTCTGTTACTTCCCCTCCTCTACCCACTCTGTCACTTCCCCTCCTCTACCCACTCTGTTACTTCCCCTCCTCTACCCACTCTGTTACTTCCCCTCCTCTACCCACTCTGTTACTTCCCCTCCTCTACCCACTCTGTTACTTCCCCTCCTCTACCCACTTTGTTACTTCCCCTCCTTTACCCACTCTGTTACCTCCCCTCCTCTACCCACTCTGTTACTTCCCCTCCTCTACCCAATCTGTTACCTCCCCTCCTCTATCCACTCTGTCACTTCCCCTCCTCTACCCACTCTGTTACCTCCCCTCCTCTACCCACTCTGTTACTTCCCCTCCTCTACCCACTCTGTTACTTCCCCTCCTCTACCCACTCTGTTACTTCCCCTCCTCTATCCACTCTGTCACTTCCCCTCCTCTAAACACTCTGTCACTTCCCTTCCTCTACCCACTCTGTTACCTCCCCTCCTCTACCCACTCTGTTACTTCCCCTCCTCTATCCACTCTGTTACTTCCCCTCCTCTACCCACTCTGTTACTTCCCCTCCTCTACCCACTCTGTTACTTCCCCTCCTCTATCCAATCTGTTACTTCCCCTCCTCTACCCACTCTGTTACTTCCCCTCCTCTACCCACTCTGTTACTTCCCCTCCTCTATCCAATCTGTTACTTCCCCTCCTCTACCCACTCTGTTACTTCCCCTCCTCTACCCACTCTGTTACTTCCCCTCCTTTATCCAATCTGTTACCTCCCCTCCTCTACCCACTCTGTTACCTCCCCTCCTCTACCCACTCTGTTACTTCCCCTCCTCTACCCACTCTGTTACTTCCCCTCCTCTACCCACTCTGTTACTTCCCCTCCTCTACCCACTCTGTTACTTCCCCTCCTCTACCCACTCTGTTACTTCCCCTCCTCTACCCACTCTGTTACTTCCCCTCCTCTACCCACTCTGTTACTTCCCCTCCTCTATCCACTCTGTTACTTCCCCTCCTCTACCCACTCTGTTACTTCCCCTCCTCCACCCACTCTGTTACTTCCCCTCCTCTACCCACTCTGTCACTTCCCCTCCTCTTCCCACTCTGTTACTTCCCCTCCTCTACCCACTCTGTTACTTCCCCTCCTCTACCCACTCTGTTACTTCCCCTCCTCTTCCCACTCTGTTACTTCCCCTCCTCTACCCACTCTGTTACTTCCCCTCCACTACCCACTCTGTTACCTCCCCTCCTCTACCCACTCTGTTACTTCCCCTCCTCTACCCACTCTGTTACCTCCCCTCCTCTACCCACTCTGTTACTTCCCCTCCTCTACCCAATCTGTTACCTCCCCTCCTCTACCCACTCTGTTACTTCCCCTCCTCTACCCACTCTGTTACTTCCCCTCCTCTACCCACTCTGTTACCTCCCCTCCTCTACCCACTCTGTTACTTCTCCTCCTCTACCCATTCTGTTACTTTACCTCTTCTAACCACTCTGTTACCTCCCCTCCTCTACCCACTCTGTTACTTCCCCTCCTCTACCCACTCTGTTACCTCCCCTCCTCTACCCACTCTGTTACCTCCCCTCCTCTACCCACTCTGTTACCGCCCCTCCTCTACCCACTCTGTTACTTCCCCTCCTCTACCCACTCTGTTACCTCCCCTCCTCTACCCACTCTGTTACCTCCCCTCCTCTACCCACTCTGTTACTTCCCCTCCTCTACCCACTCTGTTACTTCTCCTCTTCTACCCACTCTGTTACTTCCCCTCCTCTACCCACTCTGTTACTTCTCCTCTTCTACCCACTCTGTTACCTCCCCTCCTCTACCCACTCTGTTACTTCCCCTCCTCTACCCACTCTGTCACTTCCCCTCCTCTACCCACTCTGTTACTTCCCCTCCTCTACCCACTCTGTTACTTCCCCTCCTCTACCCACTCTGTTACTTCCCCTCCTCTACCCACTCTGTTACTTCCCCTCCTCTACCCACTTTGTTACTTCCCCTCCTTTACCCACTCTGTTACCTCCCCTCCTCTACCCACTCTGTTACTTCCCCTCCTCTACCCAATCTGTTACCTCCCCTCCTCTATCCACTCTGTCACTTCCCCTCCTCTACCCACTCTGTTACCTCCCCTCCTCTACCCACTCTGTTACTTCCCCTCCTCTACCCACTCTGTTACTTCCCCTCCTCTACCCACTCTGTTACTTCCCCTCCTCTATCCACTCTGTCACTTCCCCTCCTCTAAACACTCTGTCACTTCCCTTCCTCTACCCACTCTGTTACCTCCCCTCCTCTACCCACTCTGTTACTTCCCCTCCTCTATCCACTCTGTTACTTCCCCTCCTCTACCCACTCTGTTACTTCCCCTCCTCTACCCACTCTGTTACTTCCCCTCCTCTATCCAATCTGTTACTTCCCCTCCTCTACCCACTCTGTTACTTCCCCTCCTCTACCCACTCTGTTACTTCCCCTCCTCTATCCAATCTGTTACTTCCCCTCCTCTACCCACTCTGTTACTTCCCCTCCTCTACCCACTCTGTTACTTCCCCTCCTCTATCCAATCTGTTACCTCCCCTCCTCTACCCACTCTGTTACCTCCCCTCCTCTACCCACTCTGTTACTTCCCCTCCTCTACCCACTCTGTTACTTCCCCTCCTCTACCCACTCTGTTACTTCCCCTCCTCTACCCACTCTGTTACTTCCCCTCCTCTACCCACTCTGTTACTTCCCCTCCTCTACCCACTCTGTTACTTCCCCTCCTCTACCCACTCTGTTACTTCCCCTCCTCTACCCACTCTGTTACTTCCCCTCCTCTATCCACTCTGTTACTTCCCCTCCTCTACCCACTCTGTTACTTCCCCTCCTCTACCCACTCTGTTACTTCCCCTCCTCTACCCACTCTGTCACTTCCCCTCCTCTTCCCACTCTGTTACTTCCCCTCCTCTACCCACTCTGTTACTTCCCCTCCTCTACCCACTCTGTTACTTCCCCTCCTCTTCCCACTCTGTTACTTCCCCTCCTCTACCCACTCTGTTACTTCCCCTCCACTACCCACTCTGTTACTTCCTGTCCTCTACCCACTCTGTTACCTCCCCTCCTCTACCCACTCTGTTACTTCCCCTCCTCTACCCACTCTGTTACCTCCCCTCCTCTACCCACTCTGTTACTTCCCCTCCTCTACCCAATCTGTTACCTCCCCTCCTCTACCCACTCTGTTACTTCCCCTCCTCTACCCACTCTGTTACTTCCCCTCCTCTACCCACTCTGTTACCTCCCCTCCTCTACCCACTCTGTTACTTCTCCTCCTCTACCCATTCTGTTACTTTACCTCTTCTAACCACTCTGTTACCTCCCCTCCTCTACCCACTCTGTTACTTCCCCTCCTCTACCCACTCTGTTACCTCCCCTCCTCTACCCACTCTGTTACCTCCCCTCCTCTACCCACTCTGTTACCTCCCCTCCTCTACCCACTCTGTTACTTCCCCTCCTCTACCCACTCTGTTACCTCCCCTCCTCTACCCACTCTGTTACCTCCCCTCCTCTACCCACTCTGTTACTTCCCCTCCTCTACCCACTCTGTTACTTCTCCTCTTCTACCCACTCTGTTACTTCCTGTCCTCTACCCACTCTGTTACCTCCCCTCCTCTACCCACTCTGTTACTTCCCCTCCTCTACCCACTCTGTTACTTCTCCTCTTCTACCCACTCTGTTACCTCCCCTCCTCTACCCACTCTGTTACCTCCCCTCCTCTACCCACTCTGTTACTTCCCCTCCTCTACCCACTCTGTTACTTCTCCTCTTCTACCCACTCTGTTACTTCCCCTCCTCTATCCACTCTGTTACTTCCCCTCCTCTACCCACTCTGTGACCTCCCCTCCTCTACCCACTCTGTTACTTCCCCTCCTCTACCCACTCTGTTACTTCTCCTCCTCTACCCATTCTGTTACTTTACCTCTTCTAACCACTCTGTTACCTCCCCTCCTCTACCCACTCTGTTACTTCCCCTCCTCTACCCACTCTGTTACCTCCCCTCCTCTACCCACTCTGTTACCTCCCCTCCTCTACCCACTCTGTTACCTCCCCTCCTCTACCCACTCTGTTACTTCCCCTCCTCTACCCACTCTGTTACCTCCCCTCCTCTACCCACTCTGTTACTTCCCCTCCTCTACCCACTCTGTTACTTCTCCTCTTCTACCCACTCTGTTACCTCCCCTCCTCTACCCACTCTGTTACCTCCCCTCCTCTACCCACTCTGTTACTTCCCCTCCTCTACCCACTCTGTTACTTCTCCTCTTCTACCCACTCTGTTACTTCCCCTCCTCTACCCACTCTGTTACTTCCCCTCCTCTACCCACTCTGTTACCTCCCCTCCTCTACCCACTCTGTTACTTCCCCTCCTCTACCCACTATGTTACTTCTCCTCCTCTATCCACTCTGTCACTTCCCCTCCTCTAAACACTCTGTCACTTCCCTTCCTCTACCCACTCTGTTACCTCCCCTCCTCTACCCACTCTGTTACTTCCCCTCCTCTACCCACTCTGTTACTTCCCCTCCTCTATCCACTCTGTTACTTCCCCTCCTCTACCCACTCTGTTACTTCCCCTCCTCTACCCACTCTGTTACTTCCCCTCCTCTATCCAATCTGTTACTTCCCCTCCTCTACCCACTCTGTTACTTCCCCTCCTCTACCCACTCTGTTACTTCCCCTCCTCTACCCACTCTGTTACTTCCCCTCCTCTACCCACTCTGTTACTTCCCCTCCTCTACCCACTCTGTTACTTCCCCTCCTCTACCCACTCTGTTACTTCCCCTCCTCTATCCACTCTGTTACTTCCCCTCCTCTACCCACTCTGTTACTTCCCCTCCTCTACCCACTCTGTTACTTCCCCTCCTCTACCCACGCTGTTACTTCCCCTCCTCTTCCCACTCTGTTACTTCCCCTCCTCTACCCACTCTGTTACTTCCCCTCCACTACCCACTCTGTTACTTCCCGTCCTCTACCCACTCTGTTACCTCCCCTCCTCTACCCACTCTGTTACTTCCCCTCCTCTACCCACTCTGTTACCTCCCCTCCTCTACCCACTCTGTTACCTCCCCTCCTCTACCCACTCTGTTACTTCCCCTCCTCTACCCACTCTGTTACCTCCCCTCCTCTACCCACTCTGTTACTTCCCCTCCTCTACCCAATCTGTTACCTCCCCTCCTCTACCCACTCTGTTACTTCCCCTCCTCTACCCACTCTGTTACTTCCCCTCCTCTACCCACTCTGTTACCTCCCCTCCTCTACCCACTCTGTTACTTCTCCTCCTCTACCCATTCTGTTACTTTACCTCTTCTAACCACTCTGTTACCTCCCCTCCTCTACCCACTCTGTTACTTCCCCTCCTCTACCCACTCTGTTACCTCCCCTCCTCTACCCACTCTGTTACCTCCCCTCCTCTACCCACTCTGTTACCTCCCCTCCTCTACCCACTCTGTTACTTCCCCTCCTCTACCCACTCTGTTACCTCCCCTCCTCTACCCACTCTGTTACCTCCCCTCCTCTACCCACTCTGTTTCTTCCCCTCCTCTACCCACTCTGTTACTTCTCCTCTTCTACCCACTCTGTTACTTCCTGTCCTCTACCCACTCTGTTACCTCCCCTCCTCTACCCACTCTGTTACTTCCCCTCCTCTACCCACTCTGTTACTTCTCCTCTTCTACCCACTCTGTTACCTCCCCTCCTCTACCCACTCTGTTACCTCCCCTCCTCTACCCACTCTGTTACTTCCCCTCCTCTACCCACTCTGTTACTTCCCCTCCTCTACCCACTCTGTTACTTCCCCTCCTCTATCCACTCTGTTACTTCCCCTCCTCTACCCACTCTGTGACCTCCCCTCCTCTACCCACTCTGTTACTTCCCCTCCTCTATCCACTCTGTTACTTCCCCTCCTCTACCCACTCTGTTACTTCCCCTCCTCTACCCACTCTGTTACTTCCCCTCCTCTATCCAATCTGTTACTTCCCCTCCTCTACCCACTCTGTTACTTCCCCTCCTCTACCCACTCTGTTACTTCCCCTCCTCTACCCACTCTGTTACTTCCCCTCCTCTACCCACTCTGTTACTTCCCCTCCTCTACCCACTCTGTTACTTCCCCTCCTCTACCCACTCTGTTACTTCCCCTCCTCTACCCACTCTGTTACTTCCCCTCCTCTACCCACTCTGTTACTTCCCCTCCTCTATCCACTCTGTTACTTCCCCTCCTCTACCCACTCTGTTACTTCCCCTCCTCTACCCACTCTGTTACTTCCCCTCCTCTACCCACTCTGTTACTTCCCCTCCTCTTCCCACTCTGTTACTTCCCCTCCTCTACCCACTCTGTTACTTCCCCTCCACTACCCACTCTGTTACTTCCTGTCCTCTACCCACTCTGTTACCTCCCCTCCTCTACCCACTCTGTTACTTCCCCTCCTCTACCCACTCTGTTACCTCCCCTCCTCTACCCACTCTGTTACCTCCCCTCCTCTACCCACTCTGTTACTTCCCCTCCTCTACCCACTCTGTTACCTCCCCTCCTCTACCCACTCTGTTACT
This sequence comes from Salvelinus fontinalis, assembly GCF_029448725.1. Lineage (NCBI taxonomy): Eukaryota > Metazoa > Chordata > Actinopteri > Salmoniformes > Salmonidae > Salvelinus > Salvelinus fontinalis. The sequence goes on from NC_074697.1 coordinate 3,175,104, forward strand.
TCCCCTCCTCTACCCAATCTGTTACCTCCCCTCCTCTACCCACTCTGTTACTTCCCCTCCTCTACCCACTCTGTTACTTCCCCTCCTCTACCCACTCTGTTACCTCCCCTCCTCTACCCACTCTGTTACTTCTCCTCCTCTACCCATTCTGTTACTTTACCTCTTCTAACCACTCTGTTACCTCCCCTCCTCTACCCACTCTGTTACTTCCCCTCCTCTACCCACTCTGTTACCTCCCCTCCTCTACCCACTCTGTTACCTCCCCTCCTCTACCCACTCTGTTACCTCCCCTCCTCTACCCACTCTGTTACTTCCCCTCCTCTACCCACTCTGTTACCTCCCCTCCTCTACCCACTCTGTTACCTCCCCTCCTCTACCCACTCTGTTTCTTCCCCTCCTCTACCCACTCTGTTACTTCTCCTCTTCTACCCACTCTGTTACTTCCTGTCCTCTACCCACTCTGTTACCTCCCCTCCTCTACCCACTCTGTTACTTCCCCTCCTCTACCCACTCTGTTACTTCTCCTCTTCTACCCACTCTGTTACCTCCCCTCCTCTACCCACTCTGTTACCTCCCCTCCTCTACCCACTCTGTTACTTCCCCTCCTCTACCCACTCTGTTACTTCCCCTCCTCTACCCACTCTGTTACTTCCCCTCCTCTATCCACTCTGTTACTTCCCCTCCTCTACCCACTCTGTGACCTCCCCTCCTCTACCCACTCTGTTACTTCCCCTCCTCTATCCACTCTGTTACTTCCCCTCTACCCACTCTGTTACCTCCCCTCCTCTACCCACTCTGTTACTTCTCCTCTTCTACCCACTCTGTTACCTCCCCTCCTCTACCCACTCTGTTACTTCCCCTCCTCTACCCACTCTGTTACCTCCCCTCTTCTACCCACTCTGTTACCTCCCCTCCTCTACCCACTCTGTTACTTCCCCTCCTCTACCCACTCTGTTACTTCTCCTCTTCTACCCACTCTGTTACCTCCCCTCCTCTACCCACTCTGTTACCTCCCCTCCTCTACCCACTCTGTTACTTCCCCTCCTCTACCCACTCTGTTACTTCTCCTCTTCTACCCACTCTGTTACTTCCCCTCCTCTATCCACTCTGTTACTTCCCCTCCTCTACCCACTCTGTGACCTCCCCTCCTCTACCCACTCTGTTACTTCCCCTCCTCTACCCACTCTGTTACCTCCCCTCCTCTACCCACTCTGTTACCTCCCCTCCTCTACCCACTCTGTTACTTCCCCTCCTCTACCCACTCTGTTACTTCTCCTCTTCTACCCACTCTGTTACCTCCCCTCCTCTACCCACTCTGTTACCTCCCCTCCTCTACCCACTCTGTTACTTCCCCTCCTCTACCCACTCTGTTACTTCTCCTCTTCTACCCACTCTGTTACTTCCCCTCCTCTATCCACTCTGTGACCTCCCCTCCTCTACCCACTCTGTTACTTCCCCTCCTCTACCCACTCTGTTACTTCCCCTCCTCTACCCACTCTGTTACTTCTCCTCCTCTACCCTCATCACTACAACCCCAACCCTAACCCTGCATCACTACAACCCTAACCCCAACACCAACCCTGCATCACTACAACCCTAACCCCAACCCCAACCCTGCATCACTGCAACCCCAACCCTAACCCTGCATCACTACAACCCTAACCCCAACCATGCATCACTACAACCCTAACCCCAACCCTGCATCACTGCAACCCTAACCCCAACCCCAACATCACTACAACCCTAACACTGGCAACCCCACAAAACAAACCCAGGCATCCCCATATCCCTAACCCTGACACTGGCATCCCCATAACCCTAACCCTGACATCCCCACAATCCTAACCCTGGCATCCCCACAATCCTAACCCTGACCCTGGCATCCCCATAATCCTAACCCTGGCATCCCCATAACCCTAACCCTGACCCTGGCATCCCCACAATCCTAACCCTGACCCTACCCCCCACAATCCTAACCCTGGCATCCTCATAATCCTACCCTGGCATCCCCATAATCCTAACCCTGGCATCCCCATAACCCTAACCATGGCATCCCCACAATCCTAACCCTGACCCTGGCATCCCCATAACCCTAACCCTGACCCTGACATCCCCATAACCCTAACCCTGACCCCGACATCCCCATAACCCTAACCCAGACCCTGGCATCCCCATAACCCTGACCCTGGCATTGCCATAACCCTAACCCTAACCCTGGCATCCCCATAACCCTAACCCTGGCATCCCCATAACCCTAACCCTGGCATCCCCATAACCCTAACCCTGGCATCCCCATAACCCTAACCCTGGCATCCCCATAACCCTAACCCTGGCATCCCCATAACCCTGACCCTGGCATCGCCACAACCCTAACCCTAACCCCGGCATCCCCATAACACTAACCCTGACCCTGGCATCCCCATAACCCTAACCCTATCCCCTCCATAACCCTAACCCTATCCCCTCCATAACTCTAACCCTATCCCCCACATAACCCTGACCCTGGCATCCCCATGACCCTAACCCTATCCCCCACATAACCCTGACCCTAACCCCCCCATAACCCTAACCCTGACCCTGACATCTCCCATAACCCTAACCCTAACCCCAGCATCCCCATAACCCTAACCCTATCCCCCCAATAACCCTGACCCTGGCATCCCCATGACCCTAACCCTAACCCCGACATCCCCATAACCCTAACCCTATCCCCCCCATAACCCTAACACTGGCATCCCCATAACCCTAACCCTGACCCTGGCACCCCCATAACCCTAACCCTATCCCCCCCATAACCCTAACCCTGGCATCCCCATAACCCTAACCCTATCCCCCCATAACCATAACCCTATCCACCCCATAACCCTAACCCTGTCCCCCCCATAACCCTAACCCTAGCATCTCCATAACCCTAACCCTGTCCCCCCCATAACCCTAACCCTATCCCCCATAACCCTAACCCTGGCATCTCCATAACCCTAACCCTATCCCCCCATAACCCTAACCCTGGCATCACCATAACCCTAACCCCATCCCCCCATAACCCTAACCCTGGCATCACCATAACCCTAACCCTATCCCCCCATAACCCTAACCCTGGCATCCCCATAACCCTAACCCTGGCATCTCCATAACCCTAACCCTATCCCCCCATAACCCTAACCCTGGCATCCCCATAACCCTAACCCTGGCATCCCCATAACCCTAACCCTGGCATCCCCATAACCCTAACCCTATCCTCCCCATAACCCTGACCCTGGCATCCCCACACATAGATATGTTTCATCAGACAGAGCTACCCAACTCTAGATGTCTCTAAAGATTGAGTTCTAATTCACCTGCTCAGATGGTGTAATAGACCTGACACATTACTATAGCATATGGCGTGGTTAGCTGATATGTAAAATACTTATCCAGGCATAGTAAGTTCAGGCATGTGTCAGCAACGTTTGGGACAGTGGAATAGCACGGCCTGACAGACCGGCTGCCATAACAACCCCCCCAGGCTCCCGTGAAGTGGACCAAGTGCAGGACAAACATCAAACATTCTGCTTTGTGGAAACTGACTGAACTTCAAAGGAGTCAAGCTGATTAGAGTAATGGCTGCAGCCCGACACCGGTACACCTATGACAACATCCAGCTCAAAGTGCAGGGCGCGAAATTCAAAATCTATTTTTTTTTTATATTTAACTTTCACACATTAACAAGTCCAATACAGCATATGAAAGGTACACATCTTGTGAATCAAGCCAACATGTCCGATTTTTAAAATGTTTTACAGGGAAGACAAAATATGTAAATCTATTAGCTAACCACGTTAGCAAAAGACACCATTTTTCTTAGTCCACCATTTTTTCTCTCCACCAGTAGCTATCACCAATTCGACCAAATAAAGATATTGATAGCCACTAACCAAGACAAAACCTCATCAGATGACAGTCTGATAACATATTTATTGTATAGCATAGTTTTTTTTAGAAAAATGTGCATATTTCAGGTATAAATCATAGTTTGCCATTGCAGCCACCATCACAAATCTCACCAAAGCGACTAGAATTACTACAGAGAGCAACGTGTATTACCAATTTACTCATCATAAAACATTTCTTAAAAATACACAGCGCATAGCAATGGAAAGACACAGATCCTGTGAATTCAGACAACATTTCAGATTTTCTAAGTGTTTTACAGCGAAAACACAATAAATCGTTATATTAGCATACCACATATGCAAACGTTACCCGAGCATTGATTCAAGCCAAAGAGAGCGATATCGTTATCATCGCCAAAATATATTAATTTTTTCACTAACCTTCTCAGAATTCTTCCGATGACACTCCCATAACATCATATTACAACATACATATAGAGTTTGTTCGAAAATGTGCATATTTAGCCAGAAAAATCGTGGTTATACAATGAGAATAGTAGCTAAACTGGTCTGAAAATGTCGTGCGCCATCTTTGAGAGTGACCTAGTCTAATCGATAACTAATCATAAACTTGACTAAAAAATACAGTGTTGACAGGAATCGAAAGACAAATTAGTTCTTAATGCAATCGCTGAATTACATTTCTAAAATTATCCTTACTGTGCAATACAGGGTTGGCCAAGTGAAGCTACAACAAAAAAAATGCCGGAATATGCGTTTAACATTTTTCTACAGAACAACGATTTATCATCATAAATAGTTCTTACTATGAGCTGATCTTCCATCAGAATCTTGGGCAATGAATCCTTTCTCCGGTTGAATCGTCTTTTGGTCGAAAGGTGTCCTCTTGCCCTGTCGAAATGGCCACTAACGTTCGGCATGTACTGGAAACGTGCCCAGCGGTTCAAAGTGCATGACAAAGGAATGCCTCAAAATCGCACTAAACGGATATTAATTGCTATAAAACGGTTTAAATTAACTACCGTATGATGTTTTTAACACCTATAACGAGTAAAAACATGACCGGAGAAATATTACTGGCTAAACAACAGCTTGGAAAGAGAGCCAGTCCGACGTCCATCGTGCGTCAGGCGCAGGAAGAAAAGGAAGCTACTTCCACCTTGTGCTCTTTTATACAGGCCCTGATTGCGCAATCGACTCCATTCAAAGCGTCACCACGTACTGACATCCAGGGGAAGACGTCAGCAGTGTTTGTATCCTCATAGCATTTACAGGGACCTTAAAACTGACCCCAGATCAGGGGCCAAGATTTCTGAAATCTCACTCCCTGTCAGGAAAAGTGCTGTAGAAGGAGTTCTGTTTCACTCAGAGACAAAATTCCAACGGCTATAGAAACTAGAGAGTGTTTTCTATCCAATAATAATAATAATATGCATATTGTACGAGCAAGAATTGAGTACGAGGCCGTTTGAAATGGGCACGATTTAGCTGGCTACTCAGTAACGCCCCCTGCAGCCATAAGAAGTTTTAAGTGACAATGAGTTAGAGATGAGAGGAGGTCTTGGATGGGGGCCTCTATACTCACAGTGGAAGAGATGAGAAGACTGTATTTTATCTGAGAGTTTATATTACCATCTAGCCATGAAGATTTTTTTTTTAACCCTCTACTCATTCCTTAACCATTTTCTTAATTTTCATAATCTTACTCCAAACCATACAAAATCTGGAGGATTGTCACCGCAATGAGGCTCCCGTGTTCCATCCTGGTGATTGCGTCTAGCTACCCACCAGAAACCTCCCGCTCAGCCGTCTCTGCCGGAATCTGAGACCCCATTTTGTGGGGCCCTTTAGGGTCCACCGGAGGGTTAATAAATGTACTTACCATTTACAACTCCCCACCATTCACTCTCTCCGGTGCTTGACGTCGCCTGTCTACTAATTACTGCCGGTCCTGGCAACCATCATTACGCACACCTGTTCCCCATCATTGCACACATCTGCTCCCCATCGTTATTCACACCTGGACTTCATCAGTACCTTGATTACTTCCCCTTTATTTAGCCCTCAGTAGCCTCCGTCTTCAGGCAGTATTGGTTATGTTCACATTCAGTACGCTTCTCCTGTTTTGTTTATCTGCCTTATTCTCATTATTAAACTCACCTTCTTCACCTGCTTCATGACTCCCAGCGTATACGTTACAGGGGTTGAGTTGAGGTATGGTGGGGTGAGGGGTTGTTTGGTGGGCAGGTCTTTAGTCGTCAGAGGGACTTGGGCCTTCAGTCAGAGAGCAGGATAGAACATCAACAGTGCTGTTCTAACACAGGAGGGCTGCTACAGAGAGGCCAAACAGGTTCCATCTTCCTTCTGATGTGCAATCCCTGGGACCAGGACCCCTGCTGTGCCCTGCGCTGGAGATAGACCTCTCAGATGGAAGGCTGGGTTAGGGACAGGGGAGATGGGGACAGGGGAGATGGGGACAGGGGAGATGGGGACAGGGGAGATGGGGACAGGGGAGATGGGGGTTGGGGACAGGGGAGGGGGAGGGACAGGGGGACAGGGGACAGGGGAGATGGGGACAGGGGAGATGGGGACAGGGGAGATGGGGACAGGGGAGATGGGGACAGGGGAGATGGGGAGATGGGGACAGGGGAGATGGGGACAGGGGAGATGGGGACAGGGGAGATGGGGGTTGGGGACAGGGGAGGGGGAGGGACAGGGGGACAGGGGACAGGGGAGATGGGGACAGGGGAGATGGGGACAGGGGAGATGGGGACAGGGGAGATGGGGACAGGGGAGATGGGGACAGGGGAGATGGGGACAGGGGAGATAGGGACAGGGGAGATCGGGACAGGGGAGATCGGGACAGGGGAGATGGGGACAGGGGAGATGGGGACAGGGGAGATGGGGACAGGGGAGATGGGGACAGGGGAGATGGGGACAGGGGAGATAGGGACAGGGGAGATCGGGACAGGGGAGATGGGGACAGGGGAGATGGGGACAGGGGAGATGGGGACAGGGGAGATGGAGACAGGGTTGCACCTAGAATAGAAGCTCAACAGGTGGTGTAATTTCAACTTAAATGACAAAAATTGATAAACAAAGTCATTGGTGTTTTTTTGAAGGAGTCAATTTGACTAGTCTTCTTTAGTCATGAGTCCTGTCCATGGGGTAAGGCCCTGCGATAGACTAGAGTCCTGTCCAGGGGGTGAGGCCCTGCGATAGACTAGAGTCCTGTCCATGGGGTAAGGCCCTGCGATAGACTAGAGTCCTGTCCAGGGGGTGAGGCCCTGCGATAGACTAGAGTCCTGTCCATGGGGTGAGGCCCTGCGATAGACTAGAGTCCTGTCCAGGGGGTGAGGCCCTGCGATAGACTAGAGTCCTGTCCATGGGGTAAGGCCCTGCGATAGACTAGAGTCCTGTCCAGGGGGTGAGGCCCTGCGATAGACTAGAGTCCTGTCCATGGGGTGAGGCCCTGCGATAGACTAGAGTCCTGTCCATGGGGTGAGGCCCTGCGATAGACTAGAGTCCTGTCCATGGGGTGAGGCCCTGCGATAGACTAGAGTCCTGTCCAGGGGGTGAGGCCCTGCGATAGACTAGAGTCCTGTCCAGGGGGTGTAGTTGTACGGATGTCATAAGGTGAATGCACCAATTTGTAAGTCGCTCTGGATAAGAGCGTCTGCTAAATGACTTAAATGTAAATGTAAATGTACATCAAGCTACAGAAACAGGAGATGGACTCCTGCTCCTATGACACTAAGCCAAGGCTCATACAAGGTTACTTACCAACATGATATGTGGGCATTTGATTGAATGAATGATGAATGGACTTCAACAATGTGGTACCACATAAGACATGGATATTTTGTTGCAGATGCCATCTAACCAGTTAACTGTGTTTGATTGTCCTCTCGCACAGACATACAATAAGTTTCTCCAGAGCACAGAGCAGTGGCTCACATTCCAAAGGTTATAGAGGAGAATTCCCTATTGCCCCATCCCCATTAACTGACATATCTCACTGCTCTAGACTGGCTATGGAAAATACTCTATAGATGTCATTTTTTTAACCTCCTCACTTCCGCACCAACCAGTGAGGTCCTCTATGAATACGCATTATATATGCTAGTAGATACCATAGACTTCCAGTCATTGCGCTAATGCTAGTTAGGCTTGGCTAGCGAAACTAGCTTCATACTGGACACAGAGACATAGAAATGGTATCCACATCTGACTCTGGGGAAGTAGATAAACTGCCTCGTTGCCAAAATCACGAAGTATCCTTTCAAGGGAACCACAGTCATGGTGAATTAGCCGCCAAGAGTCGATTAACGCACCGGTGCGTAAATCTAATTAACATAATAAAATAATCCCCATCAAAATCATATAGATGCATTGGATGCGTCTCAACCCAAACCGTCCATCGATGTCGCACTTTCGCATCTGAGGTGAAAGGTGACAGAGCTAGAGTGGTGTCACTCAGACCAGGAGACATCTCATCTGAGGTGAAAGGTGACAGAGCCAGAGTGGTGTTTGTCATACCAGGAGACATCCCACCTGAGGTGAAAGGTGACAGAGCCAGAGTGGTGTTTGTCAGACCATGAGACATCCCATCTGAGGTGAAAGGTGACAGAGCCAGAGTGGTGTCAGTCAGACCATGAGACATCCCATCTGAGGTGAAAGGTGACAGAGCTAGAGGGGTGTTTGTCAGACCAGGAGACATCCCATCTGAGGTGAAAGGTGACAGAGCCAGAGTGGTGTTTGTCAGACCAGGAGACATCCCATCTGAGGTGAAAGGTGACAGAGCCAGAGTGGTGTTTGTCAGAGCAGGAGACATCCCATCTGAGGTGAAAGGTGACAGAGCCAGAGTGGTGTTTGTCAGACCAGGAGACATCCCATCTGAGGTGAAAGGTGACAGAGCCAGAGTGGTGTTTGTCAGACCCTGAGACATCCCGAAAAATTGGTCTTCTCACGAAAACGTTGTTAACTTCCGAACAGTTTGATCTACATTCATTATTATGACCCCTCTATGGAAAGGGTGGACTATCACAAACACAATGGTGTTCTCTGTTTAGCTCAACAAACCTCACAAGTGTCTTTGGACTTGTCTGAAGGTAATCGGTACCGGTTTAAATATAAATAAATATTTAATATATATGAAAGTACAGTGTAAAGGTAGTTAAGTTCAAACCAAAAACAGATGTTACATTTTTGTGCAAAAACACAAACACTTCATAAGCTGTGTTATATCTCCTAGATATAGGAAAAACACTTTAAACCATTATTCCTTATGACTGTCTTTATTGCCTTTTATGTTATGTGTTGTTCAATGCATTTTTTTGAGCTAAAGTAGAAAGGCCAAATTCTATATTTTATCAAAACATTCTTGTACATTTTTGTATACTCTATTTTTATACCTACAGGGGTCCTAAAATTCTAAATCAAATAGCTAAATGATTCATGGTATGACCCCCCCCCCCCAAATGTTCCTGTTTGTTGACTGTTGTGAAGGCATTCGAGTTGAGGTCAAACTGAAGTCAACGGAAGCTGTGAAGTTTTAAATGAGTATCATTAAAAGTTACCCTTAATTGCTCCACTTTACTCTGAAATAGTTTCCATTTGTAAAGCCTTGTAACCCCTCTGCTTTGACCCATTTTTCCAAAAGGGAGCAATCCAGCTAGCTAGACAAAGGGAAACATTTTAGTCAGTGATTCAAAGATTGAGATTCAGAGATTCAAAGTGTTTCATAGTCACATGTACAGGGTTGAGGTGTGACTGTAGAGTACAGTGTTTAATAGTCACATGTACAGGGTTGGAGGTGTGACTGCAGGGTACAGTGTTTAATAGTCACATGTACAGGGTTGGAGGTGTGACTGCAGGGTACAGTGTTTAATAGTCACATGTACAGGGTTGGAGGTGTGACTGTAGAGTACAGTGTTTAATAGTCACATGTACAGGGTTGGAGGTGTGACTGTAGAGTACAGTGTTTAATAGTCACATGTACAGGGTTAGAGGTGTGACTGCAGGGTACAGTGTTTAATAGTCACATGTACAGGGTTGGAGGTGTGACTGCAGGGTACAGTGTTTAATAGTCACATGTACAGGGTTGGAGGTGTGACTGCAGGGTACAGTGTTTAATAGTCACATGTACAGGGTTGGAGGTGTGACTGCAGGGTACAGTGTTTAATAGTCACATGTACAGGGTTGGAGGTGTGACTGTAGAGTACAGTGTTTAATAGTCACATGTACAGGGTTAGAGGTGTGACTGCAGGGTACAGTGTTTAATAGTCACATGTACAGGGTTGGAGGTGTGACTGTAGAGTACAGTGTTTAATAGTCACATGTACAGGGTTGGAGGTGTGACTGTAGAGTACAGTGTTTAATAGTCACATGTACAGGGTTAGAGGTGTGACTGTAGAGTACAGTGTTTAATAGTCACATGTACAGGGTTGGAGGTGTGACTGTAGAGTACAGTGTTTAATAGTCACATGTACAGGGTTAGAGGTGTGACTGCAGGGTGCAGTGTTTAATAGTCACATGTACAGGGTTGGAGGTGTGACTGCAGGGTACAGTGTTTAATAGTCACATGTACAGGGTTGGAGGTGTGACTGCAGGGTACAGTGTTTAATAGTCACATGTACAGGGTTGGAGGTGTGACTGCAGGGTACAGTGTTTAATAGTCACATGTACAGTGTTTAATAGTCACATGTACAGGGTAGAGGTGTGACTGCAGGGTACAGTGTTTAATAGTCACATGTACAGGGTTGGAGGTGTGACTGTAGGGTACAGTGTTTACTAGTCACATGTACAGTGTTTAATAGTCACATGTACAGGGTTAGAGGTGTGACTGTAGAGTACAGTGTTTAATAGTCACATGTACAGGGTTGGAGGTGTGACTGTAGGGTACAGTGTTTAATAGTCACATGTACAGGGTTGGAGGTGTGATTGCAGGGTACAGTGTTTAATAGTCACATGTACAGGGTTAGAGGTGTGACTGCAGGGTACAGTGTTTAATAGTCACATGTACAGGGTTAGAGGTGTGACTGCAGGGTACAGTGTTTAATAGTCACATGTACAGGGTTGGAGGTGTGACTGCAGGGTACAGTGTTTAATAGTCACATGTACAGGGTTGGAGGTGTGACTGCAGGGTACAGTGTTTAATAGTCACATGTACAGGGTTGGAGGTGTGACTGCAGGCTACAGTGTTTAATAGTCACATGTACAGTGTTTAATAGTCACATGTACAGGGTTGAGGTGTGACTGCAGGGTACAGTGTTTAATAGTCACATGTACAGGGTTGGAGGTGTGACTGCAGGGTACAGTGTTTAATAGTCACATGTACAGGGTTGGAGGTGTGACTGCAGTGTACATCTTAGGCTCTAACATGCCGGACTATGTGAAATAAATCATTAACATGGTCATAAAAAACAACAACAATATAAATAAAAATATACAAAATAAATATAAAAATACAATATGAATATAAATGTACAATATGAATATAAATGTACAATATGAATATAAATATACAATATGAATATAAATATACATAATGGATATAAATATACAATATGAATATAAACATACAATATGAATATAAATATACAATATGAATATAAATATACAATATGGATATAAATATACAATATGAATATAAATAACACTATAAACATCCTAACTCTAGCAGTGATGAATAAATAAATGTCTATTGGGTTGGCGGCAGAGAAAAAGCTTGTTGAGGCGGTGGGGGGGAATTGACCAGAGTGGGAACAGCATGACAGTTGAGGGGGTGGGGGGGAATTGACCAAGTGAAATAAAAACAATACAAATTATTATTAATAACAAATAATCAATGATATACATAGAGTACTGCCTGTGTCTGAGTGATCGAAGCAGGAAGAACAGGGGGTGTTTATTAACGGGGTGTCTGATGATCTTCTTGGCCTTCCTGAGACAGCTGGTGTTGTAGGTGTCCCGGAGGGCAGGCAGTGTGCACCCAATGGTGCGTTTCGGCCCTCTGAAGAGCCTTGCGGTCCGCGGACGGTGGAGTTGACGTACCAGACTGCGATGCAGCCCGACAGTACGCTCTCGACGGTGCTCCTGTAGAACACTGTGAGGAGGTCCTCGGGGACAGACTGAATTCCTTCAGCATCCTGAGGTTGAAGAGTTGCTGTCGTGCTTTCTTCACCACGGTGTCAGTGTGGTTAGACCATTTCAGCTACTCGGAGATGTGTACGATGAGGAATTTGAAGTTATTGACCGTCTCCACGGCGGCCTCGTTGACGTGGATGGGGGCGTGTCCAGTCTGGTTCCTCCTGAAGTCCACAATGAGCTCCTTTATTTTGCTGACATTGAGGGAGAGGTTGTTTACCTGGCACCACGCAGTCAGAGTGCCTCCCTCCCTCCCTGTAGGCTGTCTGGTCATTGTTGGTGATCAGGAATGTCGTGTCATCACTGAACATGAGAATTGAGTTGGAGCTGTGTGAGACCACGCAGTCGTGGGTACATAGAGAAATTATTGCATGGAACTCTATTACATCTCATATTGCTAGCAGGTTGCTAGCAAACCTGGTTTCAAAAAACAGATAAAGCAACACCTCACGGCACAACGCCTCTCCCCTATTGGACCTAGATAGTTTGTGTGTATGCATTGATACGTAGGCTACGTGTGCCTTTAAAGAAAATGTATGTAGTTCTGTCCTTGAGCTGTTCTTGTCTATTAATGTTCTGTATTATGTCATGTTTCATGTTTTGTGTGGACCCCAGGAAGAGTAGCTGCTGCTTTTATAACAGCTAATGGGGATCCTAATAAAATACCAAAAATACAGGAAGAACAGGAGGAGACGCACCCTTGTGGGGCCCCCATGTTAAGAATCAGTGCCTAAGGGGCCCATCAGGAAGTCCAGGACCCAGTTACATAGGGAGGAGTTCAGACCCAGGCCCTATGCTATTATTTTAGCAATCCAGTGACTGAGTTGGCGTATTCATTGATGTGGTCTCCCGAGGCAACCCGGAACATATTCCAGCCCACGTGATCAAAACAGTCTCGGAGCATCAATTCAACGCTGTACAGACCTGACCACCGGAACTTCCCTTTTGAGTTTTTGTTTGTAGGCGGGAAGAAGAAAGATGGAGTCATGGTCGGATTTGCCCGAAAGAAGGACGGGAGAGGGCCTTAAACCCGTGTCGAAAAGACGTGTAGCAGTGGTCAAGAGTAGAATTTCCACAAGTTAGACAATCAATGTGTTGGTAATAATCTGGGAGCACGGTTCTCAAATTACTTTTGTTAAAGTCCCCCGCAACAATGAACTCTGCCTCCGAGAATGCAGTCTCCAGTTTGTTCAGGGTCTATTGAAATACAACAATGAAGATCTTTGAGAGCCATTTTGGTGTCGGTCTGAGGCGGGATTCACACAGCCACGTCGATAATCCCTGAGAATTCTCTCGGGAAGGTAAAAAGAGCAACACGTCGGGGGAGCAGAACCTCTCAGGTTCCTGTACGTTTTCTTCGTCGCACCATGTGCTGTTGGGCATAAAGCAGAACCCACCACCTTTGTTCTTGGCAGAGAGAGCCTACTTCCTATCTGCTAGAAAACTGTAAAAACCCGCTGGTTGTATATAATCAGTCTGGATGTCGGAAGAAAGACAAGTCTCAGAAAAACAGAGTATGTTGCAGGATCTGATGTCCCTCTGGAGCATCCCAGCGTAGGGAGAGAAGCTATAGAGCTTGGGAGTGTAAACCAGACGCCACAATAACCCCCCCCCCACTCCCCTCCTCTACAGGGAACAGAGGTGCTGTTCCTAATGACCTCCACCTCCCTCCTCTACAGGGAACAGAGGTGCTGTTCCCAATGACCTCCACCTCCCTCCTCTAAAGGGAACAGAGGTGCTGTTCCTAATGATCTCCACCTCCCTCCTCTAAAGGGAACAGAGGTGCTGTTCCTAATGACCTCCACCTCCCTCCTCTAAAGGGAACAGAGGTGCTGTTCCTAATGACCTCCACCTCCCTCCTCTAAAGGGAACAGAGGTGATTTTCCTAATGATCTCCACCTCCCTCCTCTAAAGGGAACAGAGGTGCTGTTCCTAATCACCTCCACCTCGTCTGCAGGGAACAGAGGGGCACTTCCTACTAACCTCCACCCCCCTCCTCTACAGGGAATAGAGGTGCTGTTACTAATCACCTCCACCTCCCTCCTCTGCAGGGAACAAAGGTCCTGTTCCAAATGATCCCTCCCCCTCTACAGGGAACAGAGGTGCTCTTCCTAATGACCCCTCCCTCCTCTACAGGGAACAGAGGTGCTGTTCCTAATGACCCCTCCCTCCTCTACAGGGAACAGAGGTGCTGTTCCTAATGACCCCTCCCTCCTAATTACCTCCAAACAGTGAGCACCAAAAAACTGCTTTGGGACAAAACCCAGAGTCTCCAACCTCATAGTGGCTGAAGAACCTATTCGATCTACGTGGACCTCTGGGAGCTATATTCTTAGAAAGTGCTCTGCATTGACCCCTTGAACACAACTCAAAACAACTCAACCACGTTGCTTCAGTCAGCTCAATTAGCTTCACATTGGACGAAACAGGACAAAATACAGGACAAGAAACACGTTCCATCTTTGGTTTAATTTCATCTCCCGGGTACCATTCATTTACACCTAAGCACCAATTAATTTCCACAAAGTCGTTATTAGCTACAAAAGGCATAAATATATTATTACATAAAACCAATAATGCATAATTGTATTTACGTTGAGAGACAGTTCATATAATGCCACTGAATACTGTGTAAATTATAATTTCACATCCATAAAAGTTGGTATTAATACCCAAGCACTATCAAACCACGATAGGAGAGATAGAGAATAACATCACAAACTAACCAAAGCTCATTCAAAAAAGATCAACATTTGGAAATGTGAGAAATGTATTACGAACAACTGTATGATAATCCAGTGTAGAATGTATATGAGAAATATATATTTGTCAGTCCATAAAAATATACTGCTCGTATATAAACAAGCAGTGAAGTCAGAATAGGTGGAAACATTCTCATAATAGTTATTTTTTTCTCTCTCTCTCTCTCTCTGTGTCATTGCAGCAAATCCGTCACTAAACAACCCAAAAAGAGACATAAACATCGAGGCAGTGTCCAGAGGGAACATAGTGAGTGAGTTTCTCTGTCTTCCTCTCTCTCAATAGGCTGTAACAGTATAGTGTTGGGTCAGAACTGTCAACATGGAACCTCACTGTCAGACCTAGTCTCTAGACCCTTTAAAAACATGGAACCTCACTGTCAGACCCAGCCTCTATACCCTTTAAAAACATGTAACCTCACTGTCAGACCCAGCCTCTATACCCTTTAAAAACATGTAACCTCACTGTCAGACCTAGTCTCTAGACCCTTTAAAAACATGGAACCTCACTGTCAGACCCAGCCTCTATACCCTTTAAAAACATGGAACCTCACTGTCAGACCCAGTCTCTATACCCTTTAAAAACATGTAACCTCACTGTCAGACCTAGTCTCTAGACCCTTTAAAAACATGGAACCTCACTGTCAGACCCAGCCTCTATACCCTTTAAAAACATGGAACCTCACTGTCAGACCCAGTCTCTATACCCTTTAAAAACATGTAACCTCACTGTCAGACCTAGTCTCTAGACCCTTTAAAAACATGGAACCTCACTGTCAGACCTAGTCTCTAGACCCTTTAAAAACATGTAACCTCACTGTCAGACCCAGTCTCTAGACCCTTTAAAAACATGGAACCTCACTGTCAGACACAGTCTCTAGACCCTTAAAAAACAAAACAATAGAGAGCCAGTGGTGGGTTTCCAGACCTCTGACTATGTTACAGAAAGAATAATAGCTAGTCCGTCTTTCTGGGAAAGAACAGATCCTCTTCTGTACAGTTTCCATTTCTTTTTGTTCCCTCCTCCTTTCCCTCCTCCTCCTCTCAATAATCCGGTTCTGCTACTGGGCTGATTGATGTGAGCTGTACCGTGGTCAAACTATTCCACAAACCCGGCTCTTCACAAGTCCACATGGGGAAAATAGTCTTTCCTGACATTGTACATTATAGGACACACTGTGAAGTTTCTGTGTCTGTTTAGAGTTTATAGTCCAGGGTTTTTATATTCCCCTTCAGTCAGCGTTGGTCCTCACAGCACACGCATATACGTGACCCGTGAGTCCGTGCCAAGATGGTTTTTGGCCAGGCACTTATAGGTGCCAGAATCTGCTGTGGTGGGTCTCTGGATGATCAGCGTGCCCTGTGGGTGGAGCAGCTCGCTGCCCGTGGGCCGCCCTTTCCCCGCCGTGGAGAGCACAGAGTGGTCAGGCAGCTCCCAGGTAATCTCTGGCTTTGGGATCCCGATGACGGCACAGTTGAGTTGGATGAGCGCCCCCGCCACCACCCTCACGGTGGGAGGGGGTCCCGCGGTGATGCGGGGAGGGTAGGCGATGATGATGACCGGCACTGTGAGAACCGCCTCGCCTGCGTCGTTCCCTACCCGACACACGTAGTTTCCCCGGTCGTGGAGGGTGGTGTCCCTGACAACCAGGGTCCCGTTCTCCATCAGCTGGTGGCGTCCATGGACCTGCGGCCTGACCAGGGTGTGGCCACCAGGGATGGTCCAGTAGATGCTGGGGCTGGGGCTGCCATCAGCCAGGCAGTGGAGGAACAGAGGGTCCCCAGACACACTGCGTATGATCCCTCTGGGCCTGGTGAGGATTAAAGGTTTCTGGCCCACCTCCAGAACTATCAGTTTCTCAATGTAGCCCACCGAGTTCTTAGCGGCACAGCGGTACTTCCCAGCATCCTCCTTCGTGGGGTTGTAGATGACGAAGGTTCCGTCGTTGCCTATGTGTTGGCGCAAGCCCCGGTCGGGGCTGCCAGTGAAGCGGGTCCCATTAGGCAGCAGCCAGATGATCTCTGGTGTGGGGTGACCATCTGCAGAACAGTTCAGCACCGTGGTCTTGCCCATGCGGGTCACCACCTTCTCGTTGAAGGGGTTCTTGAAGATGGGCCGTCGGAGCATGTCAGTGACCTCCAGCTGTACCACCATCACCGCCTCCCCTCCGTCGTTCCTTGCCATGCAGATGAACTCCGCCATGTCCGTCGGACGGACGTTCCGGAATTCCAGCGTTCCGTTGTGGTGGACGATAATTCTGCTGCCAAAATACGGAGCATTCAGGAAGATGTTATCCGGCATGATCCAGGTGATCTTCGGAGGTGGGTCTCCAGCGGCCTTGCAGTCTATGAACTTCCTGGAGTACTTAGCAGCCGTGTCTTTCACCACGGTCCTGTTCTGGTAGTAGCCGTTGATCACCGGAGGGTTTCCGTCAATATCCAGCTTGTAAACCTTGCTGTCATCCCCGGCGGTGTTGCGAGCCATGCACACGTACTCACCAGCATCCCTAAGCTTAACGTCCCGGATATCGAGAGACCCGTTGACGTGCATCAGGTAGCGTTCGTTGGAGGCTGCGATCATGTCGTTGGTAGGGAGCATCCACAGGATTTTGGGCTTGGGCTCGCCCGTGGCCTCGCAGTCGAAGCGGATGTCACCTCCAGGCTTCACTTGGGCGTAGGTCCGGCTGGGCGTCCGTATCCGTGGCGCTGCAGTCACCACGGTGATGTGTACGTGCATCTCGTCCTTGCCCAGCTGGTTCTCGGCGTAGCACGTGTAGTCTCCCTCCTCCGCCATGCCCACCTGTAGACAGACACAGTACCAGCAGATCGGAGTCAGAGGACTACAAAGACAGAGAAGAAATACATCTAGCAACGTTGAGTTAGCAACATTGAATACAGCCCATTATTCCTTGCATTAACTAATAAGTGTTCAGGTAGATTTCACACCTCGTTGAGATAAAGCGTGCCATTATCAAACAGGATGTATCGACGTGCGCGTCCCCCTCCACTGCTGCTGTCTGCCTGCAGGGCGCTGTTGACCATGGTGCCGTCCGGTAGGCCCCAGGAGATCTCTGGCTCCGGAGCTCCGGACGCTTTGCAGTCCACCTTCAGGTCGTTGCCGTAGGGGACCTGCTTCTTGCTGTACGTCTTGGGCTCGATCTTGGCTGGCTTCATGGACACAGTGACCTTCATGAGCTGGAGGTCGTCTCCCACCTTGCTGCGCGCCACACACAGGTAGTCCCCAGTGTCCTTGTCACTCACAGAGTCTATGACCAGGGTACCGTTGTCCAGGACCTGGATCCTGTTTCCCATCCTGGATGAAGAGTTGTGAAAAATAATTAGGTAGATTGGCTCTTTCTTTAAAAGTTACTTCGTACTACAGCACAGCTTGCGGGCTGCCGCAGAATTCTATGGCACGTTATTTAAGTGTCAGCCATTGTTACCATTAATGCTAGTTAGTTCTAGTTTGACCCCCAGAGGCCATCTTTGAGAAGCATTTGACTGTTTTTTATATTGGCTGTATTAGAGAATTTAAAACCTTTTTTTGTAAGAACATAGTATATGGGATTGATTTTAAGAAATGTAGCTTAATTACTTTGATTAATATTATTGTGTTTCTATTCCAAGAAAAACAAAACCCTCAGGGTTTCCGTTAGGAACATATGGCGCTGTACAACGTGACCGGCCGGGAGGAGGATACTAACTGACTACGAGTGAAGAGCAAAATAATCTTAACATTTCCACACCCTAATTGTAGTCTAACCAATACCCAAACGAAGATTCAGTGTGTCGTCATTTGTAGATAACAACAAATTGAAAATTGTTGAATAGAGAAAGAATGTTGCTTTATATGATATTACTTCCTATTGATTTTACAATATAAGCATTTGTATATAAACAATTTTGTATATAAATTTTATAGCATTTGTATATAAAAAAAAGAAGTAATTTTAGAAATGCATGCAGAAGGCTGGGAAGTCATATTTTGAATAACAAATGGCAGTGCCTTTTTTGTACTCGAGACATTTACCCCAAATGTAAATTATTTTCTATGGACTTTAGAAAATGGTAACAGTATTACATGAAGCATCTTGCATATATTTTGTATCGCTCAGAAAGATGGCAGGAATATGAGCATTTGTGATTTCAGACTTTTTTGTTATGATACTTATTTGTTATTTGTTATGAAAAAAATAAGTATCATGACATAAAAGTCTGAAATCACAAATGCTCATATTCCTGCCATCTTTCTGAGCGAAACAAAATATATGCAAGATGCTTCATGTAATACTGTTACCGTTTTCTAAAGTCCATAAAAAATAATTTACATTTGGGGTAAATGTCTCGAGTACAAAAAAGGCCAAGGAGAGATTACATTAACATGTAGCTTTAGATCAGATGCTGCCGAACAAATTTCTGCCCTGCTAGAGCTGCCCCGGTCAACTGTAAGTGCTGTTATTGTGAAGTGGAAACGTCTAGGAGCAACAACGGCTCAGTCGCGAAGTGGTAGGCCACACAAGCTCACAGAACGGGCGCGTAGCCCGTAAAAATTGTCTGTTCTCGGTTGCAACACTCTCTACCGAGTTCCAAACTGCCTCCGGAAAGAATGTTAGCACAATAAATGTTCAGTGGGATCTTCATGAACTGGGTTTCCATGGCCGAGCAGCCGCATACAAGCCTAAGATCACCATGATCAATGCCAAGCATCGGCTGGAGTGGTGTAAAGCTTGCTGCCATTGGACTATGGAGCAGTGGAAACGCGTATCTGTAGTGATGAATCACGCTTCACCATCTGGCAGTCCAACGGACTAATCTGGGTTTGGAGGATGCAAAATCTCGGTTAGGCCCCTTAGTTCCACTGAAAGGAAATCTTAGTGCTACACCATACAATGACATTCTGGACGATTTGTGCTTCCAACTTTGTGGCAACAGTTTGGCGAAGGCCCTTTCCTGTTTCAGCATGAAAATGCCCCCGTGCACAAAGCGAGGTCCATACAGAAATGGTTTGTGGAGATCGGTGTGGAAGAACTTGACTGCCCTACACAGAGCTCTGACCTCAACCCCATTGAACACTGTTGTGATGAATTGGAACACCGACTGCGAGCCTGGCCTAATCACCCAACAATAGTGCCAGACCTCACTAATGCTCTTGTGGCTGAATGGCAGCAAGTCCCCGCAGCAATTTTCCAACATCTATTGGAAAGCCTTCCCAGAAGAGTGGAGGCTGTTACGGTAGCAAAGGGGGGACCAACTCCATATGAATGCCCATGATTTTAGAATGAGATGTTCAACATGCAGGTGTCCACATACTTTTGGTCACGTAGTGTATTTCTGACTCTACAAATAACAGAGCAAGTCTTTACATGTCTCTGCATGATGTGTTCAGCCTGGCAGGTCAGATTCCGAGACTGGCTTTTTCATTTAAAAACTTTAGTTTATTATTTTTTTACCCCTTTTTCACCCCAATTTCGTGGTATCCAATTGGCCTCCGAAACACAACCCAACCAAGCTGCACTGCTTCTTGACACAACGCCCACTTAACTCGGAAACCAGCCGCGCCAATGTGTCGGACTTGGTGACCCGGCCCGCCACAGGAGTCGCTAGTGCGCGGACAAGGACAGCTGCACCGCAGCTAACACGGCGACGCAGTTTCTTAGACCGCTGCGCCACTCAGGAGGCTTCTGGCTTTATTTTTTGAAGTCTCTGTTTTCAATCCACGTTTCTGTACATTTTCAAACTTAGGTGCTCAGTGTATGGATGGACTAACTTATTAAACTAGTACTGAAGAGGCACGATTCATCTCTCTGGAAAACCCCAGTTTTAGCTCTCTCTACTGGAAACACATCGAAATGATTTGAGGAGAAGTTATAATGATGAACTGGGGCGGCAGGTAGCCTAGTGGTTAGAGCGTTGGACTAGTAACCGAAAGGTTGCAAGTTCAAATCCCCGAGCTGACAAGGTAAAAATCTGTCGTTCTGCCCCTGAACAAGGCAGTTAACCCACTGTTCCTAGGCCCTCATTGAAAATAAGGATTTGTTCTTAACAGACTTGCCTGGTTAAATGTATATATATCCAATTTGTAAGTCGCTCTGGATAAGAGCGTCTGCTAAATGATGTAAATATAACTCTTTTGGTGTGTTTAAACAGCTGTGTTGTAGCACAGAGAACCTGGATACATTTCAATATGTGTGTATGTTGACCTGCTGGCGTGTGATTGTACCTGTACGTCTCTGAATAGACTGCGTGATTACGTATATATTACAGATCATGTCCTCATTACCTGTGCCACTGGTCCACCACAGCCTTGGACGGCAGTCTCCAGATGATCCTGGGTTTAGGGTCCCCGGTGGCCGAGCAGTTCAGCCTCAGCTGGTCCCCATACGACAGCACCGTCCTGCGGTGTGACGCCTCAACAATCTCAGGAGCCATCTCCTTCTTCTCCACAGTCAGCGTCACCACCCTGCGCTCTGACCCTGTAGAACTGGTGACGATGCACTCGTACTTCCCACTGTCCGTGGCGGCCGTATCAGTCAGGTGGAGCGTCCCGTTGGCGAACACAGACACCCTGGGGTCCACAGAGGGCTTCAGGGGCAGCACCGCCATCCCATCATAGAGGACCCAGTGTACGGTGGGCTGGGGGCTACCCTGAACTGTACAGGGTAACCACAGGCTCTGACCCACACCGGCCTGGACCTGCTGTCGTTTGGCCTCCAGGATACCAGGAGGTGCTGCCACCACCTGCAGTCTGACAGTGGCAGTGTCGGCTCCTGCTGGGTTACTGGCGATGCACTTGTAGTGGCCCCGGTCATACACAGACACATGCTTGATGAGCAGAGTACCCTCTGGGGTCACTGACACTCTGGGGTCCGAGTTGTGGCCCCTGACTTGGGTGCGGTTAGCCAGGATCCAGGAGACTAGAGGGGTGGGGCGGCCCTCCGCCTTGCACTTCATCTCCACTGTCTTCCCTGAGTGGGACTTTATCTCCCGTACCTTGGGCTCCAGGATGCGTGAGGGGTAGGCCACTACGGACAGGGTGACCAGGAGCTTGTCCGACCCCTGGTCGTTCTCGGCCAGGCAGAGGTACTGGCCACGGTCTTTGATGTTGGCGTTCTGGATGGACAGAGTGCCGTTCTGGAACACCTCAAACTTGCCTATCTTGCCCTTGATGGTCATTGTGCTTCCTGAAAGGAAGGGAGGAACAGGAGAGAGAGAGAGAGAGAGAGAGAGAGAGAGAGAGAGAGAGAGAGAGAGAGAGAGAGAGAGAGAGGAGAGAGAGAGAGAGAGAGAGAGAGAGAGAGAGAGAGAGAGAGAGAGAGAGAGAGAGAGAGAGAGAGAGAGAGAGAGGAGAGAGAGAGGAGAGAGAGAGAGAGAGAGAGAGAGAGAGAGAGAGAGATAGAGAGAGAGAGAGAGAGAGAGAGAGAGAGAGAGAGAGAGAGAGAGAGAGAGAGAGAGAGAGAGAGAGAGAGAGAGAGAGAGAGAGAGAGAGAGAGAGAGAGAGAGAGAGAGAGAGAGAGAGAGAGAGAGAGGGGAGAAAGAGAGAGAGAGAGAGAGAGAGGGGAGAAAGAGAGAGAGAGAGAGAGAGAGAGGGAGAAAGAGAGAGAGAGAGAGAGAGAGGGAGAGGGAGAAAAACAGAGAGAGAGAGAGAAAAACAGAGAGAGAGAGAGAGTAATAGAGAGGGGGGAGAAAGAGAGAGATAGTAATAGAGAGGGGGGAGAGAAAGAGAAAGAGAGAGAGAGAGAGAGAGAGAGAGAGAGAGTATTAGAGAGGGGGGAGAAAGAGAGCAAGATAGAGGGAGTGAGAGAGAATATGTAAATACATTATAACTTCAGTACAACTTCATTCCAAAGTAGTTTTATAACATGCTAAATATCTATACCCTTTTACCCATGCTTGAAGAGAAGCGTTTCCAGCTGATGGTGGGTTCAGGGCTGCCCGCGGCTTCACAGGGCAGGAAGGCGTCTGAGTTGGACAGGACAGTGAAGCTAGCCGCGTTGCCTCCCACAATCCTGGGCTTGGTGAGCATGTCCTTGGTAGATGGCTCAAAGCCCACAATGTTAGCGGTTGTTGTATCATAGCCGGTGATGTGGGTATAGGTGTTAGAGATGGCATTGTCTATGTCCTTGCTACTGTAGGGGCCATTGGTGTGCCCTTGCTCTGCTTCCAGAACAGTCAGTGTGTCAAAAGTCAGGGTCTTGTCTGGGCTTGGTCTGGCCCTTTTACTGGACACCGTTGGCCTGGTTCTCCTGATCATGGGTCTCTGTGTGATCTGGTAACGACTATCTCTCCCTGACGGGAGCCTGATGTTGGTGTTCACTCTGATGGGGTCGGTGTTAGTCTGGACGCGGGTTGATGATGTCGTGTAAGGCCTTGAGGTGGTGGTTGGATGAGGTGTGTTGGAAGTCATTCTGGGCCTGGTGGTGGAAGTATAGGCTCGTGGACGGTTAGTGGTGGACCCCATCTCGTCTGTCCAGTTCTCATCTTCGTATGAGTCGTAGTCTGTGGTGGTTTCTCCCACGGAGGTCAAGTCAGTGGACACAGTCACTGCAGACCTTTCTGATTCCCTGGAGGGCGTGTACAGGGGCTTGGAGACGGAGACGGTCCGTGTGGGATATGTGGTGGTTTCCATGGTGATCTCTGTTGTTTCCATGGTGGTGCTGGGCGCTTCGGTAGTTGTTATGGTTTTTCTGAAAGGCCACCTGCCCCTGAAAGGCCTCCTGCCCCCTGACCCTCCATTCGGTCTCCGGTTTCCCCCAAATCTACGGGAAAGGTACCCCCCTGACCCTCCGGATTCAGACCCAGAGGACGAGGCCTCATCTGTATCTTCTCTTGGGGCAGGTTTTTCTGTGGGTGGAGTAGCGATAGTCTTGGTGTCTGGGGAAGACTCTGTGGTGTTGGAGTACCTGTAGTGCCAGGCTGGGGTTGTAGTTCCACGGCTAGTGCCAGGCTGGGATGTGGTCGATGCCTCAGAGTCAGGCGATGAATCTCCATAGTCATCGTCTGATGAGCTCTCTGGGGTCTCTGGGTGTTTACCTGCTCTAGACGGTGACTCGGTCACAGGTTCAGCCAGAGACCGCTGGGTGGGCAGTGCGGTTGTAGTTGTAGTTGCGGTGGTGGTGGGTTGGACCGTTGTTGAACCCTCTGTGCTGGTGGAGGGCCTGGCTGGTTTACGTAGCCCGTTGAGTTTCTCCTTCTGCCTCGCCCTGTTCCCAAACAGCCTGTCCCAGTTGATCTTACCACGGACGACCTTGGAGGCGGTTGTGGTTGTGATGGTGGAGGTTGTTGGTTCATCTGTTGTGCTCGTCATAGGGTCGTGTGTTGGGTCAGACTCTGGGGCATCAGAGGAGGTTATGGATACCTCACCTCTGGACTGAGAGTGAGTGGAGGTGGGCTGGGTGGTGGTGGTGGGGGCTTCTGTTGAGTATGTGGTGGTGGGAGTGTCCAGTGTTGTAGAGATAGGCCTCTCTGTTCTTCCTAGAGAGGAGCTAGAGACTAAAGGCGATGATTTAGGCGATGTTGTGGGTGTGACGATCCGCTGACCACTTGTCTTCTTCTTCCCATCCTCATCACAGTCACAGTCTGAAATAGCAACAACAATAACAATGAATCATCATCATCATCATCATCATCATCATCATCATCTTTTGGCTGTTCCTAAAAAGCTCAGGAGTCTCACCAACAAAGATAATGTGGACATCAAAGACAAGAAACGACATAACATATTTGAACAACATGACAAGTATAACTATATTTAAGTATATAAAAAAATACATTTTAAATACATTTTAATGTCAATTCTTCAACTGCAGAAAAGGATGCTGGGTAATATGCAAAACATTTTGCAAATGCGTTTTTGGAAGTATACTTTAATATATTTTGTGGACATTTAAGTTAAATATACTTTTTTGAAAGTATAATTTAATATATTTTGTGGACATTTATCTTAAATATACTTTTTTGAAAGTATACTTAAGTATATTTACTTGAGTTATGAAAAAGTATAGTCTCAGGAAGCATTTTCCTCAGCTGTGCATGCTACCTTATGTGGAATAAACAATCGTTATCATTGTCAACTTTCTCTGCACTCTTCTGAACTGGAATTAAGAAAGTATTTCAAAACTCATTATTGCCACTGAAACTACGGTGCAAAAGTCTTTATACCCATTGGATTTCTTAAAATGTTATCGTTACAAAGTGGGATTAAAATTGATTTCCTTTTAATTTTTTTTGTCAACAATCTACGCAAAGATTTTATTTTACATTTTGTAAAGATTGATAGACATTTAAATAACTAAAATATAGTTGTTGCATAACTATTCAGCTCCCTGAGTCAATACATTCTAGAAACACTTCTGGCAGTGATTAGATTGGTGAGTCTTCCTGGGTAAGTTTCTGAAAGCTTTCCACACCTGGATTGCGCAACATTAACCCTTTATCCCTGAGAAGTTTCATTCCAGTCCTGCAGCTCAGTTCAGGAGTACGACTGTATATCTTTGATGTGTCTGGGTGGTTTAATACATAATCCACAGCATAATTATTAAAATGACCATGCGTAAAGAGATATTCAATGTCTGATTTGATATTGTTACCCATCAACCAATCACTGCCCTCTCTTTAT
The DNA here is from genome assembly GCF_029448725.1 of Salvelinus fontinalis. Taxonomy (NCBI): domain Eukaryota; kingdom Metazoa; phylum Chordata; class Actinopteri; order Salmoniformes; family Salmonidae; genus Salvelinus; species Salvelinus fontinalis. The sequence continues at coordinate 3,200,519 of NC_074697.1, forward strand.
GAGGAAGGGTTAGTCATTAAACCCCTATTGTTTCACACAGAGTGAGTCCATGTGTAATTAGTTAAGCCACGTTTTACTCCTGAACTAATGTATACTTAACTAAACAAAGGGGCTGAATACTTATGCAACGACTATACTTTAGTTATCTTTATATATATATATATATATATATATATATATATATATATATATAATATATATATATTTGTATTAATCTTACTATTTATTTAGATTTATTTCTCACTTTGACATTACAGAGTATTTTGAGTTCATTGTTGGCAAGAAATTACAATTAAATCAATTTCTAACACAACAAAATGTGAAGAAATACAAGCGCTGTACCTTACAGCTGTATATTAATAGCTGTATACTAATAGCTGTATACTAATAGCTGTATACTAATAGCTGTATACTAATAGCTGTATACTAATGATCACTTACAAGCAGTTTCATTTTTTTTTAAATCGGTGCTTCAACTTAAAAACAACTCCAAGTGTATTTTAAATTAAAATACAAAAATGCATTTAACGTGTTTGAAATTGAAGTACAGTTTTAATGAGTGTGTTTAAGTTTAATGATAGTGAACACATAGTACACTAAAAGACTGAAAAGCAATTAATTTATAGCAGTGGCGTGCCGTGGGCCTGGGGCCTTCAGTGAGGTACTACACAGTCCCACCCGAATTAATCCACCTCTTATTACCATCATTATGATGCCATGGCTCTAGACACTATACATTTAGACAGAAACGCTGGGCCTGGGGCCTGGGCCTTCAGTGAGGTACTACACAGTCCCACCCGAATTAATCCACCTCTTATTACCATCATTATGATGCCATGGCTCTAGACACTATACATTTAGACAGAAATGCAGTATAACCAGGCGTTGCGTCACCTTGAAATTGACAAATTGACATTTTTGGGTAAACAGTGTTTACCCAAAAACATGACACAATCAATGAGTCTCTTCAATATTTCCCTTTACCTTTTCATTGTGCAGCTCGGTGCCCTGCGCGCTTGTTCTTTGAGCTGTAGATCCACTCCGGTGTCCCCAAAAGTTTTCAAAAGCACCATTGCTTGTAAGTGCCCAGCCGTACTTTGGTGTCTCGTTGCTGCCTTGGTTAGACAACTTAAGTTTGCAAAGCCAGTGTGGCTCCAAACACCAAAGCGATCACTTGCAAATAATAGGCATTCCCAGCAGTACAGTTTGCAGTGCTTCTCGGAGCCAAGGAGCCTGTGAGCCATTGACAGCGCTCGTAGTTGAAACTTTGAAAGTGGCGAGCGAATGAAGCCCTTTCCCGCCTGTGACAGGCTTTGTGGCGTCGGGCGACCTCTCCTTACAATGTCTAACTTTTCTTGAAAAGTTCGTCTTGAGAATGGCGTTATAATTATATCCTCGACCAAATCGATATCTTCTCCTCCTTCCGCCATTGTGGGTTGAAAAAACAGCTTAGTAGTACGCGAATTAATTCGTTTATCAAATTCAGTTTCCTAGATCTGCATAGACCTGCCCATAGGACCTGCCTCTCAATATTGGTAATCCAATCAAAAGACGTGAACGCACTACGCCTGCTAGCTGGCTCCTGTGTAACACTGGAGCCAGCCAGCAGGCGTACAATAGCCAACTCTAAAGCTGATTGGTTGACACTAAATTTTCATTTCCATTCACTATAGGCTACAAGCGCCTGCACTGTTGATTCTGAAGGCCTGAGGGCAGATTTTAGACCCCTGGCAACACATGATGGCTGAATATGATTGGATAAAAGATCTAACATAAAGACCAGCCCTCCAAATCTCAACCTGGGGCTGGAAGCAGTGCAACCAAGAGGAAAGCTATGAAATGAAGAGTATAACTCTTACTCTGGGGAATAATTTAATACATATTTGTGGGAAAATATATATAAAAAAAAAATTATATTCTGATGATGTTTAGGCCAGCAGAGAAGGCCTTGCAGGCCCTGACGGCCCACCACTGATTTATAATACACTTTGAATAAGTGTATTGAAGTGTGATGATAGTATACTGATCAAAAATGTAATCCCAACATGCAAAGTGTTTGTTCCCATGTTTCATGAGCTGAAATAAAAGATCCCAGAAATGTTCCATACGCACAAAAAAAGTTTTTCTCTCAGATTTTGTGCACAAATGTGTTTATATCCCTGTTAGTGAGCATTTCTCCTTTGCAAAGATAATTCATCCACCTGACAGGTATGGCATATCAAGAAGCTGATTAAACAGCATGATCATTACACAGGTGCACCTTGTGCTGGGGACAATAAAAGGACACTCTAAAATGTGCCGTTTTGTCACACTACACAATGCCACAGATGTCACACGTTTTGAAGGAATGTGCAATTGGTATGCTGACTGCAGGAATGTCCACCAGAGCTGTTGCCAGAGAATTGAATGTTAATTTCTCTACCATAAGCCACCTCCAACGTCGTTTTAGAGTTGGCAGTACGCCCAACCGGCCTCACAACTGCCGCCCAGGACCTGCACATCCAGCTTCTTCACCTTTGTCTGGGACCAGCCACCCTGACAAGCTGATGAAACTGAGGAGTAGTATTTCTGTCTGTTATAAAGCACTTTTGTGTGGAAAATTTCATTCTGGTTGGCTGATTCCCCAGTGGGTGGGCCTATGCCATCCCAGGACCACCAATGGCTGGGCCACTGCCCAGTCATGTGAAATCCATAGATTAGGACCTAATTTATTTATTTCAATTAAGTGATTTCCTTATATGAACTGTAACTCAGTAAAATCGGTGAAATTGTTCCATGTTGCGTTTATATTTTTTGTTCAGTATATATTTATAGTATACTTAAGATATACCAGAAAAGTACATCTCGCATTTGAAATATATTATTTACATTTGTTGTATATTTAGGTATACTTTAGAATACTTGTAATATATTAAAATATACCACATTTTTTCTCATTTGGGATAACGTACCTGTGGTCAGAGCTATGGTGTAGAAACTACATATCCTATTTCAACATCATGACATAACGTGCCTGTGGTCAGCTCCATGGTGTAGAAACTACATATCCTATTTCAACAACATGACATAACGTGCCTGTGGTCAGCTCCATAGTGTAGAAACTACATATCCTATTTGAACAACATGACATAACGTACCTGTGGTCAGCTCCATAGTGTAGTGTACTGTGTTGTTGCCTTGCTTCTTCAGCGTGGTGGGCTGTTTGAGTTTGTTCAGGATGGACTGGATGTCTGTGATTCGGTTGGGCTTGATGAACCTCCTCCTGCCTGGAGGGTTCCTCCTCCGGCCCCCTCCTCTTCCTCCTCCTCGGCCCTTCATAGGGGGGATGATGTGGATCTGCTGGCGGGAGATGATAGTGGAGCCTGCAGGCAGACGGGGGGACTTGATCCTCTGGGTGGTGTGGAAGGTGATCTCATCCTGCTCTCTCTCGGTGGTGGTGACTGCAGTGAAGGTGGTCTGGCTGTCTGGGTCAGTGGCTGTGTGGATCTCAGGCCCTCTTGGGGGTGATCTGGGACTGTCCATCATGGGGGTGACGTTGGGGTCGGCGACGAGCGATCGTGCCGCCCCGGTGGAGGTCTCCGATTCTGCAGGTGCTTCTCCGGAGAATAGGATCTGGGTCTCGTCTGTGGTGTCGGTCACGGTGAGGCGGAGAGTGACGGGTAGCCTCAGGGGTACCGTCGTGTTCCTCTCCAGAGCGTACGACTCACCGCTAGACCCACTAGTTCCACTAGACCTACTGATACTGGGAATGTATGGTGTGACTGCCTCACTCTGAGTTTCACTGATTATCCCTGTGATGTCGGGGCCGTGGGTGAATGTGGACTCGATGGGTGTGGCGTCTGACCGGCTGTATGACTCTGTCGTCACTCTGTCAGTGTTTTCTGTTGTTACAGTGAAACTAGTTCGAATGTCATCTGGGATCTCCATGGTTGTCATGAAACTGGTTTCACTGTTCTGATTGTTTACGTTCTCTATGCTTGCAGTTACACTCATCTTTCTTTCATCTGGAGTATCTGGGGTTGGTATGACGGTGCTTGGTAAAACAACGAGTCCGTCTTCATGAGACAGACCCTTCCCAGATCCAGCATCCCCGTCCGCAGACATGTCAGTCTCAGAAACTCCTTTTTCTTTCTCCCTCTCTGTCTTCGTTGTTGAACCACCTTGAGCCTTCTTCATGAACTCTGCAAATCTCTGAGGGTCTACTTTCCTGGAGGCTTGATCAAAGACCCTCCTGTTGCTCCATATGCGTCTACTGCTGGCTGGGCCCCTCAACCTCACCCCTGAGCCACCTGATCCTCTGCCCTGAGAGGAGGACCTGAGTCTGGGGTACGGCCTATCTGATGTGATGGTCCTGGACTCCTTGATGGTTCTGTCAGAAGCGCTGGAGGAAGGGATCTCACTGTGGGAATCCTCCCTCTCCTCTATGCCCCCGTCAACCTCAAACTCAACCCCAGGTTCCACCCCTGACCCCTCTCTATCCACCACCGTCACCTTCCTGTACCCCTCCCCAGTGACAGTCACCTGGGACGTCAGCAGGTCCACCCCCAGGTAGTTAGCACTGAGACACCTGTAAAACCCCCGGTCTCTGGAGGTCAGATCTTTTATTCCTAGAGTCCCGTTCCTATAGAGCTTCCTGTTCCCATAGGATTTATCCAGGACTGTGTGGTCAGGTAGAATCCACTGGACCGAGGCATCAGGGCTGCCTGCGGACCCACAGTCTAGAACCAGGCTCTGGCCCAGTGGCCGTGAGAGCTTGACTCCGTTGACCTCCACTTCCTCCACATCGGGAGACAGTACGGTGACCCGGAAGCTGAGCACGTCTGCGTCCAGGTAGTTAGTGGCGATGCAGCGGTAAAGCCCAGTGTCTGAGGTGTCCGTTCCTCTCAGGGTGAGCCTCCCATCAACGGTGATCACTATCCTGCGGTCCTCGCTGGAGTAGGGCGCCCGTACCTTACTGCCGTCCGATAAGATCCACTCTACAGAGGGCTTTGGCTCCCCCAAAGTCTGGCAGTTGAGCTCCACCACCCCACCTGTAATTACAACAAGAATCACATTAATAAATTGATTTTATAATGTACATTGCTATATTGTAGCTCTGAGAGTATGTTACATACATTATATGGACACATTTCTGCTCATCCACAACACAATGTGTCCTGTAGGACCCACCTATGAGGACAGAGTGCTCAGTCATGAACAAGACACATTTTAACCATGCATTGCTTTGATGTAGCCCTTTTCAACAAGCATCAACAAGCATTGTATGGGGGCTCTATCTCTGCCCAACACCCACCTATGAGGACAGAGTGCTCAGTCTGAGTCTGGTTGTCTCGTTTGATGATGGTCCAGCTGTAACGGTCCCTCGTCTGCGACACTGTGTTCTCTACACGCAGGTTAACCACTGACCTGTACTTAATGTGCAGAGTGGAGAATGTGGTCGTGGTACGGTCCAGCTGAAAGTTGACCTCTCCCTGCATCAACCATGCGGGTGAAGCCTTAATCTCAGCTTCGATATCTGTGTGGATTTCATCACGTCCCTCCATTGGTCTGATCTGGGTGTACTTGTAGATCATATCTGGGGTCCTGGAGAGCATCAACCCTCTCTCTAGCCTCATGGGAACGTCACTGTACGTAGCCAGGATGCGCCAGAGCTGTTGGATGTGTTCATAGTCAATATTACAGACCAGCCATGTAGAGATGGTGGTGGACAGCATGGTCACGTTCTTCTCCCCCTCCTCCACCTGGGTTAGAGTCAGGTTCTCCATGGCTGACGGTCTCTGGACTGTGCAGGTAAGGCTAGCGTCATTGTGGAACTGATCTGTCAGGTTCATCTGCAGGGATCCGACGGGAGCGATGAAGTCCCGGGGGGAGACTGGGGTGTAATCCCCCTCGTCCAGGCTGACGTTCCTCTGCTTCAGATGGGGGTGGATCCAGGGTTTGGTACAGGTGAAGGAGTCATGGGGAAGCTGGGTTAGGCTCCTGCCTCGAATGGGAGAAGGGGTCTCACAGACGGGACAGGCTTCACCTCTGGCATACTTCCTGTCTCGCTTGCATTTCAGCACACCTGGAAAACAAGGTCATTACTGAATCGATACGTAGTTTTAATCCAACCATTCCCTTATGATCTTTTTTTTATGTACAGTAACTGCCAAAGTTAAATCAAACAATCAGAATGTTGCAGACAGAACTCTAATGTAACATTACCTGAATTTATCTCCGCCCACTCTGGGAACCAAGCCATGCGACAGTCACAGGACCAGGGGTTGCCATGGAGATAGATGTTCTCCAGCTGGGAGCAGCCAGTAAAGATGTCTTTGGGGAGGCTGGCGAGGAGGTTGTCAGACAGGTGGATGTTCCTAACGGAGGACACCTTGAACACCTGGCTGTGCCTCAGCGTGATGAAGGTATCCGGGTGAAGCTGCTGGAGCAGGTTGCCCTCCAGGTGGACCAGCTGTAACGTGGTCAGACCGTAGAACGCCTCCGGGTTGATGAACTCGATGAGGTTGTGGTCCATGTGGAGTCGTACCAGGCCCTCCAGGCCTTGGAAGGTGTCCTTGTTGATCTCCTTCACTCTGTTGTAGCTCATCTTCAGGACCTGAAGGAACATCATTTAATAGTCATACATAGAGACCCCTGGAGCGAGAGTGTACCACGGCTAACGTGTTTGAGGAAAAACAGTGTTTGAGGAAAAACAGTGTTGTAAAAATAATCCGGGCCAGAGGTGATGTGAGGTCATTCTGCCTGGGAGCACTTCCAGAAGTCAGCTGTTGTGAATGTTTTTTCAATAAGAGTAACTCAAAGCAGTTGTAGAGTGATGCATTTCCAAGGCCTTTTATAATCCTTTTTCTCAGTTAACCCTCAGGGCCTACAAACGTCTTTGGAATAAAATATGAACACCACGGACAAAAGACACAGCTGTTTATTTGGTGATATATTTTACAAGATGAATTACACTTGGATTTGAAAGATGTTACTGGAAGGAAGAACTTGTATTTATTAATGTCTTAGCATGCTTAGTTCTTTGGCTCCACTAGCTTGGGGGGAAAAAGTCTACTCTGTCAAGAAATTATATGAGGTTATGAATGGAGTAGGGTTATACATTTAACAAAATCATTGTCTAGTCTGCCAATATGGATATGAGCAAATGTGAATCAAATGAGTCAACGTATGAAACACATAAACGATCCTTTGTAGCTCAGTTGGTAGAGCATGGTGCTTTCAATGCTGGGATAGAGGGTTCGATTCCCGGGACCACCAATTTGTGCAAAAATTATGCGGGTGTGGCTTTGGATACAAAATGTCTTCTAAGTGGTGTATATATATACGGGTAATAAAGGAAACACCAACATATAGTGTGTTAATATGACTTTGGGACACCAGCCAGATCAGAATACCTCGGCATAGATTCTACAAGTGTCCGGAACTCTGCTGGAGGGATGTGACATCATAATTCCATAATTTGATGTTTTGTTGACGGTGGTGGAAAATGCTGTCTCAGGCGCCTCCCCAGAATCTCCAATAAGTGTTCAATTGGGTTGAGATCTGGTGACTGAGACGGCCATAGCATATGATATACAGTGTCTTCAGAAAGTATTCACACCCCTTGACTTTTTCCACATTTTGTTGTTTCAGCCTGAATTTAAAATTGATTTTAAAAAAATTCACTGGCCTACACACAATCATCCAATAATGTCAAAGTGGAATTATGTTTTTCAAAATTGTTACAAATTTATAAAAAATGAAAAGCGGAAATGTCTTGAGTCAATAAGTATTCAATCTCTTTGTTATGGCAACCATAAATACGTTCAGGAGTAAACATGTGCTTAACAAGTCACATAATAAGTTGCATGGAATCACTCTGTGTACAATAAATAGTGTTTAACATGCTATTTTTAATGACTACCTCATCTCTGTACCCCACACATACAATTATCTGTAAGGTCCCTCAGTCGAACAGTGCATTTCAAACACAGATTCAACCATAACGACCAGGGAGGTTTTCCAATGCTAAGAAGGGCACTTATTAGTAGATGGGTAAAAAATAAAACAAATCTGACTTTGAATATCCTTTTGAGCATGGTGAAGTAATTAATACACTTTGGATGGTGTATCAATACACCCAGTCATTACAAAGATACAGGCGTCCTTCCTAACTCAGTTGCCGGAGAGAAAGAAAACCACTCATGGATTTCACCATGATGCCAATGGTGACTTTAAAACAGTTACAGAGTTTAATGGCAGTGATAGAAAACTGAGGATGAATCAACAACATTGTAGTTACTCCACAATACTAACCTAATTGACAGAGTGAAAAGAAGAAAGCCTGTACAGAATACAAATATTCCAAAACATGCATCCTGTTTGCAAAAAAAAAAGAAAGTAATATTGCAGAAAATGTGGCGAAGCAATTTCCTTTTTGTCCTGAATACAAAGTTTGGGGATAATCCAATACAACACTTTACTCAGTATCACTTTCCATATTTTCAAGCATAGTGGTAGGTGCAACTGGGTCCTGGACTTCCTGACGGGCCTCCCCCAGGTGATGAAGGTAGGTAGGCAACAACACCTCCACTATCCTGATCCTCAACACAGGGGCCCCACAAGGGTGCGTGCTCAGTCCCCTCCTGTACTCACTGTTCACCCACGACTGCGTGGCCACGCACGCCTCCAACTCAATCATCAAGTTTGCAGATGACACTACAGTGGTAGACTTGATTACCAACAGCGACGAGATGGCCTACTGGGAGGAGGTGAGGGCCCTGGCGGAGTGGTGTCAGGAAAATAACCTCACACTCAACGTCAACAAAATGAAGGAACTGATCATGGACTTCAGGAGACAACAGAGGGAGCACGCCCCCATCCACATTGGACTGCGACATTGACACAATTTTTCTATATTTCTTATTTCCATTCTTTTACTTTCTTAGATTTGTGAGTATTGTTGTGTATTGTTAGATACTACTGCACTGTTGAAGCTAGGAACACAGCCATTTCACTACACCCGCAACATGTGTCTATGCGACCAATAAAATGTGATTTGATTTTATGGGTATGCCTGCATCATCATAGCCCGGTGCGGGTTATTCCACCTCCCCGCACTGGGCGGGCTAGAGTGAGCATTGAGCCAAGTGCCATGAAGCCGGCTCTACATATCTGGCCTCCAGTACGTCTCCTCGGGCCGGCGTACATGGCACCAGCCTTACGCATGGTGTCCCCGGTTCGCCAACACAGCCCAGTGCGGGTTATTCCACCTCCCCGCACTGGACGGGCTACGGGGAGCATTCAACCAGGTAAGGTTGGGCAGGCTCAGTGCTCAAGGGAGCCGGTACGCCTGCACGGTCCGGTATATCCGGCACCACCTTCCCGCCCCAGCCCAGTACCTCCAGTTCCAGCACCCCGCACTCGCCTTATGGTGCGTGGCCCCAGCCCAGTACCACCAGTGCCTACACCACGCACCAGGCTTCCAGTGCGTCTCCAGAGCCCTGTTCCTCCTCCACGCACTCTCCCTGTGGTGCGTGTCTCCAGCTCGGTACCACCAGTTCCGGCACAACGCACCAAGCCTCCTGTGCGTCTCCAGAGCCCTGTACGCACTGTTCCTTCTCCCCGCACTCGCCCTGAGGTGCGTGCCCTCAGCCCGGTACCTCCAGTTCCGGGACCACGCACCAGGCCTATAGTGCGCATCGAGAGTCCAGTGTGCCCTGTTCCTGCTCCCTGCACTAGCCTTGAGGTGCGTGTCTCCAGTCCGGTACCACCAGTTCCGGCACCACGCACCAGGCCTACTGTGCGCCTCAGCAGGTCAGAGTCGGCCGTCTGCCCAACGCCGCCTGTACTGCTCGTCTGCTCAGCGCCGTCTGATCTGCCTGCACTGCTCGTCTGCCCAGCGCCGTCTGAGCTGCCTGCACTGCTCGTCTGCCCAGCACCGTCTGAGCTGCCTGTCTGCCCACCGCCGTCTGAGCCATTCGTCTGCCCAGCGCCGTCTGAGCCATCCGTCTGCCCAGCGCCGTCTGAGCCATCCGTCTGCCCAGCGCCGTCTGAGCCATCCGTCTGCCCAGCGCCGTCTGAGCCATCCGTCTGCCCAGCGCCGTCTGAGCCATCCGTCTGCCCAGCGCCGTCTGAGCCATCTGTCTGCCCAGCGCCGTCTGAGCCATCTGTCTGCCCAGCGCCATCTGAGCCGTCCGTCTGCCACGAGCCATTAGAGCCGTCCGTCAGTCAGGAGCCGCTAGAGCCGTCCGTCAGTCAGGAGCCGCCAGAGCCTTCCGTCAGTCAGGAGCCGCCAGAGCCGCCAGCCAGTCAGGAGCCGCCAGAGCCGCCAGCCAGTCAGGAGCTGCCAGAGCCGCCAGCCAGTCAGGAGCTGCCAGAGCCGCCAGCCAGTCAGTAGCTGCCAGAGCCGCCAGCCAGTCAGGAGCTGCCAGAGCCGCCAGCCAGTCAGGAGCTGCCAGAGCTGCCCTACAGTCATGAGCTGCCCTATAGTCATGAGCTGCCCTATAGTCATGAGCTGCCCTACAGTCATGAGCTGCCCTCCAGTCATGAGCTGCCCTCCAGTCATGAGCTGCCCTCCAGTCATGAGCTGCCCTCCAGTCATGAGCTGCCCTACAGTCATGAGCTGCCCTACAGTCATGAGCTGCCACCCAGTCCGGAGCTGCCACCCAGTCCGGAGCTGCCACTCAGTCCGGAGCGGCCATTCAGTCCGGAGCGGCCACTCAGTCCGGAGCGGCCATTCAGTCCGGAGCGGCCACCCAGTCCGGAGCGGCCACCCAGTCCGGAGCGGCCACCCAGTCCGGAGCGGCCACCCAGTCCGGAGCTGCCACCCAGTCCGGAGCGGCCACTCAGTCCGGAGCGGCCATTCAGTCCGGAGCTGCCACTCAGTCCGGAGCTGCCATTCAGTCCGGAGCTGCCATTCGTCCTGAGTTGTCCCTCTGTCCTGAGCTACCTCTTTGTCCTGCGCTACCTCTTTGTCCTGAGCTACCTCTCTGTCCTGAGTTGTCTCCTCTATTTTAGAGGGGCGTTGGTGAAGGTTCCTGGACCATGGTCGGGGGCGAGGGTCGCCACTCAAAGGACGCTAAGGAGGGGGACAAAGACAGTGGTGGAGTGGTGTCCTCGTCCACCGCCGGAGCCGCCACCGCGGACAGATGCCCACCCAGACCCTCCCCTTGAGTTTTAGGGGTGCGCCCGGAGTTCGCACCTTGAGGGGGGGGGGTTTGTCACGTTCCTGACCTGTTTTCTGTTGTTTTGTATGTGTTTAATTGGTCAGGGCGTGAGTTGGGGTGGGTAGTCTATGTTATGTGTTTTCTATGTTGGGTTAATGGTTTGCCTGGTATGGTTCTCAATTAGAGGGAGGTGTGTGTCGTTTCCTCTGATTGAGAGCCATATTAAGGTAGGTTGTTCTCACTGTTTGTTTGTGGGTGATTGTTCCTGTGTCTGTGTTTACCACATGGGACTGTTTCGTTTGTTCGTTCGTTTTAGGTAGTCTGTTCCTGTTCGTGCGTTCTTCGTCTATATGTAAGTTTGTTTGTTTCAGGTCTGTTGCCTTCGTTTATTGTTTTGTAGTTTGTTCTAGTGTTTTGTCAGTGTTTTCGTCTGTCATTTAAATAAATTAGTATGTATTCCTCACCTGCTGCGCCTTGGTCCGTTCATTCACCACAAGACGAACGTTACAGGTTCCCAATCAGAGGCAGCTGTCTATCGTTGTCTCTGATTGGGGATCATACTTAGGCAGCCCTTTTCCCTCCTTCTGTGTGGGATCTTTGTTTGTGTGCAGCTGTCTATCGTTGTCTCTGATTGGGGATCATACTTAGGCAACCCTTTTCCCTCCTTCTGTGTGGGATCTTTGTTTGCGTGCAGATAGTTTGAACAACGAAGCTGTTCGGTCGTTGTTTTCTTTATTGTTTTTTTCTTTTCCAAAGTTTCATTTCGTCAATAAATTATGTGGAATTCAAAGAATGCGTTCTTCCGGCGACACCCGTTACATCAACAACACATTTGACAGGGCTTGACACATAATAATAATGGGCAAATGTTGCACAATCCGGGTGTGGAAATCTCTTAGAGACTTAGTCAGAAAGACACAGCTGATATTGCTGCCGAAGGTGCTTGTATAAAGTATTGACTCAGGGTTGTGAATACTTATGTAAATGAGACATTTCTGTATTTAATTTTCAATACATTAGCAAAAATATCTAAAAACAGGGAGTACAGGAGGGGTCGGAGCACACGCCCTTGTGGGGCCCCTTTGTCATTCTGGGGAAATTGTGTGTAAACATATATTTAATAAACTTTGAATTCATGCTGTAACACAACAGAATATGGAATAATTCAAGGGTACAAATACTTTCTGAAGGCACTGTACATCGTTTTCAGGCTCAGCTAACCAGTGACCGCTTGTGCCCTGTGGATGGGGGCATTGTCATATTATGGGGGCATAGACATGCGACAATAATGTCCAAAAGAATGGCCTGCTAAAAAATGTATGACCCATTCAATACATGACCCTAAGCATGATGGGATGTTAATTGCTTGATTATAACTCAGGATCCACACCTGTGTGAAAGCACCTGCTTTCAATATACTTAGTATCCCTCATTTACTCACATGTTTCCATTACCTGTATATCGACAGGTGTTTATGACAGTGCTGTACGTATACCTGTAAGGACTTGAGGTCTTGAAAGGCCCTGTCAGCGATGCTGTGGATGGTGTTGCTGTGGAGCATCAACAGCTCCAGGTATTCCAACCCAGACAGATCATTCTCCTTCAATGCGGTTATACTGTTATACCTGAAGACAGAAAAGTGGGAAAACCATCTAACAGTGAATCATTTATTCTTTCTCAAAATGTTACATCAACGGTCTAATATATAACTAAAATATATTGTATGTGCATTCATAGAGGGGGAGAAAACAGAGACTGGGAGAGAGAAAAAGAGAGATCGGAGAGAGAGAGATCCGGCCTCACCCTACTAGAATCTGAAGTCAAATGTCTACTGTTTTCTGATGATCTGGTGCGTCTGTCCCCAACCAAGGAGGGCCTACAGCAGCACCTAGATCTGTCCCAAACAAGGAGGGCCTACAGCAGCACCTAGATCTTCTGCACAGATTCTGTCAGACCTGATCCTTGACAGTAAATCCCAGTAAGACAAAAAATAATGGTGTTCCAAAAAAAGTCCAGGACCACAAATACAAATGCAATCTAGACACCGTTGCTTGCCCTAGAGCACATAAAACAACTATACATACCTCGGCCTAAACATCAGCACCAAAGGTAACTTCCACAAAGCTGTGAACGATCTGAGAGACAAGGCAAGAAGGCCCTTCTACATCATCGAAAGGAACATAAAATTTGACATCCCAATTAGCATCTGGCTAAAAATACTTGAATCCGTTATAGAACCCATTGCCCTTTATGGTTGTGAGGTCTGGGGTGAGCTCACCAACCAAGAATTCACAAAATGGGTCGAACATCAAATTGAGACTGCATGCAGAATTATGCTAAAATATCCTCCATGTACAACGTAAAACACCAAATAATGCATTCAGAGCAGAATGAGGCCGAAACCCGCTAATGATCAAAATCCAGAAAAGAGCCGTTAAATTCTACATCCACCTAAAAGGAAGTGATTCCCAAACCTTCCATAACAAAGCCATCACCTACAGAGAGATGAACCTGGAGAAGAGTCCCCTAAGCAAGCTGGTCCTGGGGCTCTGTTCACAAACACAAAACACACCCCACAGAGTCCTCACCTACAGAGAGATGAACCTGGAGAAGAGTCCCCTAAGCAAGCTGGTCCTGGGGCTCTGTTCACAAACACAAACAGACCCCACAGAGCCCCAGGACAACAACACAATTAGACCCAACCAAATCATGAGAAAACAAAAAGATAATTACTTGACACATTGGAAAGATTTTACCAAAAAACAGGTCAAAGTTGAATGTTATTTGGCCCTAAACAGAGAGTACACAGTGGCAGAATACCTGACCACTGTGACTGACCCAACATTAAGGAAAGCTTTGACTATGTACAGACTCAGAGAGCATAGCCTTGCTATTGAGAAAGGTCAGCCGTAGACAGACCTGACTCTCAAGAGAAGACAGGCTATGTGCACACTGCCCACAAAATGAGGTGGAAACTGAGCTGCACTTCCTAACCTCCTGCCAAATGTATGACCATATTAGAGACACATATTTCACTCAGATTACACAGATCCACAAAGAATTTGAAAACAAATCAAATTTTGGTAAATATCTACTGGGTGAAATATCACAGCAGCAATATTTGTGACCTGTTGCCACAAGAAAAGGGCAACCAGTGAAGAACAAACACCACTGTCAATACAACCCATAACTATTTGCACATAATTTTTAACACTGTATATAGCCATAAAATGACATTTGAAATGTCTATATTCCTATGAAACTTTTTTCAGTGTAATGTTTACTGTTCATTTTTTTATGTTTATTTTAATTATGTTTATTATCTATTTCACTTGCTCTGACTATGTAAACATATGTTTCCCATGCCAATAAAGCCCTTTTAATAAACATTGAAAAAGAGAGCGGAGAGAGAACAGAGAGAGAGTGGAGGGAGAGAGAGAGCGGAGAGAGAGAGAGTCTGACTCTCACCCTAGGTTAATTCTTTCCACAGCCGTCTGGATCTGGCCTGGTATTGCGGTCAGATATCTGAAGGTACAGTGCACTTCGGTGGGAACGTAGCACGCGCACGACTTGGGGCAGCCGCTGGTTATTGGTAGCAGAGCGACCAAGACAAACACAGCCGTCAGCAGCCACCGCCGCAGGTATGAGGGGCAGTCGGTACACACACTCATTCTGGAGAGGGAGAGCGCTTCACACTCAGTCACACACTGCGTGGCTCGGGTTCTTCTCCTCTCATTAATGAATGTCAACCTGTTGGAGAGACACAGGGGTTGGTTGATTAGTTTAAAGAAGGACTCTTTTCATATGTGCAAAGAATGCAGTGTATTATGTGTCAAAGAGAACGTGAAATACAAATAAAATGAGAGATGGGTAGAGAGAGAGAGAGAAAGAGAGAGAAAGAGAGAAAGAGAGAGAGAGAGAGAGAGAGAGAGAGAGAGAGAGAGAGAGAGAGAGAGAGAGAGCGAGAGAGAGAGAGAGAGAGAGAAAGTGTCCATAGTTTTAAGTTGGCAAACACAAAGCAATGATGATTCAACAGAAATAGTTTTTTAAACAATATATGCAATATATGCACAATTGCTAAATCAATGTAGATAATATAATAAGTCCTTGGTTCTGATAACAGGGATCGAAATAAAGTCATTGAGAGTCATATAAAAAAATATCTACATATTAGATAAAAATGTGAATTCTAATCTTTCCCAATGCACAGAGAGAAAGGTTGTGCGTAAAGTCGACAGGGTACTACAGTGTTGTAGTCTAATAATCCCATTCGTGGTGCTCCTTTCCTAAACACCATCAACACTTCACCTCTGAAACTGATTTTTTTAAATACACTATGAGGTCCATGCTAATGAAACACCTTGTTCCATAAATGAAGTTATCTAAAGTCACCAATTAACATCATGTTTAGATTAGTTGTTTATTTATTTATTTATTTCCATGTTTGATTTGAGCTTTTCTTCTACGTTCAGAAATATTTTCTAGAGGCAATAAAAAACTGATATGTAATAATATTATACTTCAAATTCAAAACACTGTGTTTCTAATTACCATGTTGTAGTCTGTCATCCAATTAAAAGTTCTCCACACTTCACCGCACTTACCTGTGTCAAAGCAGAAATGAATCCAAAATCCTTGAGTCACGTAAATACGTTATTTAGTTATAGTGTTGGATCCTAGAAGCCAGTCGTAGGAGAAATCCTTCTGGTTGCAAGCCATTCCCGTTACAAGACCGCTCCTGTCTGTCTGAAACACAGGCAACTGTGAGTTCTGGAGGATGAATGGTCTGAGTGCTCATGTCTAGCTTCCACCCACCCTTGCCTCCCCCGCTCCGGGGCGAAGATTTCCCAAGGTACAGATCTAGGATCAGCCCCCCCCCCCCCCCCTCTCCAATATCCTTAACCAGAAGTGGGGACACGCAGCCTGGTGGTTAGGAGTGGTTAAGAGCATGGGCCTGTAACCCGAAAGTTTGCTGGTTTGAATCCCCGAGCCTACCGCAGGGTGACAAATCTGTCAATGTGCCCTTGAGCAACGCATTTAAAACCTAAATTGCTCACGTAAGTTTCTCTGTAGAAGAGCGTCTGCGAAATTGAAGACGATGTTTAAATGGGAAAATGCAAACCTGACCCAAGTTCAGCATCTCAAAATCAAGTTTTATTGGTCACGTACACGTGTTTAGCAGATGTTATTGCGGGTGTAGCGAAATGCTTGTAGGGGGCAACTCCACTCTCCTTTGCGTTGCTACTGTGCTTGTACACTGTCAGTCATTGTGTAAATGCTAGTAAGCGTTGACTCGCAAAACTACTACTGACTTCCTTTATACTGCTTGCAGAGCCATAGTTATTGGCCAAAAGGCAGACAAGCAGAGGAAATAGGCTTTCCATCACAATGCTAATGCTAGTCCAGGATGTTGCGTATCGTGTTCAGCCAATCAGGATGCAGTGGTGAAAAAAAAACGGATTGCTGCAACGTGATTGGCTGAACGCAATACACAACATCCGGGATGGTTGCGGTGGAAAATGTTTCATAAAGAAAGTACGCATATTTTACCCGTTTTTTTTCTTCTTCCACTTTCTTGCAATTAAATCGAGTAAAGGAGGAAACCGATATCTTTGCAGCCTGAATGGAGAATGTTTTATGTATGAACCGTTCTGTCACACTGGCTCAATTGTACGAAAATGACACTCCCACTATAATAAACCATTCCGTTTCCAATCTGTTCTACATTCATCTAATTGGCTTCAAACATTGATTCCTATGGTTATAATGATTACTAGACTATGAACAGCTTTACCAATTGATTTGTGTCATATTAATATACGTGTATTTTTTCATTGTGGTCCTCGGTAAAAAAACAACAACACAAACTTTAGCCTGTAATTACAGTAGAGTTCATGATCTTTGTTTCTTCATTCATTTAATTATACTGATAGGTTGCACCTCCGTGACTCAGTCGTGTCGTTGTTATGAATGTTCTCATGCTGCCATCTATCTGTGGTGCCCTAAAGTGGTGATACATATCTAGTTATGCATGCATAACTATTCACCCCCCCCCCCCCCCCCCCAAGTCAATACTTTGTAGAGCCACCTTTTGCAGTAATTACAGCTGCAAGTCTCTTGGGGTATGTCTCTATAGGCTTGGCACTTCTAGCCACTGGGATTTTTTCCCATTCTTCAAGGCAAAACAGCTCCAGCTCCTTCAAGTTGGATGGGTTCCGCTGGTGTACAGCAATCTTTAAGTCATACCACAGATTCTCAATTGGATTGAGGTCTGGGCTTTGACTAGGCCACTCCAAGACAATTTAAATGTTTCCCCTTAAACCACTCAAGTGTTGCTTTAGCAGTATGCTTAGGGTCATCGTCCTGCTGGAAGGCGAACCTCCGTCCCAGTCTTAAATCTCTGGAAGACTGAAACAGGTTTCCTTCAACAATTTCCCTGTATTTTGCGCCATCCATCATTCCTTCATTTCTGACCAGTTTCCCAGTCCCTGCCGATGAAAAACATCCCCACAGCATGATTCTGCCACCACCATGCTTCACTGTAGGGATGGTATTCTCGGGGTGATGAGAGGTCTTGGGTTTGCGCCAGACATAGCATTTTCCTTGATGGTCAAAAAGCTCAATTTTACCAGAGTACCTTCTTCCATATGTTTAGGGAGTCTCCCACATGACTTTTGGCAAACACCAAGCATGTTTTCTTATTTTTGTCTTTATGCAATGGCTTTTTTCTGGCCACTCTTTCGTAAAGCCCAACTCTGTGGAGTGTACGGCTTAAAGAGGTCCTATGGACAGATACTCCGATCTCCGCTGTGGGGCTTTGCAGCTCCTTCGGGGTTATCTTTGGTCTCTTTGTTGCCTATCTGATTAATGCCCTCCTTGCCTGGTCTGTGAGTTTTGGTGGGCAGCCCTCTCTTGACAGGTTTGTTGTGGTGCCATATTCTTTCTATTTTTTAATAATGGATTTAACGGTGCTCTGTGGGATGTTCAAAGTTTCAGATGTTTTTTTATAACCCAACCCTGATCGGTACTTCACAACTTTGTCCCTGACCAGTTTGGAGAGCTCCTTGGTCTTCATGGTGCCGCTTGCTTGGTGGTGTCCCTTGCTTAGTGGTGTTGCAGGGGCCTTTCAGAACAGGTGTACATATATTGAGATCATGTGACAGATTGCACACAGGTGGACTTTATTTAACTAATTATTAAGGTAATTGGTTGCACCAGATCTTATTTAGGGGCTTCGTAGCAAAGGGGGTGAATACATATGCACGCAACACTTTTCCATTTTTATTTTTAATTTAAAAAAATTGAAACAAGATATTTTTTAAATTTCACATTACATGAAATCCAAATAAAAATCAATTTAAATTACCGGTTGTAATGCAACAAAATAGAAAAAACACCAAGGGGAATGAATACTTTTGCAAGGCACTGTAAGCCCAGCCATTCTGGACGGAGAATAACTACTGTTTCGTCTAATAGTGTAATAGTGCCTGGAAATACAATGATGTTGCTAAAGTAGTCAAATATTGAGCAGGAAACAACTTTTCCAGCATTATCATGTCGCCAAATTTACTTTAGACAGATGGCAATGTTGTCATTAGCTAGAAAAGTTTGTCAAAAATAACTAGCAATGCTAACGTTAGCAAACTAAAATCCGGTGGCCTCCCCTCAATCTTAGCTAGCTAGCTAACGTTATACTGAATCTAAAGTCAATCTGGTGACATCAAAATGATGACATAAGGTTCTCCAACTAATTGTTTGCTTCCTTTTGAATGTCATTGTATTTCCAACCACTGTAATGCACTTTTGAATAAATCTTCATCAGCAATCATTGTTCCATAATGTTCCTGGATGAACTATTAGGTCTACGTTTAGTCTGTCTGCCATGTCCGTCTCTCTGTTTCTCTGTATAATGTGTCTGTCGGCCATGTCAGTCTCTCTGTTTCTCCGTGTAATGTGTCTGTCTGCCATGTCAATCTCTCTGTTTCTCTGTGTAATGAGTCTGCCATGTCAGTCTCTGTTTCTTTGTCTAATGAGTCTGCCATGTCAGTCTCTCTGTTTCTCTGTGTAATGAGTCTGCCATGTCAGTCTCTCTGTTTCTCTGTCTGTTGTTGATGAGGAATTTGCATGGGTTTTGTTTGTTTCCAACATCAATCGCACTCCACACTGGCCTTTCCCACCTGGACAAAAGGAACACCTATGTGAGAATGCTGTTCATTGACTACAGCTCAGTGTTCAACACCATTGTGCCCTCGAAGCTCATCACTAAGCTAAGGACCCTGAGACTACACACCTCCCTTTGCAACTGGATCCTGGACTTCCTGACGAGCCGCCCACAGGTGGTAAGGGTAGGCATCAACACATCTGCCACGCTGATCCTCAACAGGGGGGCCCCTCAGGGGTGCGTGCTTAGTCCCCTCCTGTATTCCCTGTTCACCCATGACTGTGTGGCCAAAGACGACTCCAACACCATCATTAAGTTTGCTGACGACACAACAGTGGTAGGCCTGATCTCCGACAACGATGAGACAGCCTATAGGGAGGAGGTCAGAGACCTGGCAGTGTGGTGCCAGGACAACAACCTCTCCCTCAACGTGAACAAGACAAAGGAGCTGATCATGGACCACAGGAAAAGGCTGGCCGAGCACGCCCCAATTAACATCGACGGGCTGTATTGGAGCGAGCCGAGAGTTTCAAGTTCCTTGGTGTCCACATCACCAACAAACTATTATGGTCCAAACACACCAAGACTGTTGTGAAGAGGACATGACAACACCTTTTCCCCCTCAGGAGACTGAAAAGATTTGGCATGGGTCCTCAGATCCTCAAAAAGTTCTACAGCTGCACCATCGAGAGCATCCTGACGGGTTGCATCACCACCTGGTATGGCAACTGCTCGGCATCTGACCGCAAGGTGTTATAGAGGGTAGTGCGTACGGCCCAGTACATCACTGGGGCCAGGCTTTCTGCCATCCAGAACCTATATACTAGGCGGTGTCAGAGGAAGGCCCAACAAATTATCAAAGACTCCAGTCACCCCAGTCATAGACTGTTCTCTCTACTACCGCACGGCAAACGGTACCGGAGCGTCAAGTCTAGGACCAAAAGGCTCGTTAACAGCTTCTATCCCCAAGCCATAAGACTGATGAACAATATTTACATTGACACCCCCCCATCCCACTGCTGCTACTCACTGTTTATTATCTATGCATAGTCATTTTACCTCTACCTACATGTACAAATTACCTCGACTAGCCTGTAACCCCATACATTGACTCTGTACCGGTACCCCCTGTATATAACCTCGTCATTGTTATTTTATTGTGTGACTTAAAAAAAAAAAAAAAAATTCTAATTTAGTTTATTTAGTAAATACTTTCTTAACTCTATTTCTTGAACTGCATTGTTGGTTAAGGGCTTGTAAGTAAGCATTTCACGGTAAGGTATATACCTGTTTTTTTCAGAGCATGTGATACATAAAATTGCATTTGATTTGGGTGACCTGGTGAAGAAAGTTAACCAGAGTAAACATCCACAGCTCAAACACACTACCTACCATGTGTGTTCAACACCATCATCATGTCTCTCTCCCTGCTACTCACCGCAACGTCGCTGACACAACACTCCACTGTAGTGGGAAGTGAGACACAAACACAACCCAAACTGCAAACAACAATCCGATCAAACACCACCAATAGTCTCAAAGGAAGAGGGAGGTAGTCCCAGCCAAAGGTGCAAACCGTGGAAATACAGTAAGTGACATCATTGTATTTGGGATACAGCCAGGGAATGGACACACAACAAGGTAAAGGGAGAGTCTGGCAGTTCCTGATAAAGGGAGAGTCTGGCAGGTCCTGATAAAGGGAGAGTCTGGCAGGTCCTGATAAAGGGAGAGTCTGGCAGTTCCAGATAAAGGGAGAGTCTGGCAGTTCCAGATAAAGGGAGAGTCTGGCAGTTCCTGATAAAGGGAGAGTCTGGCAGTTCCAGATAAAGGGAGAGTCTGGCAGTTCCAGATAAAGGGAGAGTCTGGCAGTTCCTGATAAAGGGAGAGTCTGGCAGGTCCTGATAAAGGGAGAGTCTGGCAGTTCCAGATAAAGGGAGAGTCTGGCAGGTCAAGGGAGAATCTGGCAGGTCCTGATAAAGGGAGAGTCTGGCATGTCAAGGGAGAGTCTGGCAGGTCCTGATGAAGGGAGAGTTTGGCAGGTCCGGATAAAGGGAGAGTGGCAGGCCCTGATTAAGGGAGAGTCTGGCAGGTTCTGATAAAGGGAGAGTCTGGCAGGTCAAGGTAAAGGGAGATTCTGGCAGGTCCTGATAAAGGGAGAGTCTGGCAGGTCCTGATACAGGGAGAGTCTGGCAGGTCAAGGTAAAGGAAGAGTCTGGCACGTCAAGGTAAAGGGAGAGTCTGGCAGGTCGTGGTAAAGGGAGAGTCTGGCAGGTCCTGATAAAGGGAGAGTCTGGCAGGTCCTGATAAAGGGAGAGTCTGGCAGGTCCTGACAAAGGGAGAGTCTGGCAGGTCAAGGTAAAGGGAGAGTCTGGCAGGTCCTGACAAAGGGAGAGTCTGGCAGGTCAAGGTAAAGGGAGAGTCTGGCAGGTCCTGATAAAGGGAGAGTCTGGCAGGTCCTAATAAAGGGAGAGTCTGGCAGGTCCTGACAAAGGGAGAGTCTGGCAGGTCAAGGTAAAGGGAGAGTCTGGCAGGTCCTGATGTAGCTCTGGTAATCTGATGACCAGCGAAAGACAGCACGGGCAGAGCCAGTTATTAAATACATGGCTTTGACAACTGGCAACACGTCTAGTGAGTCTAATTCACCTCATTTGGCACTATAGCTTGTCTGTGGGTTCGCTGTCTCATCACATCACTGGGCTGTGGTAAAGTCATGTTCAGCAATGAAATATCCATATTCAGTGTTGGGATTAGTTACTTGAAAAAGTAACTTTTACTCGTTACATTTAACAAAAGTAACATGTTACTTTACAATACTACTTTGTGTAGAAAGTAATACATTATATTACTAGTTACATTACTTAGCGTTTTTTTTTATAAACCCCCCCCATAAATCACACCGTTTGTTTTGACTGACAATGGAGGGAGTAAGGCGATCCTTCACAGTACCAGAGATAGGTTACTATAGTAACTCAGGTTCGATCACTAGCTTCTCCTTTCGTCTGGGGTGGGGGGGGGGTGTGATTTCCTGTTCTAGTCTACACCTGCTGCACTATCATATGGGCTGCTTTATCTGCAAGTAAATACTGTAAACCAAACATCTGTACAGATTTATTTTCATTTAAAGTCTTTCACTCAAGCGACTAGTTCTGGTTTTAGACCTCACATACGGACCTATAGAGATGTATAGTTATTAGGGAGAAAACCTGTTCCCATTCTCTCTTTTGAGAGAGAACCTGGTTTCTTTCACTCGCCACGAGACGGACAAGTCCTGTATGGATGGGCTTTGCTATCACAAAAGTGATCAATGGCAATGGTTACATCCTCTATACATTTCTGTTGACAGCAGCTATAATGACATTTCTCCAAACAGTCTTTCTCCGGCTTCGCTCGATAACTAAATGAGGAAACAAGTCAAGATTGAATCATGGACACGCCCTGTAGAGATATGATTCTGAAATGTAACACACGCCCTGTAGAGATATGATTCTGAAATGTAACACACGCCCTGTAGAGATATGATTCTGAAATGTAACACACGCCCTGTAGAGATATGATTCTGAGACGAAACACACGCCCTGTAGAGATATGATTCTGAGATGAAACACACGCCCTGTAGAGATATGATTCTGAGATGAAACACACGCCCTGTAGAGATATGATTCTGAGACGAAACACACGCCCTGTAGAGATATGATTCTGAGACGAAACACACGTCCTGTAGAGATATGATTCTGTAATGAAACACACGTCCTGTAGAGATATGATTCTGAGATGTAACACACGCCCTGTAGAGATATGATTCTGTAATGTAACACACGCCCTGTAGAGATATGATTCTGAGACGAAACACACGCCCTGTAGAGATATGATTCTGAGATGTAACACACGCCCTGTAGAGATATGATTCTGAGATGTAACACACGCCCTGTAGAGATATGATTCTGAGATGAAACACACGCCCTGTAGAGATATGATTCTGAAATGTAACACACGCCCTGTAGAGATATGATTCTGAGATGAAACACACGCCCTGTAGAGATATGATTCTGAGATGTAACACACGCCCTGTAGAGATATGATTCTGAGATGAAACACACGCCCTGTAGAGATATGATTCTGAGATGTAACACACGCCCTGTAGAGATATGATTCTGAGATGAAACACACGCCCTGTAGAGATATGATTCTGAGATGTAACACACGCGTTGTTTGACATAGTGACTGTAATAATTTTACCAAATATGACAAAGTTCTCCGTTACTCATAAAAGTAATTTGATAAGTAACTGTTACTCCCAACACTCCCCATAATTAAGTGTAGTTGTAACTACAAGTTATTTGACCACAGAAGAAGACGGATTGAGGCTTGAGTAAGCAACAGACACGCTAGTCCAACAGCAACAATGTGTTTGTACACCTGCATCCTCAACAGTCACATTGACCCTGTAGTTATCCTTTGGCGAACATTAGTTTCTGTTTTCTCACGCCTCTCTGAATGGTCCGGGGAGACACTGGGGAGAGAAACAGATTGAATATCAGTCTAACTGTGTTAGGTCAGAGGTCAACCCAAGACATTCTGACTGCTAAACCTATGTATTTGAACCGTAGACAGAGGCAGTGAGATGGGTATCGGTTTTCTGATTCTGAAAACCAGTCACGGAGTTGAGCTGCTTCAGCTTGCTTGCCTGGCTTTTATTGCTAAATATTTAAGTTTCATCTTGTTGCTAACCATAATTACTCAGTGATTCTTATCCCCCTATAAAACCCTATTCAGGCAGCAGGCCAGAAACTGAATCTGAGTCTCCTTAGGCTGATGATAATTGGGCGAATCAGAGCATGATCCAATACGTCTTTCACTTTCAGACTTTCAGGACGTATGCATTAAACAGCAGTGATTAAGCAGAGAGGGAGAAGCAGCAGAATGGAGAGAGAAGAGAGAGAGAGCAAGATAGAGAGAGAGAGAGAGAGAGAGAGAGAGAGAGAGAGAGAGAGAGAGAGAGAGAGAGAGAGAGAGAGACAGAGAGAGAGAGAGAGAGAGAGAGAGAGAGAGAGAGAGAGCAAGAGAGAGACAGAGAGAGAGAGAGAGACAGAGAGACAGAGAGAGAGAGAGAGAGAGAGAGAGAGAGAGACAAAGTATCACGTATTTGAGAAGCTTCTTTAGATGTCTATGTGTCTGCAGATAACTATGAAGACACAAGGTTAACTGACCAGCTTCACTACAGCTTGTCACTGACCAGCTTCACTACAGCTCGTCACTGACCAGCTTCACTACCGCTGGTCACTGACCAGCTTCACTACCGCTCGTCACTGACCAGCTTCATTACAGCTCGTCACTGACCAGCTTCACTACCGCTCGTCACTGACCAGCTTCACTACCGCTCGTCACTGACCAGCTTCATTACAGCTCGTCACTGACCAGCTTCACTACCGCTCGTCACTGACCAGCTTCACTACCGCTCGTCACTGACCAGCTTCACTACCGCTCGTCACTGACCAGCTTCACTACCGCTCGTCACTGACCAGCTTCACTACCGCTCGTCACTGACCAGCTTCACTACCGCTCGTCACTGACCAGCTTCACTACCGCTCGTCAGCATATTCCCACACAGCAGGAACTTCTCAAGTTCCAACACACACACACTCTGTCTGTGCGTGTGTGTGTGTGCGCGCCCGTGTGTGTGTATGTGTGTACTGTATGTGTGTGTGGGTACATGCATGTCCACTGAACAAAAATGTGAACTCAATACGTGAAGTGTTGGTCCCATATTTCATGAGGTGAAATAAAACATCCCAGAAATGTTCCATACGCACAAAAAGCTTATTTTTGGCAGAAATTAGTTTCTATCCTTAATTTTCCAAAATAATCCATTTAGCTGACAGGTGCGGCATATCAATAAGCTAATTAAACAGTATATTCATTGTACAGGTGCACCTTGTGCTGGGGACAATAAAAGGCCACATATGTCTCAGGTTTTAGGGGGGCATGCAATTGGCATGCTGACTGCAGGAATGCCCACCAGAACTGTTGCCAGATAATTTAATGTTAATTTATCTACCATAAGCCGACTCCAAAGTCGTGTTAGTGAATTTGGCAGTACATCCAACCGGCCTCAAAACGCAGACTACGCTTAAACACCCCAACCCAGGACCTCCACATCCATCTCCTTCACCTGCGGGAACGTCTGAGACCATCCACCCGGACAGCTGATGAAACTGTGGGTTTCCACGACCAAAGAATTCTGCACAAACTGTTAGGGAAGCTCATCTGTGTAATCGTCTTCCTTACCAGTGTCACGCCCTGACCACAGATTGCTTTGTATGTTTCTATTTTTTGTTTGGTCAGGGTGTGATGTGGGTGGGCATTCTATGTTTGTATGTCTATGTTTTCTATTTCTATGTGTTTGGCCTGGTATGGTTCCCAATCAGAGGCAGCTGTCAATTGTTGTCTCTGATTGAGAACCATACTTAGGTAGCCTGTTTTCTCACTTTGAGTTGTGGGTGGTTATTTTCTGTTCAGTGTTTTTGTTGCACCTTTCAGAACTGTTCGTTTTGTCGGTTTGTTGTTTTTGTTCCAGTGTTCATATTTATTAAAAGTATTATGAATACTTATCACGCTGCACTTTGGTCCTCTTCTCCTTCTCCTGACGACATTCGTGACAACCAGGGTCTTGACCTGACTGCAGTTCGGCGTCGTAACTGACATCAGTGAGTAAATGCTCACCTTCTATGGCCACTGGCAACCTGGAAAAGATGGATTTTCACAGATGAATCTGGGTTTCAACTGTACCGGGCCGATGGCAGACAAGCCGTTTGCTGATGTCAACGTTGTCAACAGAGTGACCCATGATTCAGCATGATAATGCACGGTCCCACGTTGCAAGGATTTGTACACAATTCCTGGAAGCTGAATATGTCCCAGTTCTTCCATGGCCTGCGTACTCACCAGACATGCAACCCATTTAGCATGTTCTGGATGCTCAGGATCGACGTGTACGTGTACAGCGTGTTCCAGTTCTCACCAATATCCAGCAACTTCACACAGCCATTGAAGAGGAGTGGGACAACATTTCACAGGCCACAATCAACAGCCTGATCAACTCTACGTGAAGGAGATGTGTTGCACTGCATGAGGCAAATGGTGGAAACACCAGATACTGACTGGTTTTCTGATCCACTACCACACCTTTTCTTTTTTAAAGGTATCTTTGACCAACAGATGCATATCTGTATTCCCAGTCGTGAAATCCATAGATTAGGGCCAAATGAATAAATTTAAATCTAAATAATTTTAATTGACTGATTTCCTTATGAACTTTAACTTAGTAAAATCTTTTAAATTGTCACATGTTGTGTTTACATTTTTTGTTCAGTGTATGTGTGTCCATGAGGGGGATGGATGGAAGAGTCGATCAAATCAAATCAAATTGTATTTGTCACATGTGAAATGCTTACTAACAAGCCCTTAACCAACAATGCAGTTTTAAGAAAATCCCTAAAGAATGTAAGAGATACGAATAACAAATATTTAAGAAGAGCAGTAAATAACAATAAAGGGGCTACATATAGGGGCTACCGTTACACAGAGTCAATGTGTCAATGTGTGGGGGGCACCAGTGTCGAGGTAATTGAGGTAATTAAGTACATGTAGGTAGAGTTATTAAAGTGGCTATGCATAGATAATGACAGAGAGTAGCAGCAATGTCGGGGGGGGGGGGTCAACGCAAATAGTCTGGGTAGCCATTTGATTAGCTGTTCAGCAATCTTAAGGCTTGGGGGTAGAAGCTGTTTAGAAGCCTCTTAAACCTACACTTGGCGCTCCGGTACCGCTTGCCATGCAGTAGCAGAGAGAAGAGTCTATGACTAGGGTGGCTGGAGGCATTGACCATTTTTAGGGACTTCCTCTGACATCGCCTGGTATAGAGGTCCTGGATGGCAGGAAGCTTGGCCCCGGTGATGTACTGGGCCGTACGCATTACCCTCTGTAGTGTCTTTACATTTACATTTTAGTCATTTAGCAGACGCTCTTATCCAGAGCGACTTACAGTAGAGTGCATACATTTTATTACATTTTACATACTGAGACAAGGATATCCCTACCGGCCAAACCCTCCCTAACCCGGACGACGCTATGCCAATTGTGCGTCGCCCCACGGACCTCCCGGTTGCGGCCGGCTGCGACAGAGCCTGGGCGCGAACCCAGCCCAGCCTGGGCACGAACCCAGAGACTCTGGTGGCGCAGCTAGCACTGCGATGCAGTGCCCTAGACTACTGCGCCACCCGGGAGGTGTCTTGCTGTCAGATGCCGAGCAGTTGTCATACCAGGCGGTGACGCAACCGGTCAGGATGCTAAAGATGATGCAGCTGTAAAAGCTTTAGAGGATCTGAGGACCCATGCCAAATCTTTTCAGTCTCCTGAGGGGAATAGGTTTTGTCGTGCCCTCTTCACTTCTGTCTTGGTGTACTTGGACCATGTTAGTTTGTTGGTGATGTGGACGCCAAGGAACTTGACGCTCTCAACCTGCTCCACTACAGCCCCGTCGATGAGAATGGGGGAGTGCTCGGTCCTGTTTTTCCTGTAGTCCACGATCAGCTCCTTTGTCTTGCTCACGTTGAGGGGTAGTCTCATCGTTGTCGGTGATCTGGCCTACCCCTGTTGTGTCATCAGCAAACTTAATAATGGTGTTGGAGTCGTGCCTGGCCATGCAGTCATGAGTGAAAAGGGAGTACAGGAGGGGACTGAGCACGCACCCCTGAGGGGCCCCCGTGTTGAGGATCAGCGTGGCAAATGTGGTGTTGCCTACCCTTACCACCTGGGGGCGTCCCGTCAGTAAGTCCAGGATCCAGTTGCAGACGGAGGTGTTTAGTCCCAGGGTCCTTAGCTTAGTGATGAGCTTTGAGGGCACTATGGTGTTGAACGGTGAATTGTAGTCAATGAATAGCATTCTCACATAGGTGTTCCTTTTGTCCAGGTGGGAAAGGACAGTGTGGAGTGCAATAGAGATTGCATCACCTGTGGATCTGTTGGAGCAGTATGCAAATTGGAGTGGATCTAGGGTTTCTGGGATAATGGTGTTGATGTGAGCCATGACCAGCCTTTCAAAGCATTTCATGGCTACAGACGTAAGTGCTACGGGTCGGTAGTTTTAGGAAGGCAACCTTCGTGTTCTTGGGCACAGTGACTATGGTGATCTGCTTGAAACATGTTGGTATTACAGACTCAGTCAGGGACAGGTTGAAAATGTCAGTGAAGACAGTTGCAAGTTGGTCAGCGCATGCTCGGAGTACATGTCCTGGTAATCCGTCTGGCCTATCGGCCTTGTGAATGTTGACCTGTTTAAAGGTCTTACTCACATTGGCTGCGGGGAGCGTGATCACACAGTCATCTGGAACAGCTGATAATCTCATGTATGTTCCAGTGTTGCTTGCCTCAAAGCGAGCATAGAAGTTATTTAGCTCATCTGGTAGGCTCGTGTCACTGGGCAGCTCTCAGCTGTGCTTCCCTTTGTAGTCTGTAATTGTTTGCAAGCCCTGCCACATCTAACGAGCGTCGGAGACGGTGCAGTACGATTCGATCTTAGTCCTGTATTGATGCTTTGCCTGTTTGATGGTTCTTCGTAGGACATAGCAGGATTTCTTATAAGTTTCCGTGTTAGAGTCCTGCTCCTTGAATCGGCAGCGCTACCATTTAGCTCAGTCCGAATGTTGCCTGTAATCCATGGCTTCTGGTTGGGGTATGTACGTGGGGACAATGTCCTCGATGCACTGATTGATGAAGCCAGTGACTGATGTGGTGTACTCTTCAATGCCATCGGGAAGAATCCCGGAACATTTTGCAGTCCTGTAGTTTAGCATCTGCTTCACCTGAGCACTTTTTTATAGACCGAGTCACTGGTGCTTCCTGCTTAAATTTTTGCTTGTAAGCAGGAATTAGGAGGATAGAGTTATGGTCAGATTTGCCAAATGGAGGGCAAGGGAGAGCTTTGTACGCGTCTCTGTGAGTGGAGTAAAGGAGGTCTAGAATTCTTTTCCCTCTGGTTGCACATTTAACATGCTGATAGAAATTAGGTAAAACTTACTTAAGTTTCCCTGCATTAAAGTCCACCGTCACTAGGAGCGCCTCCTCTGGATGAGCATTTTCCTGTTTGCTTATGGCGGAATACATCTCATTGAGTGCGGTTTTAGTGCCAGTCTTGGTCTGCGGTGGTATGTAGACAGCTATGAAAAATACAGATGAAAACTCTCTAGGTAGAAAGTGTGGTCTACAGCTTATCATGAGATACTCTACCTCAGGTGAGCAAAACCCTGAGACTTCCTTAGATATTGTGCACCAGCTGTTGTTTACAAATATGCACAAGCCCCCGCCCGTGTCTTACCAGAGGCTGCTGTTCTGTCCTGCCGATAGAGTGTATAAACCGCCAGCTGTATGTTCTTAATGTCGTCGTTCAGCCACGGCTCAGTGAAACATAAGATATTACAGTTTTTAATGTCCCATTGGTAAGTTTTACGTGCTTTCAGTTCTTCCTATTTATTTTCCAGCGATTGAACGTTAGATTGCAGAATGGAAGGCAAGGGCAGATTAGCCATTCGTTGCCTGATCCGAGGCTGATCTCTTTCCGCAAAACCTACGTTTCATTTTCCAGCGAATCACGGGCATCTGGGCCTAGTTGGGTGTCCATAGTATATCCCTTGCGTCCGACTCATTGAAGAAGAACTCCTCGTCCAATTTGAGGTGAGCAATCACAGTTCTGATGTACAGAAGCTCTTTTCGGTCATAAAAGATGGTAGCAGCAACATTACGTACAAAATAAGTTACGAACAACGCAAGAAAACAAATAAAATAGCATGGTTGGTTAAGAGCCGATAAGACGGCAGCCCTACCCTATGGCGCCATCTTTCTCTCTCTTCATCTCAGCTTTATTTCTCTGATCACATGGCTCAGTGTGTCACGGCCGTCGTAAGGAGGAGACCAAGGAGCAGCGTGATAAGCATACATTCTTCTTTATTTAAAGAATGAACACTGAACAAAACAAACAAAATAACAAAATGAACCGTGAAGCTAATATGGCTAGTGCAGACAGGCAACTAAACATAGATCAAGAACCCACAAAACCAAAAGGGAAAATGGCAACCTAAATATGATCCCCAATCAGAGTCAACGATAAACAGCTGCCTCTGATTGGGAACCAATTCAGGTCACCATAGACATACATATGCCTAGACTTACCAACACCTCTAGACATACAAAAAACCCTAGACAATACAAAACAATCAATCAATCAATCAATCAATTTTTTTTTTATATAGCCCTTCATACATCAGATAATATCTCGAAGTGCTGTACAGAAACCCAGCCTAAAACCCCAAACAGCTAGAATGCAGGTGTAGAAGCACGGTGGCTAGGAAAAACTCCCTAGAAAGGCCAAAACCTAGGAAGAAACCTAGAGAGGAACCAGGCTATGAGGGGTGGCCAGTCCTCTTCTGGCTGTGCCGGGTGGAGATTATAACAGAACTATGCCAAGATGTTCAAAAATGTTCATAAGTGACAAGCATGGTCAAATAATAATCATGAATAATTTTCAGTTGGCTTTTCATAGCTGATCATTAAGAGTTGAAAAACAACAGGTCTGGGACAGGTGGCGGTTCCATAACCGCAGGCAGAACAGCTGAAACTGGAATAGCAGCAAGGTCAGGCGGACTGGGGACAGCAAGGAGTCACCACGGGCGGCAGTCCCGGCGCATGGTCCTAGGGCCCAGGTCCTCCGAGAGAAAGAAAGAGAGAAGGAGAAAATTAGAGAGAGACAAGATTTTCAAAATGTTCATAAATGACAAGCATGGTCAAATAATAATCAGGAATAAATCTCAGTTGGCTTTCATAGCCGATCATTAAGAGTTGAAAACAGCAGGTCTGGGACAGGTAGGGGTTCCATAACCGCAGGCAGAAGAGTTGAAACTGGAATAGCAGCAAGGCCAGGCGGACTGGGGGCAGCAAGGAGTCACCACGGCCGGTAGTCCCGACGTATGGTCCTAGGGCTCAGGTCCTCCGAGAGAAAGAGAGAAGGAGAAAATTAGAGAGAGCCAAGATTTTCAAAATGTTCATAAATAACAAGCATGGTCAAATAATAATCAGGAATAAATCTCAGTTGGCTTTTCATAGCCGATCATTAAGAGTTGAAAACAGCAGGTCTGGGACATGTAGGGGTTTCGTAACCGCAGGCAGAAACAGTTGAAACTGGAATAGCAGCAAGGCCGGGCGGACTGGGGACAGCAAGGTGTCAGCATGCCCGGTAGTCCTGACGTATGGTCCTAGGGCTCAGGTTCTCAGAGAGAAAGAGAGAACGAGAGAATTAGAGAGAGCATACTTAAATTCACACAGGACACTGGATAAGACAGGAGAAGTACTCCAGGTATAACCAACTGACCCTAGCCCCCCGACACATAAACTACTGCAGCATAAATACTGGAGGCTGAGACAGGAGCGGTCAGGAGACACTGTGGCCCCATCCGAAGAAACCCCCGGACAGGGCCAAACAGGAAGGATATAACCCCACCCACTCTGCCAAAGCACAGCCCCCACACCACTAGAGGGATATCCTCAACCACCAACTTACAATCCTGAGACAAGGCCGAGTATAGCCCACAGAGGTCTCCACCACAGCACAACCAAGGGGGGGCGCCAACCCAGACAGGAAGTTCACGTCAGTAACTCAACCCACTCAAGTGACGCACCCCTCCTAGGGACAGCATGAAAGAGCACCAGCAAGCCAGTGACTCAGCCCCAGTAACAGGGTTAGAGGCAGAGAATCCCAGTGGAGAGAGGGGAACCGGCCCTGGAGAGACAGCAAGGGCGGTTCGTTGCTCCAGAGCCTTTCCGTTCACCTTCACACTCCTGGGCCAAACTACACTCAATCATATGACCTACTGAAGAGATAAGTCTTCAGTAAAGACTTAAAGGTTGAGACCGAGTCTGCGTCTCTCACATGGGTAGGCAGACTGTTCCATAAAAATGGAGATCTATAGGAGAAAGCCCTGCCTCCAGCTGTTTGCTTAGAAATTTTAGGGACAATTAGGAGGCCTGCGTCTTGTGACCGTAGCGTACGTGTAGGTATGTACGGCAGGACCAACTCGGAAAGATAGGTAGGAGCAAGCCCATGTAACGCTTTATAGGTTAACAGTAAAACCTTGAAATCAGCCCTTGCCTTAACGGGAAGCCAGTGTAGGGAAGCTAGCACTGGAGTAATATGATCAAATTTCTTGGTTCTAGTCAGGATTCTAGCAGCCGTATTTAGCACTAACTGAAGTTTATTTAGTGCTTTATCCGGGTAGCCGGAAAGTAGAGCATTGCAGTAGTCTAACCTAGAAGTAACAAATGCATGGATTAATTTTTCAGCATCATTTTTGGACAGAAAATTTCAGATTTTTGCAATGTTACGTAGATGGAAAAAAGCTGTCCTTGAAACAGTCTTGATATGTTCGTCAAAAGAGAGATCAGGGTCAAGAGTAACGCCGAGGTCCTTCACAGTTTTATTTGAGACGACTTTACAACCATCAAGATGAATTGTCAGATTTAACAGAAGATCTCTTTGTTTCTTGGGACCTAGAACAAGCATCTCTGTTTTGTCCGAGTTTAAAAGTAGAAAGTTTTCAGCCATCCACTTCCTTATGTCTGAAACACAGGCTTCTAGCGAGGGCAATTTTGGGGCTTCACCATGTTTCATTGAAATGTACAGCTGTGTGTCATCCGCATAGCAGTGAAAGTTAACATTATGTTTTCGAATAACATCCCCAAGAGGTAAAATATATAGTGAAAACAATAGTGGTCCTAAAACGGAACCTTGAGGAACACCGAAATGTACAGTTGATTTGTCAGAGGACAGACCATTCACAGAGACAAACTGATATCTTTCCGACAGGTAAGATCTAAACCAGGCCAGAACTTGTCCGTGTAGACCAATTTGGGTTTCCAGTCTCTCCAAAATAATGTGGTGATCGATGGTGTCAAAGGCAGCACTAAGGTCTAGTAGCACGAGGACAGATGCAGAGCCTCGGTCTGACGCCATTAAAAGGTCATTTACCACCTTCACAAGTGCAGTCTCAGTGCTATGATGGGGTCTAAAACCAGACTGAAGCATTTCGTATACATTGTTTGTCTTCAGAAAGGCAGTGAGTTGCTGCGCAACAGCTTTTTCTAAAATTTTTGAGAGGAATGGAAGATTCGATATAGGCCGATAGTTTTTTATATTTTCCGGGTCAAGGTTTGGCTTTTTCAAGAGGGGCTTTATCACTGCCACTTTTAGTGAGTTTGGTACACATCCGGTGGATAGAGAGCTGTTTATTATGTTCAACATAGGAGGGCCAAGCACAGGAAGCAGCTCCTTCAGCAGTTTAGTAGGAATAGGATCCAGTATGCAGCTTGAAGGTTTAGAGGCTATGATTATTTTCATCATTGTGTCAAGAGATATAGTACTAAAACACTTAAGTGTCTCTCCCGATCCCAGGCCCTCGCAGAGCTGTGCAGATCCAGGACAGCTAAGCCCTGGAGGAATACGCAGATTCAAAGAGGAGTCCGTAATTTGCTTTCTAATGGTCATGATCTTTTCCTCAAAGAAGTTCATGAATTTATTACTGCTGAAGTGAAAGCCATCCTCTCTTGGGGAATGCTGCTTTTTAGTTAGCTTTGCAACAGTATCAAAAAGAAATTTTGGATTGTTCTTATTTTCCTCGATTAAGTTGGAAAAGTAGGATGATCGAGCAGCAGTGAGGGCTCTTCGGTACTGCACGGTACTGTCTTTCCAAGCTAGTCGGAAGACTTCCAGTTTTGTGTGGCGCCATTTCCGTTCCAATTTCCTGGAAGCTTGCTTCAAAGCTCGGGTATTTTCTGTATACCAGGGAGCTAGTTTCTTATGACAAATGTTTTTCGTTTTTAGGGGTGCAACTGCATCTAGGGTATTGCGCAAGGTTAAATTGAGTTCCTCAGTTAAGTGGTTAACTGATTTTTGTCCTCTGACGTCCTTGGGTAGGCAGAAGGAGTCTGGAAGGGCATCAAGGAATTTTTGTGTTGTCTGAGAATTTATAGCACGACTTTTGATGCTCCTTGGTTGGGGTCTGAGCAGATTATTTGTTGCGATTGCAAACGTAATAAAATCATACCCGTAATAAAATCATACCCACCCTCGTCACACCCTGACCTGACCAAAATAATAAAGAAAACATAGATAACTAAGGTGACACAGTGTGGCTCAATCTCTCATTATGGAGAGAACCTCTCCCTTTCTTTGGGAGATAACATATTTAATTTTGTCACACTAACACAAAAACAATATCCCACAATGCAGGTGGTACAGGGACTCCTTAAGTATGATCCCCAATTAGGGACAACGATAATCAGCTGCCTCTAATTGGGAACCATACTCAAACCCAAACATAGAAATATAATTGACTAGAACACCCACTAGTCACGCCCCGACCTACAACACCATAGAGAACCAAGGGCTCTGACAAATTTCTCTCTTTTGGGAGGAAACCAGTTTAATTTCTCTCTTTTGGAATATAACCTGTTTAATTGCTCTCTTTTGGAATATAACCTGTTTCATTTCTCTCTTTTGGAATATAACCTGTTTCCTTTCTCTCTTTTGGAATATAACCTGTTTCCTATCTCTCTTTTGGAATATAACCTGTTTAATTTCTCTCTTTTGGAATATAACCTGTTTCATTTCTCTCTTTTGGAATATAACCTGTTTCCTTTCTCTCTTTTGGAATATAAACAGTTTCCTTTCTCTCTTTTGGAAGATAACCTGTTTCCTTTTTGGCCTTTATTTTTCTCCAGATGACGGAACACTACAAATGCATTTCCTAAAAGATGTTGCTTCAGGCCCCCATTACCAAAAGATGTTGCTTCAGGCCCCCATTACCAAAAGATGTTGCTTCAGGCCCCCATTACCAAAAAGATGTTGCTTCAGGCCACCATTACCAAAAGATGTTGCTTCAGGCCCCCAT
Organism: Salvelinus fontinalis; assembly: GCF_029448725.1. Taxonomy (NCBI): domain Eukaryota; kingdom Metazoa; phylum Chordata; class Actinopteri; order Salmoniformes; family Salmonidae; genus Salvelinus; species Salvelinus fontinalis. The sequence goes on from NC_074697.1 coordinate 3,235,819, forward strand.
TACCAAAAGATGTTGCGTCAGGCCCCCATTACCAAAAGATTTTGCTTCAGGCCCCCATTACCAAAAGATGTTGCTTCAGGCCCCCATTACCAAAAGATGTTGCTTCAGGCCCCCATTACCAAAAGATGTTGCTTCAGGCCCCCATTACCAAAAGATGTTGCTTCAGGTCCCCATTACCAAAAGATTCTAGTGGAAAACAGGAGGAGGAGAAGAACAAAGAGCCCAACATCAACAGGGATCAATCATACACATTCATTCTCAGTTGATGAGAATATCAGACTGAATTTCGGTGGACTTTGAGAAACAATTTTTTCGAAAGGAATTTCCCAAAATGTTTTGAGCCATCCCTCTAATTGACAGCCATTGGCTCACCACATCATTTATGACAGCAAATCCTGTGAGCCAGTTCATCGAAACCGAATCCCCAGTGAGTCTGTCTCATACCTCGCAGGCCACACCATCTTGCCAAGTCCACATGTGAATCAGAACATCAAGCTGCTCTTCATTCTGTGTGTGTTTGTGTCTGTCTGTTGGCCAGGCTGGGCTGTGGAGGTGCAGGGCAGGACGGCTGTTAAAAGTCGCAGGTGGCTGGTAGTCTTTGAGGAATCTGTAAGCAAACACACTGTTGGCCCGACTGAACCTTCAGAGAGCAGAATTCTGGCTGGCTGAGGCCTGGCTGGGAGGCCCAGGTTAAGGGCTGGCTGAGGCCTGGCTGGGAGGCCCAGGAATAGGGCTGGCTGAGGCCTGGCTGGGAGGCCCAGGAATAGGGCTGGCTGAGGCCTGGCTGGGAGGCCTAGGAATAGGGCTGGCTGAAACCTGGCTGGGAGCCCTAGGAATAGGGCTGGCTGAAACCTGGCTGGGAGGCCTAGGAATAGGGCTGGCTGAAACCTGTCTGGGAGGCCAAGGAATAGGGCTGGCTGAAACCTGGCTGGGAGGCCTAGGAAAGGTGCTGGCTGGGAAGCCTAGGAATAGGGCTGGCTGGGAGGCCTAGGAATAGGGCTGGCTGGGAGGCCTAGGAATAGGGCTGGCTGAAACCTGGCTGGGAGGCCTAGGAATAGGGCTGGCTAGGAGGCCTAGGAATAGGGCTGGCTGGGAGGCCTAGGAATAAGGCTGGTTGAAACCTGGCTGGGAGGCCCAGGAATAGATAAATAAATATCAACCTCCAGGAGACAGCACCTCTCTTTAGTCCTCAACATTATTTTCTTGTACGTGGAGGTTTTTTCTTCCTATATATAAGCACTTTTTAATGTCCTGTTTTCCCTTTAAAGCTTTTTAATGGTGGCCTAGTATGAATATGTACACACAAGCAGACTTATTAGTAGCTGTAATTGAGGTATTATTTTGGCCAGTGATTCATGGTTGTATTTTATTGCAGTCGTTGTGTATTTGCTTAGTACAACCTTAATGTAATCCAACTGTTCAGATTCTGAAACTAAAATGCCACATAAGATCGCAGGGCAAATAAAGAGAGAGAGAAAATACACTGCTCCAAAAAATAAAGGGAACACTTAAACAACACATTGTAACACCAAGTCAATCACACTTCTGTGAAATCAAACTGTCCACTTAGGAAGCAACACTGATTGACAATAAATGTCACATGCTGCTGTGCAAATGGAATAGACAAAAGGTGGAAATTATAGGCAATTAGTAAGACACCCCAAAAAAGGAATGGTTCTGCAGGTGGTGACCACAGACCACTTCTCAGTTCCTATGCTTCCTTGCTGATGTTTTGGTCACTTTTGAATGCTGGCGGTGCTTTCACTCTAGTGGTAGCATGAGACGGAGTCTACAACCCACACAAGTGGCTCAGGTAGTGCAGTTCATCCAGGATGGCACATCAATGCGAGCTGTGGCAAAAAGGTTTGCTGTGTCTGTCAGCGTAGTGTCCAGAGCATGGAGGCGCTACCAGGAGACAGGCCAGTACATCAGGAGACGTGGAGGAGGCCGTAGGAGGGCAACAACCCAGCAGCAGGACCGCTACCTCCGCCTTTATGCAAGGAGGTGCACTGCCAGAGCCCTGCAAAATGACCTCCAGCAGGCCACAAATGTGCATGTGTCAGCATATGGTCTCACAATGGGTCTGAGGATCTCATCTCGGTACCTAATAGCAGTCAGGCTACCTCTGGCGAGCACATGGAGGGCTGTGCGGCCCCACAAAGAAATGCCACCCCACACCATGACTGACCCACCGCCAAACCGGTCATGCTGGAGGATGTTGCAGGCAGCAGAACGTTCTCCACGGCGTCTCCAGACTCTCTCACGTCTGTCACATGTGCTCATGTGCTCAGTGTGAACCTGCTTTCATCTGTGTAGAGCACTGGGCGCCAGTGGCAAATTTGTCAATCTTCGTGTTCTCTGGCAAATGCCAAACGTCCTGTACGGTGTTGGGCTGTAAGCACAACACCCACCTGTGGACGTCGGGCCCTCATACCACCCTCATGGAGTCTGTTTCTGACCGTTTGAGCAGACACATGCACATTTGTGGCCTGCTGGAGGTCATTAGATGTGGCCTGCTGGTAGCTTTTTGGATTTTTTTCACTACATGTTGAACGAGTGGATTACTCAAATCGATGGCGCCAACTAAACTGACTTTTTGGGATATAAAGAAGGATTTTATCTAACAAAACGACACTACATGTTATAGCTGGGACCTTTTAGAGGACAAATCGGAGGAAGATTTTCAAAAAGTAAGTAAATATTTAATCGCTATTTGTGAATTTATGAAACCTGTGCTGGTGGAAAAATATTTTGATGTGGGGCGCTGTCCTCAAACAATCGCATGGCGTGTTTTCACTGTAAAGCCTATTGTAAATCGGACAGTGCAGTTAGATTAACAACAGTTTAAGCTTTTAACCAATATAAGACACTTGTATGTTCCTAAATGTTTAATATCCATAATTTGTATTTTAATTTATTTGAATTCCAGTTTCACCAGAAGTTTTCCAGCTAACGGGACGCCTAGCCTTAAGAAGTTTTTAACACCCTTGCTAGCACAGGGAAGATAATAATTATCTCTTGCCCCCTCCCGTACTCTTTGCCGTGAACGAGAACCTGAAGTAACTCTGCAACAAGAGGAATGTTTCTGTTTGTGACAACTTCTATTTTCTGCAGGAGCAACCAGCACTTTTTAAAAGAGACGGGATTCACCCTGCTCGGGTTCCAGGATTATTTCCAGCAACATCAAACTGTTTTAGAGACTGACAGACAGGGTCTGGTTCTCCAGTCCTCACTGTCAGACTGACAGACAGAGGACTTGGAAAGCATAACTACTTTAGAAATATTATAGTTATTGTGAGTAACCTAATTTATCTTCCATTACCTCCGCCTTCTAGTGAGTTCATCCAACCGGTCATTTTCCTGCCATTCTGATAGGTTGGAGACGGTCAGAAAACGTGCCATTCTGATAGGTTGGAGACGGTCAGAAAACGTGCCATTCTGATAGGTTGGAGACGGTCAGAAAACGTGCCATTCTGATAGGTTGGAGACGGTCAGAAAACGTGCCATTCTGATAGGTTGGAGACGGTCAGAAAACGTGCCATTCTGATAGGTTGGAGACGGTCAGAAAACGTGCCATTCTGATAGGTTGGAGACGGTCAGAAAACGTGCCATTCTGATAGGTTGGAGACGGTCAGAAAACGTGCCATTCTGATAGGTTGGAGACGGTCAGAAAACGTGCCATTCTGATAGGTTGGAGACGGTCAGAAAACGTGCCATTCTGATAGGTTGGAGACGGTCAGAAAACGTGCCATTCTGATAGGTTGGAGACGGTCAGAAAACGTGCCATTCTGATAGGTTGGAGACGGTCATCTCCTGCCATTCTGATAGGTTGGAGACGGTCATCTCCTGCCATTCTGATAGGTTGGAGACGGTCATCTCCTGCCATTCTGATAGGTTGGAGACGGTCATCTCCTGACATTCTGTTAGGTTGGAGACGGTCATCTCCTGCCATTCTGATAGGTTGGAGACGGTCATCTCCTGCCATTCTGATAGGTTGGAGACGGTCAGAAAACGTGCCATTCTGATAGGTTGGAGACGGTCAGAAAACGTCCTTGTAATGTTAATAATTTTGTTGTTTTTCGAGGCAGATGCCCCACGGGGCAGAGTGGCCCACACTCATTGAATATGACACTTTTAAATGTTAGATCAATCACAAGTAAAACTTTTCTTGTGAATGACCTGATTACTGAGCACAAAGTTGATTGCATGTTTGTCACTGAAGCGAGGCTGTCATCAGACTGTAGTGCCACTCTTATTGAAGCCTCCCCTGGACTACAGTTTTTCATACTGAGAAAAGGGGAAAAGGGTGGAGGGACAGCCTCTATTTTCACTAATATTCTCAGCTGTAAGGTCGTTTCGTTTTGCCGACTTTGGGTATTGTGAGCATCATGCTATAATGTTAAAAATCAGCCACCGCCCACCAGTACTGGCTATAACCCTGTATAGGCCACCAAAACACTGCCCCACTTCCTTTACTGATTTCTCTGAACTATTGTCTATTGTCCTTGAGAACTATGATACAATCATTGTTTTGGGCGATTTTAATATTCATGTTGACAGAGAAACTGACTCCAATGTCATTGACTTTATGAATATTTTGAGCTCTATGGACTTTATCCAACATGTTACTGGGCCCACCCATAACCACAGCCATACTCTGGACCTGGTTATTACCAAGGGGCTTTCTACTGGGCCCACCCCTAACCACGGCCATATTCTGGACCTGGTTATTACCAAGGGGCTTTCTACTGGACCTGGTTATTACCAAGGGGCTTTCTATTGATGTATCCTCTATCGTTAATTTTGCTTTATCTGATCACCACAATTTATTTTTTGACTACCTTGTTTACCCATAGCACAGGGTAACACTGAACGCATTATTAAGAAACACTATCTTAGCTCTAAAGTTGCTACAGATTTTACTGAGTGTATGAACAATACTCCACAACCTATTCTGCCTTCCTCGTGTGATGACTTAGTTGATAACTTTAATTGCAAATTAAGGGCAAACATTGATACCATAGCTCCAGTATAGTTGAAAAAGGCCACATTCATTGCGTTGCATTCCATGTCTGAAATAGGCTGTATAAATAAAGCTTGATTTGATTACCCAGCTGAGTGTAACGAGTGGTACATCTCAGTGTGATTATAAAGGAGCACTAGCTGGTCTCAAGACACAGATGTGAACAGGTGTATTAGCATATTACAGGTGTAAACAGTTGTATGAGTGTATTCCAACTTTGAACAGGTGTGGTAGTGTATTACAGGTGTGAACAGGTGTATTGGTGTATTACAGGTGTGAACAGGTGTATTGGTGTATTACAGGTGTGAACAGGTGTATTAGTGTATTACAGATGTGAACAGGTGTGGTAGTCTATTACAGGTGTGAACAGGTTCATTCCAGGTGAAGTTGGTTGAGAGAATGCCAAAAGTGTGCACAGCTGTCATCAAGGCAAAGGGTAGCTATTTTGAAGAATCTAAAATCTAAAATCTATTTTGATTTGTTTGACACTATTTTGGTTACTACATGATACATATATTTTGGTTACTACATGGTTACTATATGTGTTATTTCATTGTTTTGATGTCTTTACTTTTAGTCTACAATGTAGAAAATAGTAAAAATTATGAAAAACCCTTGAATGAGTAGGTGTGTCCAAACTTTTCACTTGTACTGTATACGTTAGGTGTAAGGCGAAGTGTCAAAGGAACTTTGTGTGTGGAAAGTTCCTGAGTGATATGGAAAGTTACTGAGTGATATGGAAAGTTACCGAGTGATATGGAAAGTTACCGAGTGATATGGAAAGTTACCGAGTGATATGGAAAGTTACTGAGTGATATGGAACTTGACTGAGTGATATGGAACTTGACTGAGTGATATGGAAAGTTACTGAGTGATATGGAAAGTTACTGAGTGATATGGAAAGTTACTGAGTGATATGGAACTTGACTGAGTGATATGGAAAGTGATTGAGTGATATGGAAAGTTACTGAGTGATATGGAAAGTTACCGAGTGATATGGAAAGTTACTGAGTGATATGGAAAGTTACTGAGTGATATGGAACTTGACTGAGTGATATGGAACTTGACTGAGTGATATGGAAAGTGATTGAGTGATATGGAAAGTTACTGAGTGATATGGAAAGTTACTGAGTGATATGGAAAGTTACTGAGTGATATGGAAAGTTACTGAGTGATATGGAAAGTTACCGAGTGATATGGAAAGTTACTGAATGATATGGAAAGTTACTGAGTGATACGGAACTTGACTGAGTGATATGGAAAGTGATTGAGTGATATGGAAAGTTACTGAGTGATATGGAAAGTTACTGAGTGATATGGAAAGTGATTGAGTGAGAAAAGGGGAAGTGCAGAAAGTTAATATTCTGTTGAAACATGTTATTGTGGAATATGAATGTAAGAAAGGAGAGACGCAAGAGGTAACCGTCTAGTTGTTCTTGAGAAGGCAGACCAGTTAATGAGGAACCAGGACCATGAGGGACCTGGAACTCAACAGGAGTTCATGTCAACAGATGAACAGTGGCCCACCCTGAAGACCAACTGATTACAGTCCTATCGCGCTCTCTCTCTCTCTCACACACACACACACACACACACACACACACACACACACACACACACACACACACACACACACACACACACACACACACACACACACACACACACACACACACACACACACCACACACCACACACCACACACCACACAACACACAACACACAACACACACACAGACACACGTCCAAGCCCATGAGGCTCCCAGGGCCATGATAATACCAGTAAGAGGAACCTACTGTTTCTGCCTAACCGCAGAGAAGGAGTGTGTATCTTAGACATTCAAGGTGACTCCACCTAGTTAGACATTAAAGGAGGTGACTCCACCTAGTAAGACATTCAAGGAGATGACTCCACCTAGTAAGACATTAAAGGAGGTGACTCCACCTAGTAAGACATTAAAGGAGGTGACTCCACCTAGTAAGACATTCAAGGAGATGGCTCCACCTAGTAAGACATTCAAGGAGATGACTCCACCTAGTAAGACATTAAAGGAGGTGACTCCACCTAGTAAGACATTCAAGGAGATGACTCCCCCTAGTAAGACATTAAAGGAGGTGACTCCACCTAGTAAGACATTCAAGGAGATGACTCCCCCTAGTAAGACATTCAAGGAGATGGCTCCACCTAGTAAGACATTCAAGGAGATGACTCCACCTAGTAAGACATTAAAGGAGGTGACTCCACCTAGTAAGACATTCAAGGAGATGACTCCCCCTAGTAAGACATTCAAGGAGATGACTCCACCTAGTAAGACATTAAAGGAGGTGACTCCACCCAGTAAGACATTCAAGGAGATGACTCCCACTAGTAAGACATTCAAGGAGGTGACTCTGCCTAGTAAGACATTAAAGGAGGTGACTCCACCTAGTTAGACATTCAAGGAGATGATTCCGCCTAGTAAGAAATTAAAGGAGGTGACTCCACCTAGTAAGACATTAAAGGAGGTGACTCCACCTAGTAAGACATTCAAGGAGATGGCTCCACCTAGTAAGACATTCAAGGAGATGATTCCGATTAGTAAGAAATTAAAGAAGGTGACTCCACCTAGTAAGACATTAAAGGAGGTGACTCCACCTAGTAAGACATGAAAGGAGATGACTCCACCTAGTTAGACATTAAAGGAGGTGACTCTGCCTAGTTAGACATTCAAGGAGGTGACTCTGCCTAGTTAGACATTAAAGGAGGTGACTCTGCTTAGTTAGACATTAAAGGAGGTGACTCTGCCTAGTTAGACATTCAAGGAGGTGACCTTGCCTGGTTAGACATTCAAGGAGGTGACTCTGCCTAGTAAGACATTAAAGGAGGTGACTCTGCCTAGTAAGACATTCAAGGAGGTGACTCTGCCTAGTAAGACATTAAAGGAGGTGACCTTGCCTGGTTAGACATTCAAGGAGGTGACTCTGCCTAGTAAGACATTAAAGGAGGTGACCTTGCCTGGTTAGACATTCAAGGAGGTGACTCTGCCTAGTAAGACATTCAAGGAGGTGACTCCACCTAGTAAGACATTAAAGGAGGTGACTCTGCCTAGTAAGACATTCAAGGAGGTGACCTTGCCTGGTTAGACATTCAAGGAGGTGACTCTGCCTAGTAAGACATTAAAGGAGGTGACTCTGCCTAGTAAGACATTCAAGGAGGTGACTCTGCCTAGTTAGACATTCAAGGAGGTGACTGCCTAGTAAGACATTAAAGGAGGTGACTCTGCCTAGTTAGACATTCAAGGAGGTGACTCTGCCTAGTTAGACATTAAAGGAGGTGACTCTGCTTAGTTAGACATTCAAGGAGGTGACTCCACCTAGTAAGACATTCAAGGAGGTGACTCTATCTAGTTAGACATTAAAGGAGGTGACTCTGCCTAGTTAGACATTCAAGGAGGTGACTCTGCCTAGTAAGACATTAAAGGAGGTGACTATGCCTAGTTAGACATTAAAGGAGGTGACTCTGCCTAGTTAGACATTCAAGGAGGTGACTCTGCCTAGTTAGACATTAAAGGAGGTGACTCCGCCTAGTTAGACATTCAAGGAGGTGACTCTGCCTAGTAAGACATTCAAGGAGGTGACTCTGCCTAGTTAGACATTAAAGGAGATGACTCCGCCTAGTTAGACATTCAAGGAGGTGACTCTGCCTAGTTAGACATTAAAGGAGGTGACTCTGCCTAGTAAGACATTCAAGGAGGTGACTCTGCCTAGTTAGACATTCAAGGAGGTGACTCTGCCTAGTTAGACATTCAAGGAGGTGACTCCACCTAGTAAGACATTCAAGGAGGTGACTCTGCCTAGTTAGACATTCAAGGAGGTGACTCTGCCTAGTTAGACATTAAAGGAGATGACTCCGCCTAGTTAGACATTCAAGGAGGTGACTCTGCCTAGTTAGACATTAAAGGAGGTGACTCTGCCTAGTAAGACATTCAAGGAGGTGACTCTGCCTAGTTAGACATTCAAGGAGGTGACTCTGCCTAGTTAGACATTCAAGGAGGTGACTCCACCTAGTAAGACATTCAAGGAGGTGACTCTGCCTAGTTAGACATTCAAGGAGGTGACTCTGCCTAGTAAGACATTCAAGGAGGTGACTCTGCCTAGTTAGACATTCAAGGAGGTGACTCCACCTAGTAAGACATTCAAGGAGGTGACTCTGCCTAGTTAGACATTAAAGGAGGTGACTCTGCCTAGTTAGACATTCAAGGAGGTGACTCTGCCTAGTTAGACATTCAAGGAGGTGACTCTGCCTAGTTAGACATTCAAGGAGGTTACTATGCCTAGTTAGACACTCAAGGAGATGACTCTGCACAGGTGTATTGGTGTATTACAGGTGTGAACAGATGTGGTAGTGTATTACAGATGTGAACAGGTGTGGTAGTGTATTACAGGTGTGAACAGTTGTGGTAGTGTATTACAGGTGTGAACAGGTGTGGTAGTGTATTACAGGTGTGAACAGGTGTATTAGTGTATTACAGATATGAACAGGTTTGGTAGTGTATTACAGGTGTGAACAGGTGTGGTAGTGTATTACAGGTTTGAACAGGTGTGGTAGTGTATTACAGGTGTGAACAGGTGTGGTAGTGTATTACAGGTGTGAACAGGTGTGGTAGTGTATTACAGGTGTGAACAGGTGTATTGGTGTAGTACAGGTGTGAACAGGTGTGGTATTGTATTACAGGTGTGAACAGGTGTATTGGTGTAGTACAGGTGTGAACATGTGTATTTGTGTAGTACAGGTGTGAACATGTGTATTGGTGTAGTACAGGTGTGAACAGGTGTGGTAGTGTATTACAGGTGTGAACAGGTGTGGTAGTGTATTACAGATGTGAACAGGTGTGGTAGTGTATTACAGGTGTGAACATGTGTATTGGTGTATTACAGGTGTGAACAGGTGTGGTAGTGTATTACAGGTGTGAACAGGTGTGGTAGTGTATTACAGATGTGAACAGGTGTATTGGTGTATACAGGTGTGAACAGGTGTGGTAGTGTATTACAGGTGTGAGCAGGTGTGGTAGTGTATTACAGGTGTGAACAGGTGTGAACAGGTGTGGTAGTGTATTACAGGTGTGAACAGGTGTGGTAGTGTATTGCAGGTGTGAACAGGTGTGGTAGTGTATTACAGGTGTGAACATGTGTATTGGTGCATTACAGGTGTGAACAGATGTGGTAGTGTATTACAGGTGTGAACAGGTGTGGTATTGTATTACAGGTGTGAACAGGTGTGGTAGTGTATTACAGGTGTGAACATGTGTATTGGTGTAGTACAGGTGTGAGCTGGTGTGGTAGTGCATTACAGGTGTGAACTGGTGTGGTAGTGTATTACAGGTGTGAACAGGTGTGGTATTGTATTACAGGTGTGAACAGGTGTGGTAGTGTATTACAGATGTGAACAGGTGTGGTAGTGTATTACAGGTGTGAACAGGTGTGGTAGTGTATTACAGATGTGAACAGGTGTGGTAGTGTATTACAGGTGTGAACAGGTGTGGTAGTGTATTACAGGTGTGAACAGGTGTATTAGTGTATTACAGGTGTGAACATGTGTGGTAGTGTATTACAGGTGTGAACAGGTGTGGTAGTGTATTACAGATGTGAACAGGTGTGGTATTGTATTACAGGTGTGAACAGGTGTGGTAGTGTATTACAGGTGTGAACAGGTGGGGTAGTGTATTACAGATGAGAACAGGTGTGGTAGTGTATTACAGGTGTGAACAGGTGTGGTAGTGTATTACAGGTGTGAACAGGTGTATTAGTGTATTACAGGTGTGAACATGTGTGGTAGTGTATTACAGGTGTGAACAGGTGTGGTAGTGTATTACAGATGTGAACAGGTGTGGTATTGTATTACAGGTGTGAATAGGTGTGGTAGTGTATTACAGATGTGAACAGGTGTAGTAGTGTATTACAGGTGTGAACAGGTGTAGTAGTGTATTACAGGTGTGAACAGGTGTGGTAGTGTATTACAGGTGTGAACAGGTGTGGTAGTGTATTACAGGTGTGAACAGGTGTATTAGTGTATTACAGGTGTGAACATGTGTATTGGTGTATTACAGGTGTGAACAGGTGTGGTAGTGTATTACAGGTGTGAACATGTGTATTGGTGTATTACAGGTGTGAACAGATGTGGTAGTGTATTACAGATGTGAACAGGTGTGGTAGTGTATTACAGGTGTGAACAGTTGTGGTAGTGTATTACAGGTGTGAACAGGTGTGGTAGTGTATTACAGGTGTGAACAGGTGTATTAGTGTATTACAGATATGAACAGGTGTGGTAGTGTATTACAGGTGTGAACATGTGTATTGGTGTAGTACAGGTGTGAACTGGTGTGGTAGTGTATTACAGGTGTGAACAGGTGTGGTAGTGTATTACAGGTGTGAACAGGTGTGGTAGTGTATTACAGGTGTGAACAGGTGTATTGGTGTATTACAGGTGTGAACAGGTGTATTGGTGTAGTACTGTTGTGAACTGGTGTGGTAGTGTATTACAGGTGTGAACAGGTGTGGTAGTGTATTACAGGTGTGAACAGGTGTATTAGTGTATTACAGATATGAACAGGTTTGGTAGTGTATTACAGGTGTGAACAGGTGTGGTAGTGTATTACAGGTTTGAACAGGTGTGGTAGTGTATTACAGGTGTGAACAGGTGTGGTAGTGTATTACAGGTGTGAACAGGTGTGGTAGTGTATTACAGGTGTGAACAGGTGTATTGGTGTAGTACAGGTGTGAACAGGTGTGGTATTGTATTACAGGTGTGAACAGGTGTATTGGTGTAGTACAGGTGTGAACATGTGTATTTGTGTAGTACAGGTGTGAACATGTGTATTGGTGTAGTACAGGTGTGAACAGGTGTGGTAGTGTATTACAGGTGTGAACAGGTGTGGTAGTGTATTACAGATGTGAACAGGTGTGGTAGTGTATTACAGGTGTGAACATGTGTATTGGTGTATTACAGGTGTGAACAGGTGTGGTAGTGTATTACAGATGTGAACAGGTGTGGTAGTGTATTACAGGTGTGAACAGGTGTGGTAGTGTATTACAGGTGTGAACAGGTGTGGTAGTGTATTACAGGTGTGAACAGGTGTGAACAGGTGTGGTATTGTATTACAGGTGTGAACAGGTGTGGTAGTGTATTGCAGGTGTGAACAGGTGTGGTAGTGTATTGCAGGTGTGAACAGGTGTGGTAGTGTATTACAGGTGTGAACACGTGTATTGGTGCATTACAGGTGTGAACAGATGTGGTAGTGTATTACAGGTGTGAACAGGTGTGGTATTGTATTACAGGTGTGAACAGGTGTGGTAGTGTATTACAGGTGTGAACATGTGTATTGGTGTAGTACAGGTGTGAGCTGGTGTGGTAGTGCATTACAGGTGTGAACTGGTGTGGTAGTGTATTACAGGTGTGAACAGGTGTGGTATTGTATTACAGGTGTGAACAGGTGTGGTAGTGTATTACAGATGTAAACAGGTGTGGTAGTGTATTACAGGTGTGAACAGATGTGGTAGTGTATTACAGGTGTGAACATGTGTATTGGTGTATTACAGATGTGAACAGGTGTGGTAGTGTATTACAGGTGTGAACAGGTGTATTGGTGTATTACAGGTGTGAACAGGTGTGGTAGTGTATTACAGGTGTGAACATGTGTATTGGTGTATTACAGGTGTGAACAGGTGTGGTAGTGTATTACAGGTGTGAACAGATGTGGTAGGGTATTACAGGTGTGAACATGTGTATTGGTGTATTACAGATGTGAACAGGTGTGGTAGTGTATTACAGGTGTGAACAGATGTGGTAGTGTATTACAGGTGTGAACATGTGTATTGGTGTATTACAGGTGTGAACAGGTGTAGTAGTGTATTACAGGTGTGGTAGTGTAGTACAGGTGTGAACATGTGTATTGGTGTATTACAGGTGTGAACAGGTGTATTGGTGTACTACAGGTGTGAACAGGTGTGGTAGTGTACTACAGGTGTGAACAGGTGTGGTAGTGTATCACAGGTGTGAACAGGTGTGGTAGTGTATTACAGGTGTGAACAGGTGTGGTAGTGTATTACAGATGTGAACAGGTGTGGTAGT